>NC_081826.1:200539666-200856750 GCF_030867095.1 Alligator mississippiensis | reverse complement strand
AAATATCTTTTGCCACAATTAACTACCAGAAATAGTATTTAGACCAACAAGTTTCTCCATGACTACAGAAGTAGCATCCTTCCCCTTTTCAAACAAAATGACTAGAAGCAATGCTTACACTGCAGCAAAGGAGATTTAAGTTGGAGATTAGGAGGAACTTTCTGATTAGACAGCAGTCAAGCATTGGGACTACCTAGAGATGTCATGAAATCTGCATCCCTGGAAATTTTCAAGAGAGGATTAGATGGACATTTGGCTGGGATGTTTTAGCCAGGAATGATTCTGCCTTGTGCAGGAGGCTAAATGACCTCATGAGGTCCCTTGCAGCCTTACTTCCTTATGATCCTATAATTTTGTTAGTTCACAGTCATCCCTATGAACCCTAAACCATCTTCTGTAGTTTTTGGTCACCAAGAAGCACAGACCTTACTACAACTTAATTTCATCATGCGCTGCAACTCTCAAAGCCCGGCCTTTCCTTTTGAGTGCATTCATCTTTTGAGCAACACCAGGTCCAACGTTTCAACAAGCCTAGGACGTTTTTGGCGTGAAAATCATGTAAGGCTCATGGTTGAAAAATAGGAACACACATGCTGCCATGCCCCTTCAGTCAACATATCATTTCAGGAGGAATTCTCCAACTAACTTCATGTCTCATGAAGAACCTAATACAGCTCTGTTTTGAATGACTTTGTGTACAAATATTTGAGGCTTACTTGAGACGTAATATCAAGGTGAAATTCAAAGGTGCAAAGAGTCCAGGCAACCTATTTTTGATCTGTCAGTATTTTTGGGTGACACCAATCATGATGTTTGTTGAGTAGTTTGGAGACCCTAATAGAGCCTTATGGGACTACTGAAGTAAGTTTATTAAATCCTGGGTAGCTTGTAGAGATCCATGGAGTGCTTTCATCTTTTTTCCCCCTTCATCTTTATCTTTTCTCTTTGATACAGACATTGCCACAATAACTGCACCTTTGTCACCTAAAGAACAGAGTTCTGATGTACTCAGCAAACTAGCCTGGCACTGAATACAGTTGCCTTCTTATTAAGTTGCATTTGACAGTGTTAGAGTGCTGGATCTCACTGATTGGCAATATATTTAAGACTGAAACTCAAAACGTCAGTGTTAACCTAGAGAGCCCTTAATCATTTGGGACCTGTTTTCAATAATTTAGCATCACTTACGTAGTGACAAACAAAATAAATAGATGCTGACCAATGAATCTTTATCAACTTTTTAGTGTAAAACAACATCTTTTGCCTATAAACACTTTACATCTTCACATAAGGTAATTTGTGAGACAAGAAAGGAACAAAATAATTTTCTTTAAATCTGTAGGTGTATTATGGTAACCTTGTTAATGTTGTTCTACTTGAGCCTGGAATGGCTATATGAAAATAAATGGAGATACCATATTTTCTCCCATATAACACGCCCCTGCATAAAACATGCACCTCATTTTGAGAAGTCCTTCAGAAGGACAAAAAGATCTTGCCTTAGAGGAGGTCTGGGGTTGAGGGGCCCCACACATGGGCTGAGGGCTGTGCACCAGGGCTAGAAACTACTTGTTGGCCTTGATGCTGTGTGCTGGGGTCAGATCTGGTTGTGCCAGCACTGGGGCTAGTGCTTCATGGTAGACCTGATCCAACCAGCAGTGAAGCTGGAGCTGGGTGCAACGCAGCACATGGCCTCAGACCCAGTGTGCTAGGTATAACCCAGAGCATGGCTCCAGAGTCAGTGTATGGAGTCAGACTTGGCATGCCAGGTACAGGGCCATGTGCGGGGTCAGACAGACCTAACATGCTAAATGTGACACACCAGCCCAATCTGGCATGTGTTTGGAGAGGGGTCTTTACATGAGTCCGGAAAAGTGGTGGTGGAGGACAGAGGAAGGAGGGAGCAGTGGCACTGTTAATTGCCATGGCTACTGAAGCTGTGCAATTAATGCTGCCACAGCTCTGCTCCCTCTACTCACCTGCCAAATGTCCAGACCCATGGGGAGGCCTTTTCCTCACTGATTTTCCCAAGCTGGTTTTAGGAGGCAGGAAAGTGTGGATTATATACAAGAAAATGCACTGTTATAGCCACAATCACGGCAAGATGGCTACATGGTTATACCCAGCACACTGGCTCTGGGCTGCATCCAGTCTGTGGCTCTAGCATCACTGCTGGTTGGATCAGGTTTGCCATGCAGCTCCAGCTTCGGTTTTGAATTATGAAAATGGGGGTGCAGATGGTTAGGTGCACCATCACATAACATGACATAGATTTTTCTCCAGTTAAAAATAACCTAGGAGTTTTAGTAACATGCTAAAGGCTTAAGTGTATAAAATTCAATCTAAGATTGAAACAAAAACAAGTATAATTTCATTGGAATGAGTTAAAAAACAAACAAAAAAGGATTTGAACTAGTTTCTACATTACCAGGAGCAGCTAATAGCAGAATTGCAAAACAAAGAATAGGTTGATTGGTGGAACATCCAGGGTTCAAAATATGGGGGGAACTCAGGAGGCTGAGCCCTCCCATTGTAAGGTTTGACCTAGAAACTACTATGCAAAGCCTAAGCAAAAGTGAATGTTATGTGACGAATGCCCATCTGCAATGATAAGGAGCAGACAGTCTTAGATAGAGGAAGCTTGAAAACAAAAAACAGAATCAGAGGCACTGGAACAAAGAGCTCATTATAATACTAAAAATCACACCCTGAGGCGGGGAAGATATATGTTAATGGAACATATATGTACGTTAATGAGATACATAGCTAAAACACAGGTATAGAGACATGCTCAGTAAAGAACTCCTTGCGTCACTCCTTTATAACCAATTAGCAAACAAGGATGCTTATGAAGATTCAACCTCTGGTATATAAGGGGCTCAGTATTGAATGTGTGTGTGCTTGTCTTGTGAAATTATTCCGCTTGCACCTTTTGTTGCTAGCAATAAATCTTTTTTGTACTTTCACCTCTGGTATCTTTATTGGCCTTTGCATACCGGGCACGAACCCAGACTTGAGCTGGGGCCTAACAGTTTTTGGCACCCCAGATGGGACTGCCGTAGATAGCTTTGCCCGGACTAACTGACGACCAGCTTATCTGCTTTTTCTTATCAAAAGTCGAGCACGCCCCGGGATTTCTTTTCCCGGTGAGACTTTTGTTTCAGGAGGAGCTGGATCGCTGAGGCGGCAGTAGCCTAACGGTGCAACGCCATAGAGTGAAAGTATCAGTAACAGGCACCTGGGTGAGAGGGTAGAAAGGGCATAAGGCCTACCGTCAGTACGTCTGCCTGGGATTATCTCTGTAAGTATTCTGTCTGGCCCGAGTCCAAGACCAGTGATTTTTTTCCCCTGTGAGGACAAGGACTAAGAACAGATCCCTGGATCCCAGGTAAGTCGGACGGTCAGAACCGGGAAGGCAGCCCTGAAATGGGTACTATTAACAGTAAGGTTAGGAAATGTACCCCCCTCTCTTGTGTATTGGGACATTGGGCAGAGTTTGGTGAGGATGCTATGACTAAGAAGAAAGCTAAATTCTTCTGTGAAACTGCGTGGCCACGCTATCAGCTAGATGATAAAGAATATTGGCCTCGGGAGGGAAGTGTTAATTATAATACCATCTTACAATTGATTTTGTTCTGCCGGCAGAATGGTAAATGGGAGGAATTGATGTATGCGCAAGCGTTTATGTCTCTTTGTAGAGATAAAAAAGTTTTGGAGGAATGTGGATTGGGGGAGGGGGTTGGGATCTGTGAGATGGCTGTGGCTCGACCAGCTGCAAATCCTGTCCTGGACTGTCCGGAGCCAGAGGCTCTTCCCCCTGTGTTGCCTTTACCTTATCCTCTTCCTCCTCCTCCTCCTGATTCATCTGATTCCTCGTTGGCATCTGCTCTTCCTGCTTTTTCCCCCCCTGAGGCAGAAGTTGTAAATACTCCCCGACATAGGGATCTGGAACAGCACCAACCATGGCCGTCAGGTGCTTGGCAATCTCCAAACTCCCCGACTTCTCCTGATATAAGCCCGGGAGGAGGATGGAGAGTACAGTTAGAAGCAGACTCCGGGGTTAAGGGAAAACATCACAGGGAATCTGATTCTGGCCGTGGGAAGGGAAATGGGGTATTTCCCCTAAGAGAACAAGTGGTACCCGGGCCTCTCGAAGATGACGGTGAGCCAACTTACCATCGAACCTTTGTGCACGTTCCTTTTAATACCTCAGATTTGTATAATTGGAAGAACAATAACCCCAGCTTGAGAGAGAATCCTGAAAAGGTACAGAACCAGTTTAAAACAATTTTCAAAACCCATAACCTAACTTGGGCAGATGTTCAGTCTCTTCTAGATATCCTGTTGACACCAGAGGAAAGGAGAATGGTAGTGAACAAAGCTCGTGAGTACATGGAAAAGGAAATTACTGCAGGGAACCTGCAAGGAAATAGAGACGATCATGTCCCCATCCAGGAGCCAGATTGGAAACCAGACCAAGATATGACCTCCATCCGTGCCTATTGAGAATATATCCTCCGAGGATTGAGAGATGCTGTGAAAAAACCTCAAAATCTCAGTAAGGTGTATGAGATTCGACAGGAGACTAATGAGACTCCAAGTGCTTTTTTGGAAAGAATTTACACTACTTTCAGGCAATACACTCGTGAGGATCCGGAGGATGCATCGAACGCTCGCATGGTAAATATGATCTTTATGGGTCAGAGTGCACCAGACATTAGAAAGAAATTGCAGAAGGCAGACGGAGCAACAGGTATGCCTATTTCCCAACTAGTAGACATTGCTTACCAAGTATTTACTAACCGAGAAAGTGTTCAGGAAAAGAAACAGAACAAGAAAGAGGAGAGAAAGATGAAAATGCAGACAGCCCTAGTGGCAGCTGCAATCACGAGAAAACCTAGAGATAGGGATCCTGGAGACAGCCGCAGAGACGGGGTCCATTAGAGAAAGATCAATGTGCCTTTTGCAAACGAAAAGGACATTGGAAACGGGAATGCCCTTATCGAAAAGTTGGGGAAGGTGAAAAGAAGAAAGAGGAGAGCAGTGGATTGTTCGCTTTTGGAAGGGATTCAGATTGAAGGGGACCGGAGGCCCGGGAGGGAAAGATAACCCAGATCCCAGTGTCCCCTGACAAGCCTCTGGTTAAAATGCAACTAGGGGACAGAGATGAATTGGTAGATTTTCTCGTAGATACAGGTGCTGCCCATTCTGTCTTAACTCAAAAACTGAAACCTTTAAGTAAAAGGACTGTGCCGGTGGTAGGGGTTACAGGGAAGGCAGTAACACGATCCTTCCTACAGCCAATGACCTGTAATCTTGGGCAGGCCGAAGTTACCCATCAATTCTTGTACATGCCAAACTGCCCCGTTCCCCTTTTAGGGAGAGACCTCCTCTGTCAACTGCAAGCTACGTTGTCGTTCCAGGATGGGCAAATGTTTTTAACAGTGCCTCCTGAAAAGGGGTGGCATTTACAGGCTTGCCTTCTCGGCCTTCTCCAAGAGGAGAGTACACCGGATATTCCTCAACCCCTGCTCGATGCTGTTGTTCCATGGGTATGGGCAGGTCCCCGACCCGGGAAGGCTAAAAATGCTGACCCTGTGAAGGTTCAACTTTTGCCAGGGGCCCAGCCTCCATGTGTGAAACAATATCCAATGCGGATGGAAGCCAGGAAAGGACTGAAGCCGTTAGTTGAACGGTTCCTGGAGTATGGCCTTCTCCGTGAATGTACATCAGCTTTTAACACACCCATCTTGCCTGTGAAGAAGCCTAAGAGTAATGAATATCGTTTCGTCCAAGACTTGAGAGCTGTAAATAAAGTGGTTGTGAGTATATACCCGGCCGTGCCTAATCCGTACACCTTGCTATCTGCTTTGAACCCAGATCATAATTGGTGTACGGTTATTGATTTAAAAGATGCTTTCTTCTGTATACCGGTAGAGAAGGGATCTCAGGAAATATTTGCATTTGAATGGGAAGACCCAGATACTAGCATTAAGACTCAGTTGTGCTGGACTGTTTTACCCCAAGGATTTAAAAACAGCCCAACCCTATTCGGCAATGCATTAAGCAAGGATTTACGCAGGCTAGAATTGCCACTGTCCTGTGCTCTTTTGCAATATGTAGATGACTTGCTTTTAACAGCCACCACTGAAGCAAGCTGCCTGGAAGGAACAATTTGCCTCCTTAATTTTCTGGGTCAACAAGGGTATCGCGATTCCAGGAAAAAAATGCAGCCCATATCCCAGAAAGTCGCATATTTGGGATTTGAATTACAGCCTGGTCAGAGAGCCCTGTTGCCTGAAAGAAAAGAAGCTATATGCCGGCTGGCACCCCCAATAACAAAGAAACAACTATGAGGATTTTTAGGTACAGTAGGTTTTTGCAGGATTTGGATTCCAAATTTTGGGGTTATTGCAAAACCTCTATATGAGGCAACACACGGAGATGAAAAGGTACTCGAATGGACTGAAGAGTGTGAGCAAGCATTCTGCCAGTTAAAGCAGGCTCTCATTGAAGCACCCGCCTTAGGACTACCGGACATGAGTAAGCCTTTTTCCCTTTTTGTGCATGACCGAGGTGGGGTAGCCGTGGGAGTCTTAACACAGAAATTGGGTAGCTGGCAACGACCAGTGGCATATTTTTCAAAAAAATTAGACTTTGTGTCATGTGGATGGCCTGCTTGTCTCCGGGCTGTTGCTGCTACCTGTCTGCTAATACAAGAAGCTGAAAAATTAACCCTAGGCCATGAAATGATAGTATATATTCCTCATGCGGTACTTACAGTCTTGGAACAGAAAGGAGGGAACTGGTTAACTCCGGGACGAATGGCTCGATATCAGGCCATCCTCCTAGATAAGCCTGAAATAAAATTAGCCATTTCTCGCCATGTAAATCCAGCAACACTGTTGCCATCTATGGGTGACACACCAGATCTTGTGCATGACTGTTTGCAAACATTGGAAACTGTTTATTCTTCAAGACCAAATTTGAGAGACAGACCTCTTGAAAAAGCTGACCTGGAGTTCTACACTGATGGCAGCTCGAGTATAGAGAATGGAATTTGAAAATCCGGATACGCTATCGTGACTGCACAGAATGTGATAGAAGCAGGACCTTTAAACCCATCTGTTTCAGCTCAAAAGGCTGAACTCATTGCTATGACTCGGGCTTTGCAATTGGCGGCCAACAAAACTGTCAATATTTATACTGACTCTAAATATGTTTTCCTTGTTTTACATGCTCACGGAGCGCTATGGAAAGAGCGAGGTCTACTTGATTCAAAAGGAACAGGCATTAAGCATAGCAAGCAGATAAAAGCCCTCCTTAAGGCAGTCTGGGAACCAAAAGAGGTAGCGATAATGCATTGCAAAGCTCATCAAAAGAAAAATGATGATTCATCCACAAAAGGTAATCGATTTGCTGACGCTACAGCAAAGAAAGCAGCTAAAAAACCTCAGACAGACTTGCTGCCCGAAGTAAGTAATCTGTTACCTCTCCTCCCAGACTTATATCAGCCTGTGACACCACAGTACGGGGAAAGAGACAAACAATTGATAAGAGAGTTTCAAGCAAAGAAGGGGGAGCACGGGTGGCTAGTAGCAAAGGATGGCCGCATTATCATCGCAGCTGCCTGGGTTCATATGCTAGTGAAGAGAGCTCATCATGGCACCCACTATGGACCCAGGGCCCTGATAAGGTGGATCAGTCACTATGTAACTGGAGTGGGATTGAGAGAGGCTGCCAAGAAGGTATCAGAGACATGTGAGGTCTGCCAGAGAAATAACCCAAAAGGAGGGAGAAAAGAAACTTCAGGACATCAGAGAATAGGCAATGGGCCAGGAGAAAAATGGCAGGTGGATTTTACTGAGTTACCCCGGTAACAGGGGATGAGATATCTCCTTGTCTTTGTGGACACTTTCTCTAATTGGGTTGAGTGCTTCCCATGTCCGACTGCCCAAGCCCGAGAGGTGGTCAAGGCACTCCTACGAGAAATCATACCTCGCTTCGGACTTCCAAAAGGAATAGGGTCAGACAATGGCCCACATTTCATTGCACAAATTACTCAGAAGGTTGCTGAGTTCCTGGGAATCAGCTGGCATTTACACACCCCTTGGAGACCCCAGTCCAGTGGAAAAGTGGAACTTATGAATCAGACCTTAAAAAGACACCTTGCAAAGATTTGCCAAGAAGCTCGACTCAAATGGCCAGAGGCCCTACCCTTGGCCCTGTTGCGAGTAAGGGTCGCACCACATTCTAAATTGGGATTAAGCCCATTTGAGATAATGTATGGTAAGCCTTACCCTCTGAGTCTGCCCATGGGTACTGAACAACAGTTACATGTTTTAGGAGAGGGAATGATTAGAGAATATGTATGGTCTTTGGTTTCTGTTTTGTCTTCCATCCATCAGCAGGTACGGGACGTGCTGCAGACACAGAACCAGTCTCCTGCCCCGGAAAATCGATTATTACCTGGAGGTTACGCTCTTGTGAAAGATTGGAACGAGGAACCACTTCGAGCCAGATGGAAGGGCCCGTATAGAGTACTTTTAACGAACCCAACGGCAGCAAAGCTCGAAGGAATCAAGACTTGGATACATTCCAGTCGCCTAAAGCCGGTGGCTGAACCAGAACAAGAAGAAACTCCTGCAAACTCCGGGACCGGAGGCAGAGAACAGTGGAAGGTGGAGCCAATAAGGGACTTAAAATTCCTATTCAAAAGAAAGGAACTTTGAAAAATTTGTCAATCTTTGATCAAGTTTTACAAGCCTTATTATGTGAAATTGTTCAAGGTTTTAGTGTGGGGCACCCTGATTTGTCCACTCCTACTTATAGGAGGGGAAAATCTTTTCCCACAAGAATTTGACCCTCAGGAAAATGTCTGGATTTATCTGGCCCGGGAAATATTAAATAGAACAGACTTCTGCTTGGCAGGAGGGATCAATGCTCATCTGGTTTTTACCTCATGCTTAATTGCAGTACCTACCCCTTTGAAAATTTTACAGAATTAGACTATGCTGAAAGATGTAGAGAAGGAAAATACATATCAGGATATATATAAGTGGGGGACTATTGTAAAAGAGAAAAGCAGAGACATGTTTTCTGTACGGGTTCAGGCAACAGCTAATGCTTCTGAATGTTTCTTAATAGTGAATTGTACCAATAATTGCTTTGAATTGGACCAAGGTAGAAAAATCTTCTGTAATAAGACCAGTCAAATATCCTATGTATATACACATACCATCCTTCCTCGAGGATGGTTTCTGGCCTGCGGGAGAATGATATATTCATACCTTCCAGCAAATGCTACTGGGGGACCATGCACCATTGCCCGGGTAACTGCAGCTCTTCCAAGGAAGTCTGACCTAATGCACACTGAACAAACCCCTCTTGGTGGGAGGTTTAAACGAGCATACACTACTCTCACTGCTGATTGTGACGAGAATGATTCCCCTGGACTATTATCTAAGGCAGAATACATAGCATTAGCTGCATCTATGGTGGGGGTTCCGGGTCTTGCTGTAAGTAATAGCAGAAATCTTAATGCAGTAGCCTGTGTTTTAGCAAAAGGACTAAATGCTACATCTCGAGCGCTCTCAGCCTTGAATGCTGAACAAAAACAACTAAGGGACGCTGTCTTAGAGAATAGAGCCGCTATTGATTATCTCTTGTTACGACACAATCTGGGGTGTGAAACCTTAAAAGGAATATGCTGCTTCAACCTCACTGATAATTCTGTGCTAATTGAAGACAAAATTGGTGCCTTACAACGATTGACACAGACATTGAAAGAAACATCTGGCTTAGACTTTTCCTGGTTAACTTCCTGGCTTCCCAGTTTTGGATGGTTGAAGCAGTTGTTTTGTATGATTATTCTGTTTTGTTTTATAGGGATTATGATCTGTTTCTGTATCCACTGTATACCGGTTTGTATCGCATCTATCTTCAGGCCTAAGGTAAATCAAATGATTTTGCAAACAAAGAAAGCTGAGAATACTAGATTTGTGTTAAGTCAAATTGAATGGAGCAATCATAATTAATAATAATTATAAATGCTCCAGATGAGGGAAATGTAAGGTTTGACCTAGAAACTACTCTGCAAAGCCTAAGCAAAAGTGAATGTTATGTGTCGAATGCCCATCTGCAATGATAAGGAGCAGACAGTCTTAGATAGAGGAAGCTTGAAAACAAAAAACAGAATCAGAGGCACTGGAACATAGAGCTCATTATAATACTAAAAATCACACCCCAAGGCGGGGAAGATATATGCTAATGGAACATATATGTACGTTAATGAGATACATAGCTAAAACACAGGTATAGAGACATGCTCAGTAAAGAACTCCTTGCGTCACTCCTTTATAACCAATTAGCAAACAAGGATGCTTATGAAGATTCAACCTCTGGTATATAAGGGGCTCAGTATTGAATATGTGTGTGCTTGTCTTGTGAAATTATTCCGCTTGCACCTTTTATTGCTAGCAATAAATCTTTTTTATACTTTCACCCCTGGTATCTTTATTGGCCTTTGCATACCGGGCACGAACCCAGACTTGAGCTGGGGCCTAACACCATAATCCTCCATAAGAGATGAGAGCCCCAGCCCACCCCACGCCTTTCTAAGTGGCTCAGGCAGTGGCAGCTCCATCCAGCTTCCAGCTCTCACTGCCATAGACCGCCCCTCCAAGAGTCAGAGTGTAATTCAAAACCTGGGAACATCAAAACCATTAAAAAGAAGAGAAGGTCACTAACACCTATGGAATGAAAAGATTAGAAGGGATCAGGTAGATTATAATGAACCATAAAGTCAATTGACCTCCTCAACACTGCCTGTCTAGAAATTCTGCTACCACAGCCAGGGAGTTGGTTTTAAACCTTGGGTGGACAAGGAATCAAAGAGAAGTGCAAGTGCATTAGTGCAACACCCTCCCTGGATCCATCCCTGGCCCCAATAACAACATTCTAATGACATAAAATAGGATATTTGATAAAGCTAACCATTTCCAGTTAATTTTCTGTTTTGCAGAAGCATCTACATCTCACTCACCTGAGGCTTCTGAAAAGAGAACCTATGGATTTTGTCATAGAAAGAAAGCTACAGACTGCATAGTGTTACGGTATAAGTTTGCCAAATCCTATCTGTCTTGAAGACATCATAGAGAATTAGGACTGCAAGGGACCTCAGGAGGTCATTGTCATATTGAATGAAATAGTTTGAATGTTTGTAAAGGTTGCCCATTAGCCAGTTTCAGGAAGAAGATAAGATTTATCTCCTTATCTAGTTCATTGTTTTGGGACTACGTGCAAAAGGCCCTGACTTTGCTTAAAGTCTTAATTTAAATTTCATCTTTTAGAAATCTTTTACAAAGAGAGCAAATATCCTGAATTCCAAGAGATCAAACCCTGGGGCCTTTTGACCAGGTTGGTAAGAAAAGGGCATTTGCAGTGATATGGAAGTTTCCCAAAGGTAATTTAAAATGCTCAACAAAGGTAAAAGAATCTGTTGAGTAAGATCCGAGCCCAAATTTGGGAGCAGTGACATATTGAGTAGGAGGAGCCAACTGACGGCAGCTCGCTCAATAAAAACTGTAACTTACTGTCCCAATTTGGAGGTGACTATACTTGTAGAACAACGAAGGAAAAATCGCAAGTATAGCCCGGGTCCAGACTGATCACCTGAACCACCCTCTCCATGAACACGAATCTCTTAGTTCACGCTGAAGCCGCAGAGCACCTGAAAGGGACTGAAGGAAGGGGACTTAGTCCTATCACTGCTGAAGCCAGCCTATCGAATTGTATTGCTGAGCCCATTTCATTGAACCGTACTACTGAGGCCAACCCATTAAATTGTACTACTGAGGAATGAAACCATATTTTGGTATTTGGCTTCTTGGAATTCTAGGATTGTAAGTATAATATGAAAAATAATAGTATTGATTCAAATTTAACTTTTAGTTGTAATTGTAGTTGTTTTTGTAACACTAATTCTTATAGTATTGTTTGGGAAGGAAGTGCATTCGGAGCATTGTTTCTGATATATGTAATTATTGTGTTTTTAATGTTTGTGGTATTTCTTAAAGCTGAGCAGTGTTATATACGTAGCAAAGAGTTTTAAAATAAAATTGTGTTGTATGAATTAAGTGTGTAATCATTGTGAAATCGTGCAATCAGTTAACTACTCCCCCAGCCAGTGCATCAAAACGAATCAGTAAATTGTGTGGGATTTTCTCTATTCCATAACCCACTAGAGACAGTCATCCAGTCCAACTCCCTGCTTAAAGCAGGACCATCCCCAACTAGATCATCCCAGCCAAAGCTTTGTCTAGTTGGGTCTTAAAAACTTACAAGGATGGAGAGTCCACAACCTCTCTGGGTAACCTCTTCCAGTGTTTTACTATCCTCCTTGTGAGAGAGTTTTTCCTAACATCTGACTTAAACTTCCCTTGCTGCAAATTGAGATCATTGCTACTTGTTCTGTTATCTGCTATCACTGAGAACAGTCTAGCTCCATCCTTTTTGGAACCACCCTTCAGAATGTTGAAGGCTGCTATTAAATCGCCCATCAGTCTTCTCTTCCCCAGACTAAACAAGCCCAGTTCACTCAGCCTCTCCTCATAAATCATGTGCCCCAGCCCCCAAACCATTTTTGTTGCCCTCTACTGGACAGTCTCCAATTTGTCCACATCCTTTCTGTAGCAGGAGGCCCAAAACTGGTCATAGTACTCCAGATGTGGCTTCACCAGTGGCCTCACATCTCTCAATCTGCTGGCAACACTTCAATTAATGCAGTCCAGTATGCCATTAGGCTTCTTCGCAACAAGGACAAACTTTTGACTCACATTCAGCTTACTGTCCACTATACCCCTCAGGTCCTTTTCTGTAGAGCTGCTGCTTAGTCAGGCAGTCCCCAGGCTGTAGTCATGGATGGGATTGCAGGACTTTTCACTTTTCCTTACTGAACCACATAAGATTTCTTTTGATTCAATCCTCCAATTTATTGAGGTCTCTCTGAATCCTAGCCCTATACTCCAGCATCTCTACTGTGCCTCTTAGCTTGCTGTCATCTGAAACCTTGCTGAGGATGTACTCTATCTCATCTTCAAGGTGGCTAATAAAGATATTGAACAAAATTGGCCCCAGGATTGACTCCTGTGTAATTTCACTTGATACTGGCTCCCAAGTAGGCATCAAGCCATTAATTATTACCCTTTAAGCCTGATAAGCCAGTCAGTTTTCTGTCTATTCATCCAACCCATACTTTCTTAGCTTACTTGCAAAACTGTTGTGGGAGATGGTATTAAAAGCCTTGCTAAAGGCAAGGTATGTCATATCCACTGGTCTCCCCACATCCCACAGAGCAAGTCATCTCATCATAGAAGGCAATCAGGTTGGTCAGGCATGAGTTGCCCTTGGTTAATCCATGCTGACTGTTCCTAATCAACTTCTCCTCCAAGTGCTTAGAAATGGATTCCTTGAGGAGATGCTTCATGATTTTTTCCAGGGACTGAGGTAAGGTTGACCAATTTGTAGTTCTCCTTCTTCCCTTTCTTAAAGATAGGCACTATATTTGCCCTTTTCCAATTATCTGAAACTCCTCCCAATCACCATGAGTTTTCACAGATAATGGCTAGAGGCCCTACAACTGCATCAGCCAACTCTCTCAGCACCCTTGGGTGCATCATGTCTGGCCCCACAGAGTTGTACATACCCAACTTTTTAAAATAGTCCCTAACCTGTTCTTTCACCACTGAGGGCTGCTCACCTCCTCCCTAAATTGTGCTGCCAGGTGCAATTGTCTGGGACCTGACCTTGCCTGTGAAGACTGAGGTGAAAAAGGCATAGAGCACTTCAGCCTTTTCCACGTCATCTGTTACTAGGTTGCCTCCCCCATTCAGTAAGGAAACCACACTTTCCCTGATCTTACTCTTGTTGTTGACATACTTGTAGAAACCCTCCCTTCTTGTTACCCTTCATGTCCCTTGCTAGCTGCAACTCCAATTGCACTTTGGCCTTTCTGATTTCATCCCCACATGTCTGACCAATACTCTTATACTCCTCCCTAGTCTTTTGTCCAAGTTTCCACTTCTTGTAAGCTTCTGAAACTTCTATGTTGTGAAAAGATACTGTGTACTCAGGACTAACCACTTCAAAACATCTCCCTTAGGGCCTTGTTACATGGTAATTATGGGCAGCTCCTGGAACTCATAACCCCTCATTAGCTCCACACATTAACACCTTAAATTGGTGTTAAGCACTTCTTATGCTGCTCAAAATGATGCCACTCCAGAGCAGGACTCTCTCTTATCCACACTGCCCAGCTCCTGTTCCATTAAGATGCGGCTAGTCCCCACAGATGTGCCACCCAAATTGAAGGTCTCCAGTCTCCCAGGATCTCTCACACCCCCACCCATAGAGCCTGTCCTAGCTCACCAGTCTCCTAGTGGCAACTCAAAGCTACAGTTCCTAACCCTGCCCCTACTCACCAAGCATCTAGGTTGTTTATACAGGAGTGGGAGGGTGCTTTAATTAGAGCAGCTCCAAAAGGCATTTTAATTAAAGTGCCTGAAGCGTCTTGTGTATCGGTGTCCGCATGCTTAAAAATGATGGCAGAGTCACTTTAACTAAAGCTCATTTGGCTAAGGAGGAAAGCAAGATTGAACAAGTGAGTTTCTGTGTAGGACTGGAATAGTGAGGCTGAGGTTATTTCCAGGCCTTGAAGGAATGAAGTCCATGGTACCAGGCAAACTTCTCAGGACAGCTTGTCTCTTACACTCACAAGTTCTATCCTTACAGTAAAGATGTATTATTCCAGAAAGCAGAGTTGTCAAGAACCCAGAAAGCAAGTTGCTGTTCCTCTAGTGCCCAATATTCCATCTGTTTAAAGCCTTAAAATGAAGAAAAAAGAAGAAATTTTAACCATGTTCTCTAGGTAGTTAGTGGGGTATGGTGGATGGGCACTCTAACTCGTTTTGCTCTGGAGGCATGCACCTGCATTCTATACTAGTTTCAATGTTCCATCGGGTTGATGTTTTCAAGCCCAAGTAAATTACTTTGAGATAATCCATTTAGCAAGTAACATAGACATGTACATTCCAGGCCAGATCATCATCACAGGATACAGTCTCCTAGTTAGTCAGATGTGGAAGAAAGCTTTCCTTGCAAATGTTGTGATGTAAAAATCCAGAGTTAATGAGCAGCTAGAAAGACCTACATTGCACCTGTGTATCAGGACTAGCTCACCAATAAAACATTTGGGAGAGGTTTTCATGAGTTCCAATACCAGAAGGGGTCTTTCTCTTCTATCAGAAGACATGAGAGCAAAGAACCCCTCTTCCCATGGGGCTCATTCCTTCAATACTGCAGTTCTTGCTTAGTATAACTGAAACACTGAACAGAGTTGGTTTGTCTGCAGCTTTCATTTGAAGTCATATTTCACTGTAAGCATATTCTCAGCTAGAACACCTGAATTAAAAACAGAAAGTCATTACATACCAAAAATATTGGAGGTAAACTTTTAAAGAAATAATCTACAAAAGGCCCAAAGTTTCAGAGGCAGCTGCTAGAATGGAGAGTTTAAATGTTTAAGCATTTAAACATCATGAGCTCCTTGGACAAAGGTTTGATAGATTTTAAATGAGTTTATTTATCTTTGACATCCACAATTTTTTTCTAGACAAGAAGGAGGGTATTCCAGCTACATTTGTAAATTAATTCAGATTGTTAAGTACCAAGTCGGTCTGTATTTTTCAGTTTTGTGCATGAAAAGTATATAAGCACAAATACATATTCATGAAAAAAGTATCAGAAGGCAAGTACACAAGAATTAGACACACAAATTTGAATCTTGGATTGAGGCACTCATTTGAAGTCTGATCAGAAAGAGCAATTGCCTGCAAAAGATTGGATTACAGTTTATGGAGTTTAGGTTTGAAGACTAACCCCATCTTCATAATAATGTTTCTGATTTCTATTATTTTTATCCAATGAGATTTGTAGGCAGCATGAATTAAAAAACAAAACAGAAACAGTCATACAGATGACCTTATGGCAAAGTTCAAATGTCTGTCAGCATCTCTATTTCTTTTAAGATGATATTTTTCATCCCCATTACCTGTACAAGCAATTGCTTGGGATTTAAGATGCATCCAGTTGTAGGCAACATCCTGAATGCTGCCCAGTGCAATAAAAAAAGAATGAAGTGAGGTTTTAAAATAAAAGCAATTGCAAGATAATCCAGGCATTTTATTTACAAAAAAAGAAAACAACAACTTTCTTTTCATCTTATTTTCTAGCCAAAGGAAATGTGTTCATTCCAGTAACAAAAATGAAAAGCATATTCCATGTCCATCTTTGCCTGGAGGGTATCCTTACTACAAGGACCTTACCATCTCAATTGCTTGATCTACCAAAGCATACAAAACAGAGCATAACTTGGGGTCAGTGGAATCATTCACTAACTTACCTTCTGGATATAATAAATAATGAACTGGCCTAAATTCATCCAGACTTTTCTTCAAGATACCCCTCAAATGGAAAAGGCTCACATGCTTAAAGGCTACATAACAGAGTTGCTGTTGTCCCCAGTATTCACTCCTCTAACTCATTATTAATTACCAGAGGCCAGAGAAAGCTTAGATCTGAGAGTCTTCACCCACACTTGCATCCTGGATCTCAAATCATCTATCCCCACCCCAAAAACACCCTTTTTATAACAACATTTTTTCCCAACTGTAGTATTTTGGCAGCCAGGAAAGCATTATCTGTGGATCTTTGAAGGTAGCATATTTTGCAGGCACTTCAGATAAACTCTGATGTGTTACTGCTTTTTTTTTTTCCCTTGCTTTCTTTCTTTTTCTTGCCAGGCAGCCTCTTGAAGCACTTGGCAGTGGGGCATGAGTCATAGTGCCATGAGCATTCGTTGCCTATGTTCACAGGTTACTTACCACCCACACTGGCCTTTAGGCCCTTATTAAACTGTCAGCACCTATCTTTATGGGCACTGCCTGGGTTCATCTCTTATATATGAACTAGCTATTTATCGGCACCCAATTTGTTAAAGGAATTGGATAGGGTGGAGGTGGTTTCGTAGTGTGTTCCCACCTTCACTCTTCAATATTAATACTATTTCAGTACTCTGGTGAAGCTAGTTTAAAAAAAAAGCTAGTTATTCAAAAGAATAACACATCTGAGCCTGCGGCACTGCTTCTACTTGCCCTTTTGGGAAAACAACCAACTTTACTGTGTTCCCCAGTAAGGATAAGACAAAATCTGGTACTTGACAGGACTACTGTTAGGCCTATTACCTGGCAAGGGCTCCTAGGAAACTCTTAACTAAGGTCCCTTTACTGAGATGGTCCCATAAAAGAAAAACAATGTTTTACAAAAAAAAATCCCAAATACTAAACAAAAAAACCCAAAAACAATTTGGACGCAGTTCTCCAGATGTGGCTTCGCTTCCCTCAATTTGCTGGCAACACTCCTACCAATGCAGCCCAGTATGCCGTTAGCCTTCTTGGCAACAAGGGCACACTGTTGGCTCATATTCAGCTTATTGTCCACTGTAACCCCAGGTCCTTTTCTGCAGAGCTGCTGCTTAGCCAGTCAGTCCCTAGCCCGTACCAGTGTACCACAGAGATTGACTGGTCTATAATTCCCCAGATACTCCTTCTTCCCTTTCTTAAAGATGGACACTGTATTTGCCTTTTTCCAATAATCTGGGACTTCTCCCAATCACCATGAATTTTCAGAGATAATGACCAAAGGATCTGCAATCAGATCAGCCAACTCCCTCAGCACTCTCAGATGCATCACATCTGGTCCCATGGACTGGTACATATCCAGCTTTTCTAAATAGTCCCTAATAGCCAGCTTTTAAGGTTCACTAGGTGTTTTTTGAGTACTGCCAAAACCCAAGGTTTTCTTTTTCAAAGACTACAACTGGTCAGAATGTTTTGACACTGTGGATTCCTATTTGAAATCTATGGCTTTATCTTGTGAATGTGTAGGTGTCTGCAAAAAAGGAAAAAATAAAAATAATATTTAAGTTTGGGCAAACTCACCTTTTCTAAAGAAAACATGTTTTATCAAAACATTCTCAACCAGCCAGGTGAAAGACCTTCTTCCTAAGCTGGCACCCAGGGCTGGTACCTCTTTCACCTGTCCCTTGTTATGCTACTGCAGTGCACGACAAAAAGAAAAAGCTACCAGAATTTTCTCAGTAGCTCTCTTACAGGATTTTCTCAGAAATGAACTGAGGGCCCAACTGTGCCAGCTCTTATAATGGTAAGTCAGTCTATGAGTTTATAGTGGGAATTGTGACATAAGCACCAGACTACTGAATAGGTCCTTTTACCAGGGCACCTCCCTGCCTTATGTTTAAAAAATGGTGTGTTACATCATTATTTTCTTTTTTGGGGAATTATTTAACAAATGGATACTCTTATAGTCCTACTGTACCATATCAAGGATTAGCCTGTTTGGGCAAAATAGATCCACCTATCGCTTGTTATAAAATATGTTGCCATCATTGTCATAGTTTCATAGTTTCTAGGGTCGGAAGGGACCTGAGTAGATCATCAAGTCCGACCCCCTGCCCTGGGCAGGAACGAGTGCTGGAATCATAATACCCCAGCCAGAAATTTATCCAACCTCCTCTTGAAGACCCCCAAGGTAGGGGAGAGCACCACCTCCCTTGGGAGCCCATTCCAGAGCCTGGCAGCCCTAATCATAAAGTAATGCCTCCAGATATCTACCCTGAACCTGAATTTTCCTTTCTATGAGACTGAAAACTTAAGAATATTTTTGAAGTTATTAAAAAATAAGTACAATCTTAACTTATATGTTCATTTGCATTTGATTTGTGCTTTAAGGACCCAATTCAGTAACTGCTCTCTCATCCAGCTACTGTTTGTATAGAAATGTTCTAAGGTGTTCCTTGACATTAATACAATATAAGCTGCTCTTTTACAGCACCTTTCACACAGTGCTCCATGACCCCAGGCACTTTACAATCCAGCTATTTGAAGAAAACAAACCGTACATCTACTTCAATAGCTTTCTCACCTTCATGCAGAATTTTGACTATGTCTGGCTTTAATTACATGAAAATGTAAAGGTTTCCAATCTTTGGCTATTAGTGTGGGAAAGCGCATTTTAAAGCAACATTTTAGAGGGGAGGGAAAGCTGCTTTAATCATCCACGCACAGAGACCAAATTCAAAGATAAAACAAGTAGTATTTTAAGAGCTAAGCTGCAAATGGAAATCCACCTTTTTATATATGATAAAAGATTAACAAAAGTAATACAACACGGAGACAGGTGTCACTGCAGAAATGTTAAGCTTTAAACCCAAAGTTTGGAAATAACATCCTTCTGAAATCATAAGTGTGGAAATAACATGTTAGGAAGGAAGGAAAAATAATAGGATTTATTTGCAATGTTTTACTGCCAGTGGTGTGGCAGAAACAAAATATCTACATTAAAAACATGCTGTTCTTTGCCAGTCGTGCATCCAGCCTGCAAGCAATTCAGGCCCCACCATTCAGGCAAGCTTGGCACATTTTCCCAGTGGCTCAGCGAGCCCAAAGCTAACATGAGTATCCTTCAGCTTGCATAGTTTTAATTTAAATGCATATCCTATTACAATGGAGCAGCAAGTTTCTAGATCTTCTAGTTCTTGATCTTGCTCCTGAGAAAGACGGAACAAAATGGTCTACAAAGGTCCCATTCATGTTAAACCGGCTTCTGCTGAACTCACAGGTGGCTTGTTAGTGACTGAGTTATGCACCGGGGAAGCATATAGCTGATCAGCTTAGGTTTCACCAGGATGTGTCATGACCATACTGTAAAAGACTTTACTAGGTACTATAGGACTGTTGGATAATCTAGCCCGCTTTAAATAAAGACAGGCATAGAGTAACAAAAGCAAGTCTGGATGACAATCACAATTTGAATACTGTCAAAACATTTCTATCTATAAAGTAGCCATTTGAAGCTACATTTTTCCTCAAAGTGACTGCATGGGGAGTTGCACATTAACAACTAGCCTTTGTTACTGCTAATGGGATTTGTGCACCCTGCTTTGAAAATGTAGCCCTTTAGGCTGCAATACAGTTAGCATACCAAGCAGCTGATTCCAGCTGCAGGAAGTGTGAATATACAATTAAAGTGCCATGTCTTCTGAATCAATAAGAATTGATTGAAAAATAAACACTTGGGCTTAATCTATTAAGGTCAGGCAAAATTGCCCCTTACTAAGTGGCTCTGAGAAATTTGGCTTAACCTCTCATTTCTATGAAGATGGGTATCTATCTAAAAGGGACTCAACCCTCCAAGTGCAAAAATAGCAAAAAGGTCATCACCTGCTCCAAAGATTTGACTGCGGATATGATTTTCTATGGATAAACAGCATTATTTAAATATATTGCAGTGGTTTGTTAATTTAAGCAAATATCATAGTTATATATAATCCTTGTAATGTATCTCACAGTTAGCATGGTATATTGTGATTGCTCCAACTGTTATCCATTTAGTTCTTCATGCTCTCCTTCCTCATGTTGGCCCAGATAGCTCTGTGCTGAGTCCAGAAGCATTATTTTCCTGTCTGCCAGCCTTTTGACTACCAGAGGTGGGTGTGGGAGCCCCATCAACAAATCACTTTCTCTCTAATTTTACTTGAAGCAAAAATATAGTGCTCACAAAAAAAGGGGAGGTGGTGTGCACACCTAAAAAATTTTGCTCATTAATCTTACTTTTAATTTTAATGATAGGATCAACAGCTTCTCTTTGAGGCTGTGAGAAGTGATTTGGGTTGTGTGGCAAAGACATCAAGTTAAAACACTCAAAAATCAAGTCACGTCAAAGGTTAGCCAGAGCTGAATGGTCTAATATGGTTAAAGCATGCCAATCTCTGTAGCCAACAGCATGCAAGAGGGTGATGTTGCTAACATCATATCCAGCTGTCATTGACTCCTCAGTTCAAATAACAAATTTATAGGTGAGTCAGTAGAGGACAGCACTCAGCACAGGTAGGGACAGGACTTTAACTAATGTCTCTGGAGGTATTTTAACCCCTTTGCCACTCCAAAATATACAAAAGTACATCCGAAAAGAACTAACATGATGTCTTATTTCTTCTTTCCTTAAAGCAATTACATTTTTATATCAGGCAATATACCCTGAGTAATTGCTTTTTATTTGTTTTTATTTATGTTAAATTTAGGAAAGAGGAGGTGACAGCAAATAAGACAGCATTGGCCCCAGGGACTGCAATGAAACAAAATACCATAAGAAAACAGCAAGGATAGAACCAAGGAAAAAAAAACCTCTATAAAATGAAAGATAAATTTAGAGACGGCTGAAGAAGGATCCAATCAAGCTGATCCAACTTTAAACAGAAAGTCACATCCTTTCCTGTAGCAGAATCAACAGACACCTTGCATTTAGCTGCAGGTGTAAATCCTACTTTGCTGTCTCACCAAGGCAGTTTTTGCTCTCTGGTTTTGTATCTCCTTAAGAAAAGAAAAACTTGTATGCTAAAAAAAAATCTTTATTAAGTTGTTCTTTGTAACATACAAAACAAATTAATATGAGTGAGAAATAAAAGTATTTGGGTTTGTGTTACCCTAAAAAAAAAAAAAATCACATGTACCTTAAACTATTTAATTCATTCTTTTATCCAAATTGTTACAGTAGATCATGGGTGTCAAAGATATGGCCCATAGAGCGGAATATCATTTGGCCTCCAATACTGCCTGTGGGTCTCCAAGTGAACCACAGGCAACATGAAGAGTGCTCTGGATGGCCCCACACAATGCTTGTGAAACAGTGGAGTGGCTGCTACATATAGTACAGCCCAGCAGTAGCCAGAACAGGGCCAGAATGAGAGCCCACAAACTAGCTCCACATCACTCATTTAGTCTATTGGGCTGGATGAGTTTAACACCCCTGCAATAGACTATTGTCAGCATCCGTTTTGATGACATCTCTTTTAATCACTGTTAAGTAATCACTGACACAGCGCACATCTCAAATCAGATATGCTAATGGAAACAAAATCTATATCTTCACAGGGCAGAGTGAGCCTGATAGACACTTGAGTATTGATACATCTCAGCCATATTGTCATTGGTTCTAAGTGGCACTCCCACAAGCTGTTCAGCTTCTCACATAAAGCCAAGCCATATTGAAAAAGATGCCAGATATTTTGCTGTCATTTAAAGCATCAAAGAAAGCATTTGCAACTTGGTCCTCAGAACCAAAAGTCCTACTCATCAATGCAAGAGGAGACCAAACCTATGAGTATTTCTGCGCACAAAAGTAGTGGGATCACTATAAGCCATGATCATTCAAAATAAATTCCTCTGCATCTTATGTCCTTAGGGGCATCTCCTGAGCTATTAAAAGGGTAAATGCTGAAACAAAGCCAAACAGGAGCTGCAGCAGTCCTGCAGGATGACTTCCTGTATTTCTAATTTTGTCTTTTCAAGTCATGTGGCATGAGGCTAAGCACATGCTTAATTACTTTGCTGAACTAGAGTTCTAGAGCTAATTAATCCAAAAATATACTGTGCCTCCTGGCCTTTTTCTGGCTAATAGTTGGAGGTTGGGCCTAGCAGGCTAAATTAAAATATTCCTCCATTTGTATAAATCTACAAAAGAAAATCTGAAGTTTAGATGCAGAACTGTACTGCTTGAACATAACACTTGAGTAACACAGCCTTATTTATACCATATAGCCTGAAGGACGTTTAACGTTTGTTTTTCTTTTTCCCTTTTTTTTCTTTTTTAGAGTAAAATAGAACACCCTTCTACTCAATCCACTCCCCCAGTTTAGATTTAAAACAAAATGACTGTGAGCTTGAAATCCTCAACTGATATTTATTCTCCGACTATGGCAACCCTAATTATTAGCCCTTTTCTGTTGGAAGCAGATTGGAGACTCCAAATCAAATAGAAAAAAATGTTCTTGTGCTTTAATTCTTCAAATGTGCATTATTTAGCTGATAGGCCATAATGGCTCCTTCAGCTCCTTTACTTCATAAACGTACACGTACAAAGGGACTTTTAAAAACCACAATAAATGGGTATTAACAAGAGTTAGGCTGCATTATGGGCCTATATTATTGAATGAACGGTTACAAAAATAATAATGAAAAGTGGTAAATATGTATGAGCAATAGCTGCTTTTCAAATCTCAATAAGCGGTTTCCATGTATTTGTGTTAATCACAGAGAGATTTAGTTCATATTATGACCTAACAACCCTCAACGTTTTCCGTTTAAAACCAAGCTATTTTTTTAAGTTGTCAAGTAGCAAAAAAGCATTTTAAACCTGCAAACTCGAATCAATCAAACTTCATTTTTATAGTGTCAAGCTGGAAAATCCATTGAGTGCTCTGCAGTTATACAGGTTAAAAATCTACACCCAATGCATAATAGATAAATTACATGAAAACAGATCTCACTAATGCAGTTTATAAAAGGTGCAGAACATTGAGCCAAAAAACCCCCACGTCTCTTTTTGTTTACACTTGCATAATTGAAAAGTGACCTTACATCAGAGAGAGAGAGATCATTCCACAGACTTGAACTCCTACTGTAAAAAGCCCAAGCTTTGGTATATTTTCTTTCCAACATTAGAATTGTTGATCTTACCTCCATCCATGTCAAGATGCAGGGAAGGGATGAGCAGCAGCAGCAGGTACCAGCAAAGCCCACTAGATCAATTGTTTGCTAATTCTTAAATTTCTCAAAGACAAAATCCCTGTGGTCTTGATTCAAGCAAAACTCCCTCTGAAGTCAGCTTGAGTTTTGCGGGTCAAAAGCAATCTCTGTACCAAGGACAGGAATAGAGCAGCGTATGACACTTTTCTTGTGCCAGTATTAGGATAGCTTGACTCCTGGTACAATGACTGCTATGAGTAAGGTTACTGAATTGTCAGCTACATCAGGTACAAACAGAAGCACCAAAACCAGTTTTTGTGCCTTGGGCAGCAGCAGCCACTGATGCCACTACTGCCAGTCTTGCACCCCCCTATATCAGCACCGAGGGCCAATGCCCTGCTTGCCCACACAATGCAGCACCAGCCATATTTCCTTTCACCCCCAGTCTACTGGTGCTCCAGAATGCCCCCTACACTCTCTCTCCAATCTCTCAGTCCTGATCCTCAAGGGAAACTTACACAACACTTCCCAGAGATGAGCCTATGAGCTCCATTTCATCAACCTGCTGGATACTAGAGATCATGGACTAAACACAGACATTGGATTTTTGATACATAACAATCTGCCTGGCAACTGACTCCCCAGCCCAGCCCAGCCCCTGGCTTCTTTACTTTTCATTCCATCCAGGAAGAGCACACACCAACTGCTGAAGCTTCCTCAGCCTGACGAAGGGTTTTTGAACCCGAAAGCTTGCTTAATAACTATTCTCCAACCATTTGGGTTGGTCTAATAAAAGATATCAAATTCACCCAAGGAACCTTGTCTGCCTATGTCCTTAGACCAACACAGCTACAACCTACACCCCTACAACAGTGGCATTCAGAAGAGATGGTAATGTAATGGCATCCATTCATCAGCAAGTGATGGTAGATATTCAGCTATTCTACTGACTGGTGGTGCTGTAGAGACTGATATCAACTTCCAGGTCCTGCCACAGTGGTCACAGTTGTACATAGTATTAGGAGCTACTGTACTGACTGGCTGTTTCCTTCAGTCACGTTTCTGTTGTAATTTGAGTAACCATTTTTCGTTGTGATGTTGGACTCCATGACTGAGAAGGGAGCACCACTTTGTCTTTTCTCCTACTAAGGTCCCCCAAGGTTTGGGTCAATTCCAAAAACCTTCATGTACTGTTTGCAGATGTGTTTAAAGTGCAGTTTTGGGCACCCTACTGTTCTTTCCCCACCAGCAATTTGCTTATACAGGATGTTTTTCAGAATGCATCCACCCTTCCATCCTGTGGAGATGGTCAAGCCAGTGTAGGCACTTCTGTTTGAACAGTGCAGTGATGGCAAGTTGATTTTGATGATGACTTCTGTGTTGGTAATTCTGTCTTGCCACTTGATGTCAAGAACATGTCATAAGCAGTGTAGGTGGAAGCTGTTCAGCTTCTTTTCTTCATATGCATTTGTTGACCATGTCTCACTGCTATGCATAAGGACACCGAGGATGCAGGTTTTGTACACAAGCAGCTTAGTTTTGATTGCAAGTTTTGTATTACTTCAGACTCAGGATTACCAAAAGTGGTAGCAGCCTTACCACTGCACACATTTAGCTCTTCATCCAGTGATAGGCCATCGCTCACTGTGGACCCACAGTAGCAGAACTTGTTCACTGCCTTGAGAGATGTGTTGTCAAGGCTGATAGATGGTGACTGGCAAACACCCTGTCCTTGGACCACAGTCTTCTTAATGCTGATGGTCAGGGCAAACATCCTGCAAGCATGAGAGAGGCAATTTGTGAGTATTTGTAGTTGTCCTTCTTCATGGGCAGTGAGTGCAGCATAGTCAGTAAAAAGGAGCTTCCTAATGATTATGTTCCTCACTTTGGTCTTGGCCTTTAGACATGATAGATTGTAGAGTTTGCCATTTGATCTTGTATGAAGGAGCCTTCCTCCATTTGTGCTTCAGAATGCCCCCCTCCCCCCCATTACAGTTTCAAGGTAATTTGCAACATCTCAGATCCTCACAGGAGGTGAGAGGCTCCACACCAGCTATGAACTGACTGCCCAGAGAAGTTTTCCATCTATTGACTCCTCTGTGAAATCCAATGAAATATGAACTTTCATTTCTACCCAGGAGAACTTTTCCAATCTTTTCTATGATGCCTGATGAAGGCTGTTTGTGCCTGAAACCTTGCCATTAAAGAATTTTTTTTGCAAAAATCTTGTTGGTCTAATAAAAGACATCATCTCTACTACGAGACCTGATTGCCTTTTTCTCTAGACCAATACAGCTACAACCTGGATACCTGACCCCTATAAGAGTGGCAATCTAAAGAGATGGTACAGTGCTGCAAATAAACCTTGCTGGATTTCTTGCTACGGCAAGGGCATTGATTGGAACAGCGGTTCTCAATCTTTTCAGAGTAGGCACTCCTCATCAGAGCAGAGGCATCCCTCAATAACTTTTGTTAGCTGAGTGGAACCCCATTTCAAAAATGTATATATTAAAATGCTTGCCTCCTTGCAGAGGGGCCAAACAGGGAGATCCTGAACCTCCCCTGACCTACTTATCTCATTTTCCGCAGCATCTTTCAAAGGTAGTCATGGCATTCTAGGGTGCCCTGGCACTCTCGTGAGAATCACTGGGTTAGAGCCTAGCTGGTAAAACAATTAATGGGGAACTTAGCCCTGTATGAGTGGGAAGTGGGTAAGGACTAACATTGGCTTCTAGCTCAAAAACAATAAAATATGATGTACTTTTCAGAAGTTTAACATGAAGGAATCAACTAATCTGTATGCAGCTATCGCCTGAGAGGTAACAAAGAAGACAAAGCAGCAGTGAACAGCTTTTACCAGGTAGGAAAAAAGAAGACAGAGCAACCAAGCTGCAGTTTCAAAATGGCTCCTGTAGGTCAGAAGCTCTGTAATGCTGTTGAATTTAGCCACAGAAAAGCAGGCTGGGGGAAAAGAAATGCACCAAAGAGCAAGCACATGTTGAAGAACAGTCACAAAGGAAAGCATTGCTTCTAAGCATTGCCTATCAGAATAATTCTTGCTCTACCCTTTATCACCCCCTTCATTTTTTTCGTAAAATGTCATGACTAAATGTAGGCCACAATCCGATAAAGTAGCACAGTCCGATTAACTACTGTGCATAGTGCTCATATAACGGCTGGTGGTAATAGAGTGTAGAGACCATTAGCACCAAAAGAGCAGGCATGTACTGCTGGAACTACCAGGGTAGTCTCAATAGTTGATCACAATCCTCTTGTCCCTCTGCACTACTTTCTCCCATTTACTCAGGTTTCATACAAAGAATGTATATTTCTTCCATAGCTGTTTTAGTAAGTGAGCACCTCCAGTTAAAAGTAATAGGATATTTGACTCATAGAGAATTGTATACTAGCAGTTTTCTTCAATACACCCTATATAATTTATCTTAGTGAGGGGCCAAAGATTGAATTTGATCAGTCCAGATCAGGCTTGAGTGATTTTAGTACAGTGAGGAAGCAGCTTTAATTTTAGTTCCCTAACCTGTTCCTGTTATGCAAGAAAGGAACATCCACTCAGTTTCTTTTATGATATTTAAATGTATTTTTCTTAAAAAAAAAGAAAAATCCAGTTCAGTTCCCACTATGCCAAAAATGGACTTGTTTCATCATTGCATCTGGAGTTTATGTTACACTCAAGATGGAGAGTTGGAGAAGGGTCTTAATTTTGTTTAAATAAAGTAGTACTCCACACAACATAATTTAAAGAGCACAAGCACATGAGAAAATCTCTGCATCACCAATAACTGCAAATAAAGAAAATAGGTGTGATCAGAAAAAGAGAAGGCATCACTAGGTCAGAGTTGTCAGTACAATTCATAGAATGTAAAGGAATGACACAGTAGCCAACAGAGGGGTTGTAGTTACCGTATTTCTGCCAACCAGGAATTATTCCTTATTTAAAAGTGCTTAAGAGCAAGGTCAGCTACGAGGACTAGCCACTGACAGAGATGATTTTGATGGTTCCCATGAAACATTATCTTTCATAGTCAGCTGTTCAGTATCTCCTGACATATGCTGGGCACAGCATTCTTGCCAGCCAGCAGCTCTCCCTTTCCTTGATTTAACTTCACTTTATTGGATTGCAAGTAACAAAGCACCAGGTTCAGCAATCCTACAGGTGGCACTCTCAACTGCCCATACACACTCCTGCAGGGCTGAGCTATGAACGCTTACAGGTTAGCTACATTTACTTTAAAAACCCTGAATGCTTACAGGCTAGCTACATTTACTTGTATTTAAGACTCAACTACATAACTCAGCATTAATCAGTACTACTGTATTAAATAACCACATGCTAAGATTCAGATAGCTGATGGAACATGTTTGGAAAATGGATATATATTCCTTGAGCAACCAAACAGCCCATTAACATGAACAGGAGCTGCAGGTGTTTAAGAGAGATTTGCACTGGAAAAAGAACTTCAGACACTGAGCAATTAACTTCTAAAAATATGCCATGAAAAATATATGCTGGTTGTAACACCCAAAGGTTAGGACATAGTTCAGGTATGTGTGTCAAGGTTTGGAGGTTCCATTGTTTGACTTACCTTTTAAGCATTCTTTCACTTACTCAGGTATATTAGAAAAGAAGTGCAAAAACAACTGTTCCTAGGTGGGATGTTAATATCACTTTTTTGTAATCATAATCTAATGTCAAGAGTAGTAAGTCCAATAATGTCTGTTAACACATGTGACTGTTCCTCTTCCATTTATCTGAAAAAGGAGTGATGTTCTTCAGCATATACATGCGTGTCTTTTTTAATGCTTTATTATTATTTTTTTTTACTTTATTTTTTTGTTGTGGCTGCTATGTTCAGGCTTTTACAAACTATTTGCTACCTGGACTATTACTTGGTGCTTACCATTCTGCGATGACTCATCCTTTATAGCTAAAATTGATGAAGTAAGGAAAAGAAAGGATAAGAGTCCATGCCATCATCAACTTTCAACAGAGAAAAGGTTGGGTTTTTTTGTAGGAAGAAGATGAATTAAAATTTCAGTAGAGGATGGTGGAAGATCATCCCATTAAAAATGGACTTATGTGAAAAATTGCCCATGATCATAAATATTTGCATGTACTGGTATGTATAACGGGTTGTCACCCAGTTCTTTATTTTTCCTGGGGCAGACATGTCCCCACAAGGAAAACCAATGTCCATAACAAAGCCAGCACTTAATTAACAACCATACAATCAACAAAGGATTAACACACAGCTACAGTCCTTCCTCAGACCCAGAGAAAGGACACCTTAATTCGGTGATACCTCCTCAGCTCTGCCCTCTTCCCTCTCTCTCCCAGCTCTGTACCCTGGCAGCTTTTAACTTCCTCCATCACTGTCAGCTGGCCCCCCTCTGCACAAGCAGGCTCTCACTTATAACTGCCCACAGCTATGCTCCTGCCACCCCTGAGTCATGCACCCAGTTACGGTCCATAATGCCCTTTCAACATTAATAGTGGCTCCAAGTTGATATTTTACAATTTGGCACCCACATTCGTCTCTGGCAGTAACTAATTAGGATTGCTTTCAAATGGATCCCTTTTATTCTGGTTGACAAGCCAACTATTGAAGTATAGGATCCTTTCATAGAATCTACACTGCTGAAGACCCCCCAATGGAATAGGTGTTGCAGCTTGGAATACTGAGGCATCTTCTTTGAATGATTCAGTGGTCTAGAAAATGTAAGTACTACTATTGTCAAATGAACTGCTCTGAAGGCTAGGCAGCATGGAGGTGAAAGCAAACTGATTTTGATTTAATTTTTCCAAGGCAACGCACCAGCTTTCATGAACAATGAAGGGACAATGTCAATGTGAAATGTAGTCTGGTTAAGAACAATGGATTAAGTAATTTATAGATTCACAAGTCCTTCCCCTTTTCCCTCCCCACCCCCATGTTTTTTAGTGTATGCAAGCACTTCACTTGGCAGACCTGTGCTCTGCAGGGGTTCCTACACACTGGTAGTCAGGTGTTGCAGGAGCAAGAAGGCGGGACATGAGGTATGGGTCTAGGACTGTGGTCTGGTTACAGAAGCAGGAACTGTGGAGCATGGTATTGGAAGACTCCCTCTAGAAAAGAGCCTGCCTTTCTAATAATGTCTAAAGCAGTATGCATGCCTATGCCACTTTCTAACAAGAAGTAATAATTTTAATCGGTCACCAGAAAACTCCTTGTAGGAAACAATTCATTCAGATGCAACACCAGGAATAGAATTTGGCCAGTGGTAGCTAAAAGCTCTCCCTATGTGCGGTTTATTTTTCCTTAGTTTTAAACATAATCTTTATTTCATTTGTTTATTTCTACAATAAATATTCCAGCATATGTATTTAAAAATAATGAACATATGTGTTTAGATTGAAATGGGAGGAGGAGAGTAAAGCAAAAGTATATAAAATAGCAGTTATTCTAAGATCTACCTCATTATGTTTGCCAGGCTCTAACTTCTGGGATAGCTTCCCATTTCTGCGCCCACTGGATATTCTCCAAACAATCGGCTGTAACTCATATTCATTTGAGAATAGCAAGTCACCCAAAAATGAAAGGATGGGATTAGGTTCCCTGTAACACAAAAATGACAATCCTGTTTAGAAAAAAATCTATCTACATTCTCTTTGTTTGCATGTCTGTTCACTGATTAAAGTCGTTTTTCAAGATCCAAATGGGAGATGTGGGTAAGCAAGAAGCGCAAACAGAAGGGTAAACACTGCAGGAACTGTTTCTATATATCAGGCATTTATTTATTTATTTATTTATTTTTTTGCTATTTAGAGGTTAAATTATGCTTTTATGCACACTAACTGAGCTAGGGGGCTGTGAACAGCTGTAGCAGTTGAGCAAAGGTGGCTTGAGGCATTCTGTGTGCATGGTACAGATGAAGGCAGAATGCTTCAGTGGAGCACTGTGATCCCCAGCAGTCACCATGTCTCCTCTAAAAAGGTGTAATGTGTGCAGCAGCAAAGGGGGCCTTGGTCATGGCACAATGATCAGGTCAGACCCATTTAAAGTAGAAGATCCCTACCCTTTGCACTCAGAGAGAACAGGCAAACACTTTCTGCTTGAGTTCTGAATAGATGCAGAGGAATGAGATTCCTGAAGCCTTTTTCTCCTTTTAATGGTCTGCTTAGAAAGATGTCCTTTTTCTCCTTTATGCTTATAAAAAGCCTGAACTAGAGACAGGTGAAATTTTCCAGATAAATAGCTTATTCCCTCCAAAATGGATTTTTGGATCAACCAAAACTAAGTATGACTTTGTACTGGATTCAGCAAATAGCCACATTTTTTTTTAGCCAAAACTAAGTCAAAATGTTCTGTCTTGCCATTTTCTAACAAAATATTACATTTGTCATCTTGAAATAGCATGTTGCTTCAAATTTAACATTAAAAAAGATGTAAAAAAAAAAAAAAGAGAGAGAGAGAGAGAGGTTATGTTTCAGATTGAAAATAAATGTTTGTTGACCCAAAACATTTTTTTTAATTTTGCACTTCAGCCAGAAAAACCCAGCAACAACAAAACAAACAAACTTAAAACATAAATCATTCTAACAGTTCTAAACTATACCAACACTGACCAAAATAGGACAAGAAATCATTGGCAACTTTTTGAATCATAACTAAGAGAAATTCCATTATTTTATAGCCACAGCTTGTATCTGATTGAAATAAGAAAAATGTGTCCATAATAAAAGGTGCAACAATATATAAGGGGCCCTTTAGCTGTATACCTCAAACAGATTTTGGAAAGAATCATTATTATGACAGCTGACACTTTTGCTGACATTTTTCTTTTCATTGAAAAATGTCTTTTCAAGGAGTTGTATCAGTTTGAAGAAAAGTGCCATTGGTTTCTGAAGTCTAGAATGAAATGCAGCAATATCTGCCCTACACCAACACCAGACGGCTAGGGCACCCACCTGAAATGTGAGGGACTGTCATGAATAAGTGTTATAGGGCTTGGGTCCTCAGCATGATGACATCTTTTCCAGTCTGTTAGTAGCATATGGAGGTATGAAAATTACCTCCTGTACCCTACTCCCTGGTATTATACTCTTTCCTGCCATGTCTTTGTTGTTTCTGATTAAATTCAGTGAGATGTTCTTGCAAAGGGAAAATAAAACTACAGCTTTGACCACCCAGCTAGATGGATGTTATGGGGCTCCTGCTTCCCCTGTACCTCAACCTGATCATACATGGGCTGATAAATAATGAAAGAAAAAAAAAACATGGCAACTTTGGGGGCGATTTCTTCCCCAGGCAGAGCTGTCCCAATCCCCCCAGCAACTGTCCTTACTTGGGATGAACTGCCCAGTCTAATTGTAAACTGCCAGGACCAGGGGGGAAAAAAAAAAAAAAGGCCGGGGGGGACTCCCTCAGATGAGGTAAGCACCAAATAAAGAAGGAAAAGAAAAAAACCCTGACCACTGTACCTCCAGGCTGCAATGAGCAGTTCTCAATGTATAGTCTGGCCCTTCAGGAGGGCTGAACTCTCCCACTCTTCCTCATTACCCTCTTCCTTATCTACTTTGGAGACAGGCTCCTACTCAATTGGATCCCATAGCTACAAACTCCCACAGTAGCACTTCATTCATTGGGGATCCTCTGACCTCTGTTTTCCCTCTCCCTGGTACTTAGATCCTGCCTTCTTCTTGGCTGATTAGCATTAGGAGGGGAGCTCCCCTGCATCTCCAGCTTCTAGGCACTGGGATCTCCTCCAGGCTACCCCTCTCTTGGGCCTGGAAATACTTAGCATGGCATACCCTGAGCCAATCTGGAGTGAACACTCACTCCAGAAATATGGCTTCCTGCTACATGCACCTGCAGCAATCCTCCAATCTAATAAGGTAAGTATGGGAGGTCACTCTTTTTCCCAGTGATCCTCCTCCATTTGCTCTCTTAATTTGACAGGGACCCTGGTTCAAGTCCCTGCTGTGAATCAAAAAATGGGAACTACAGCGTACAAATATAATCTTTAAAATGTGGGTTCTATTCTAGATTTTACAGCCAGATTCTTTCTTGAGGCAATTAAATGGAATGGTCTGTGGCCCAGCAGACACTGGGGCTGATTCTCCACTATGTTCAAAGGAAGCATGAACATAGTCAAGCTTGATAGCTTCAGAGAATGAGTTGCAGTTTTCTCTTGTACAGTTGCCTAGCTCCAGTGGAAATGATGTCAGCTGTGGGCCTGTTCTAACTTCTGTCACAAGCATAATGCACCTGTCATCCTTTCCATGGAGTGCCACCTTGACAGGGTGAAGAGTCTTGCATGTACCGATTACCCTAAGAGAAACACTGTCAGGAATCTGGTACTCCTGGAAGGGTCACCAATGGCACTAAAGTCAAAGGTGAAATATCAAATGAAGAGCGGTCCAACACAACACAAAGTCCTCAGTGGTGGAGCAGGCAGATGCAGCATTAGGGGAGAGGAATAGAAGAAGCCTCATCTCCTGGAAAGATTTTATGTTCCTAGTTCATAAACTGATGGGGTTTTTAGTTCTGGAAGTAGTAATGGATACTTCTCAGAAGGCATACTTCTCAATAGCTGCAAAGGCAGCTGAAGGATGTAGTGGAAGAGTAACCCCAGTTGTTTTGGATCTCCTTACCACTGGACACATGTTTCTCCTCCATCAAGATCTGTGCAGTTGCTGATGTGCAACAGCCTCCTCACATAAAACAAGTCATGCGCAGGCTTCTCCCACTGGTCCAACATCTTCTATAACCTTTTACCTGACACATGGGAGTGATGATCTTTGTCTGTGAGGGATTGCTGCTGCTGCCACCACCAATGACAGACCCTGCCATTAATAAACAGTCAGTAATACCCATAGCCCTACCACTGGAATGCCCCTTATGTGTCTTCCTCCCCCCTTGTACACTATGGGCATGAACAACTTGTGTAGAAGGTAATGAAACCACCTCTTCCTGCTTTCCTTCTATAGAGAAGAAATTGTCCACTGGCCATGCAACCATTTCCAAGCCATTCTGTACCACAGCTATAACAGCTTATGGAATGCAGCCCATAATGACTGAAATAGATTGCCTCCACAAATGCTGAGGGAAAGAGTATAAGTTATGGTGTCTTGGAAAGATGAAACATGTTGATGTACTGAGCTGACCCTGTTCTGGCCATGGCACTAACTTGCCCCTGGGTAATATCCATTACTACTCCTCAAACTAAAAACCCCATCAGTTTGTGAACTAGGAACACAATTTTTTTCCAGGAGATAAGGCTTTTTCTATTCTTCTTCCCTAATGAGCTTTGTGGAGAGGAGAGCTCCATTCAGACCATTATCAAGATTTGCCTCTCTCCCTCCCCCCACCCCCATAGACATATACACATTAATACACTGCTCCACAGTGAAAGCTTCAAAAATATCATTTCAATAACATATTTTTTATAAAACAAAATTAAAGTGGCATTTCATTTACATTTCAAGCATAATTAGGTATATTAAAGACTCCAAATTCAAGGTGTTCTGGAAAATTAACAGCAGCTTTCCCACATTCAGCATTATTCTTGTGGCACAGCAATAACTACTTCTTGTGGAATACTCCGTCCTGCAGCCATCCCATGCACTAGTGCACACATAGCCTAATCCTCAGCTCATGTATACTAGTTTGAAAAACAGTGGGGTCCAAAGGACTTCTAGAGCATTTCTCCTGATTTAAACTTGTGTCAGTGAAATCAGAAACTAGAGTGCTGATTCAGGACTACACATGGGACTGCTTCTGATCTGACTGATTCAGATGTCACATCACTGAAGACCAGGGTGTAAATCTCTTCTAATAAGAATGAGGCACTCTTTTTCTACTGCTTTACAAAGCATGTCTGATTACGCTGAAAGGGCTTGTAACCCAGGTAAGAAATGCTCGATTGCAAGCAGAATATTATGTCTAAACATGACATGTAATTCATTGCACTTTCCCATATCTCACCTCCATCTATTGTCAGCTTTTTTTCCCCCACAATTACAATAAAGAATAAAGATGTGGTAAAAGTCAAAAGGTTGAATTTTAAAGTTTCAATTCTTATGCAGATGTGCTCATTTATTAAAGCTAAGCATTTAACCAAGGGCCATGACTGGAATTTATTAACTCACTAAAAAATGATAGTATCAGGTCCTCAGCCATTGTGTAGTGACTGCTTGCTTAATTATCCATATCTAAAGAGTTAAAATGGTGGCTTTTGCTGATTTGTGATTCTTTAGGCTTTGTGCTAGTGTGCAGCGTACTGTATATTAACAACACAGGTCATTGAGTACCTACTGAAAGCTCACTCTGGAAATACCTGAAGGACACATTGAGCTCTTCAGAAATCCGTGTCATAATACTTCATGTGTTAACAGAATATGTGGCACAGTGATGCATAGCAAAGGATCAGTCTGGGGTGGGCATCTAAAGTGCTCTGCTTCACCGGTGAATGCCAGAATGAAGCACTGTAATTTTATTCCAATTATACTCTTAGTGCCATGATGTCACAGCATAAATTTGTACTTTTGCATGCAGCTCATGCTGGTGCGATGACAGCTCTTAAAATATTGAGTGATTGTGGGCCCGTCAGCATAAAATTATTCTAACATGGTGCCTTTATTAGTGCTTCAATAAATGCCATTCTTCTTGTGTTCCAAGGTGGCATTTGCAAATGAGCTAATTTCTCGGCAGTAAAATAATTATGTTGCATTTATTTTGCAGGGTTTTTAGGAAGGGGGGGTCGAAGAAGTGCTGTTACATAAAGGGGGTTCTTTTGCCATCAAAACTACATTCATTGTAGTTAGGCAAGTTTAAAAAAGAACACATTAACTAAATGACTGTACAATTATTTAAATGAGCTTGCTGCTTTATAAAGCCAGGGAAAGGGATAAACACTTTTTTTTCCAACCATATAACAAAAGATATGACAGCCCTTCCACAGGAAACATTTCCTGAAAGTCAAGCATAAATTGTGTTTGCTGATTGATGACAGATATTTGGGGGTTCGCAAAGCATCTCTTTCAGCACACTAAATCCAAACTGGATGTCAGCTAGCCTAACTCTCTGGGGTAAATCAGGTAAGGGGGGCGGGGGGGGGGGAAGAGAAGGGAGGGGGCAATCTTTACATGTTGGCTGCCTTGTTTTACTGCTTGCATCATCTAGATAAGTAACAAATAGGATGCAAGGGAAAACTAGCATAAGTGAAACCATACTATACCAGTACAAAACTTAAGCAAAAGGCTTAGACGTGCCATGTGAATTATCAAGTATGAGCCTTGAAAACATCCTGACGATGAAACTTGAAATCTTAGGTCAAGGTAGCCTCCTAAGCTCATACCTAAGCTTCTAAATGCCTGGCCTGATTTCCAAAACTGATGATCATGTAGCCCCAGCTCAGCACTCAAAATTTTGAAAGTCAGGCCACTTCCTGAGGCACCCAAACTAACTTTAGACACCATCCTTTAAAAAGAACAGAACAATCTTAACATAAGCAACTCTGCATACCATAGGCTGGCCCGCATCAGTCTTTTTCAAAGCTACGATCCCCCACCCAGCCCACCAGAAGAAAAGCAATATTAATTATATAATTTAAGTACAATAAACAAGAATATAAATATTTTCAATATAAATAAAAATAGGTTTGGGAAATTCCTAAGCAGAAGCAAGCAGAGGCATTTAAGAATAAAATGTGTAAGTAGCTTCTCCCATGGGTCCAAACTGCAGAAACCTTTGATGATCTGTCATGCAACAGCTACTGACAACACATCCACAATAAACACAAACCAAATGTAGTCTGTGAATGGCATTAATCTTCATGAGAAAGTCTGTTTAAACCATATTTAAAAAGAAAGGGAAAGTTCCAAAACTGAGTAAGAAAGTTAATTGTTTCCTAATAAAAGATTTTTAAAAGTCTCTCCACTTAAAACAGCAAAATTTCTGGATTCCACTGGGTAAAATTGATCTAAACCCACTGATTGGGACACTGCTTCTTTGATCTAGGAGGGTAAACCTGCATCATTATTTAAGGCCAATTCAAAGTAGCTCTCTCACATACAATCAAGATTAGATAGGAAGATAGATGGAAATGCAATTTATGGAACCTGAACTGGGCTCTCCCAAATCCCAGCAAAATTCCACAGGCTCCCAGAAGTACAATGAATTCCCAAGAGGGGCATGTACACCAGCTCCTGTGTTTTAACCACAGACCTCAATTTCCCACCAGCTCTCACTAAGTATATCTAGGTATCAGAATAACTTGCTTGCTCCTATAAACGTCTATGTCGATGAGATAAAATGAACAAATGTCAGACATTTCCTCACATTGCTGCTTAATTAAACCAGAGCTGTCCAACTCATGGCCTGCACCCCTCCCTGATCCAGCTCCTTCTGCCATGGCCAAGGTCTCTGGGATCCCCCTCCCTCCTCAAACTTCTTCTTCCAGTCCTCACCTCTGGGGGCAGAATGGTTTGGCACCAAGGTCCTGGAGAACAAATAGAGCAGAGGGCCCAGGGAGTCCATGGGGGAAGCAGCAAGGAAGGACTTGCAGAATGGGAGGGTGAGGGGGTGAGGTGTCTGCACAACTTATGTAACAGGGGAGGGTGAGGACTCCATGCAGCATGCAGTCTGAGGGGCTAACAGCCAGTGCGGCACGTCATCTCCAGCCTCTCAGAATCGGAACAACCGTGCATTTAGCATTTGTCTTTGCATAGGAAATATCATAAATACTAACGTAATATTGATAAATTGCTGTGGTCTTTTCAAAGAATCTCACTGGCTACCAGAAGTGGATCCAGAAGGGGTACAATGATGTGGCTACACCCTGCTTTCAGATCAGCCAGGGCCTTTTTTTTTTTTTTTTTTTTTTTAAGTCCTCAAAGCAGGTAAGAGTTCCCCCACTCTCCTTTCTCTTCCATGTTCAGTGGCATGTCTGCTCCCTCCTTTTATCTCCCTGTCTCTTGCCCACCTCTGCCTCTGTCCCTAGCTAATCCAGGGGCAGGGGAGCTCCTGCCCCACTCCAGCTGGAGCCAGGCTCAGCCAAGAGCAGGGACAGCAGCAGCAGTTTATCACCAGCCTGGGAGCAGCCTAAGAGAGGGAAAACCTGCCTGTCACCACTGCTGCCATCTAAGCTGAGCTCAGCCCTCTGTGTACCTGGCTGGAGTAGGGCAAGAGTACCTCTGGAGCTTCCCTCATCCTAAGGCAGCTGTGACACTGGCAGTGGCAGCAGTTGGCAGGGGGGGAATGGGAGGGGGAGGGACCTGCCACTGAGCGTGGAGGGGAAAAGAGAGGGTGCCAAAAGCAGGGGTAGAGGCAGGATTCTTACCTGCTTTGGGGATGTAAAAAAAAGGCCCTGATTGTTGCTCCTGGGGCCTGGTGTGTCTGACATGGTGGGAAGGGGTGGGGGGGAACTGGTGGAAGTGTGGAGTGCAACCACCCCCGCAATACCATTTTCTACTCCCACACTCCCCTTTATAAAACCAAAAACTGATCATATGATAATGACCAGTTTTTGGTACACATACAGCTATAACATTCCTGCTTCTGTCAAAGTAATCAATAATTATAGTAATCCATACATGATTCTACAACTATCCAGGGAACAGGACTCTCCTGCCCCCCTCCCCCCCACACCTTCCAAAAAAAAAAGTAATTGCGCCCCATAGTCAGAATTTCTTTCTCAAGCTTGAAAGTCCACCAAAAGCATATATAACTATCCAGCAATGACCCTTTCCATTAAAAAGAGTATAGGTATAATTCCACTCAGGAATTCCCTTGATATCATAAACTAATAAAGTATTTTATACAGTAGTGGGGTGCTAATTCAGAGTAAGTATGTTCTCTACCCCGTCTCATTCAGCTCTCTGGCACTCACAGTAGCATCTATGCCCAGGGCACTAAAATTGCTAGTTATGAATTGGAGTTGGCCTCCAAAAATCTCAGAATAGAATCTTTCTAAATTATTTTATTTGCTGTATATTTAATAACATAATGTTGAAATCAGGCTTGTATATAGTCAGTTCAAATCTAATCTGATGAATTAGCCAAACATCTAATAAATTGTATTTTTATTAGCCATAGAAAAGATCAGAGTAAAGGTCTTTACTACCCTAGAAAGAAGGGAGGAAAGCAACCAAATGATGGAGAAATGACACATAAGGACACTAAAGTTATATTAGAGATGGTTTCTGATGTTGTTATTCATGTCCTGCCATCAGCAAACTGCTTAAACACAGACAAGGGAGCCATAACAGAAACACAGGTGAGAAAAGCTTCAGTTTGTGGCTTGTTCCAAAGAGAAGACAAGGGTCAGGAAGGAAGATAACATGTGGTGTATGGAATTAGCCATGTTCAGATGAATGCTGCTGGAAAGGTGTGTTCTGGTAGACTGATACCCCAAAAATTAAGCACAGTGCATTCAGCAGGCAGAATTGTACACTGTTGTTGGGATTGCACAATACCGCCCATTTCCTCTTGTATTCACCTGCCATGACTTTGATCTTATGAGGGGAGGAAAGAGATTGGTATGATGTTAATCGGTACTCGCAGAATAACTTCCCCAGACATGTTAAGTCACTCCATGTATTTTTAATTCTCTTTCCTTTTACAGCAGCCCGAGTTGCAGGCAACAGCCCTCAACTTTCTCCCAGAACCACTTGTGAGCTCTGGAGAGAGTCCCCACCCGTGAGAACCTCAAGGTAAGTCCCTGCTGGCACTCAGTGGTGCTAATTAACTCATTAGCAAGTATGGCTACAGTCTCTTTGCCCTGTTGCCGGCGTAAAACCCCAGGCAACCCTTCTTCTCGGTTACTCTTCCAGGTTTGCTGGGGATGGTCAGTACTGCCTGTGCTCAGTCTCCTTCATTTTACCAAGACTTTCCCTGGTATCCTTTTCTTCTTTACTGGCGCCGCCACTCCCTGCCAGTAATTGATCAGTTTGTGGTTCGCTCGTTGAGCCCTGCTTCCCGATTCCCTCCTTGGAGTTGGGAACGTCCCTAGCTGTTGCTTGCAGCCAAACCTAGTCTCTCCCAAGATGGGGTCTCCCTTATGATCACAGGATTTTCCCCCAGATTGTTGGGAGGAGCCTTGGCCCCTTTGGACTCACTGCTGCAGTCTCATCTTTGGGTGACAGCCTGACCCACGCTGTCCTGCCATCCTTCTCATGCCCAAAAGCATTCTTTCTGGGTCCTCCCTCTGATTTTATCCCCGGGAGCTAAATCCGTCGGCCAATCCCAAGTTAGGTGGAGAATTCCCCCCAACTTGGCTGGGTGTTGTCATTAACGGCCCCCAGGTGTTCATCCAAGTAACAGGGCTCCCGACAGAGACCCTACTACATATACATACAGATAGATACTAGGCCTATGCGAAGCAGCTAGTATTCGCTTCAGTTTTGGATTCAGCCAATTCAGGGGGCAGAGATTCGATTCAGTGATTCAAATCACTGTCCCGGGTCAATTCAGCCAAATCTGATTTGGAAATTTGGCTGCTGCTGAATCAGCCAAATCTCTGAATCACATAGGCCCCATCCCTCACCCATTCTCAAATGGCTGCCCTACCCGCCCCAGTTCCTGGCTCTTTGGGAAAAAAAGTCCGCACTCACCAGCTCCTGCTTAGTGGGAGATAATCCCCACTGCCCCCCACTACCCATGCTATGTGGGGAGCTCTGCCATGGGCCCCCTGATCCCCACCCACTCTCCCAACCCCTCCCCCCCCATGTCTGCCCTGCCCACCCAGTTCCTGGCCCTTCAAAAAAAAAAAAAGACTCACTGGCTCCTGCCAGGTAGGGGGCAATCCCTCCTGTCCTTCCACTGCCCCACACTGCATGGGGGGCTCTTCCATGGGCCCCCAGAAGCCCTGAGGCTGCTGCAGTAGCTAGTGAGTCCAGGATTTTGTTTTTATTTTAAAGAGCAGGGAGCTGGGGCTGGCGAGGCAGCCATGGAGAGCTAAGAGAGCAGGCAGGGGCTTGGGGGCTCATGACAGAGTCCCCCATGTGGGGTGGGGCAGTGGGGATCACCCCCCACCTGGCAGCAGCCAGTGAGTGGGGGCCTTTTTTTAAACAACCAGAAGCTGGGGCTGGGCTGGGCAGCCATGGGGCGGTGCAGGAAGGGGATGGGGCCTGACAGGGGTCCTCCCATCGTCCCCCCCACCCCATACTTATCATCATGGAGTCAAGGTCCAGCTCCCTGCTGCAGCCAGCAGGGCTGCCCAAATCGCCAAAGCTCTCCGAATCTTTTCTGAATTGATTTGGGGAGCTTTGAATCAATTTGGACCTTGTAATTGGTCCCCTGATTTGATTTGGATTCAGAGAGTCAGCCACTGAATCAGACCGAATCTACTCTGAATTGAATCAGCACCAAAAGCTTCTCACAGCCTAGATAGCTAGATAGCTAGATAGATAGATTTTTTTTTCCAGAATTGGCCTGAAGTAAGTATGTTTCAGTTGTCTTGTCACAATGGGGAGGGGGGGAGGGGGGAGAGGCTCCAGTTAAATGTACCGTTTCGCTCAAACTCAAAATGAAATATCTTTTTATGGCTTTTATGACTTTATTTTTTATTTAATTTAAGCTCAAAATATTATTTTAAAACTAAACCTTGCTTTGAAAATACTGACACAGAATTTGTACCTTTTTCAATTTTTTTTCCATTTTTTTTTTTCAGCTGAAGCGGCCAGATATCAACTAATGCACAATCAGTGGTGACTGACCTGAACCATCATTTCAGTCAAACAAAAAATTCCACTAAAAATGTGCCCACTTCTAGTTCCAGGCAATATGCACTAGAACCTGGACACTTTATGAGGTTAGGTTTCTGCAAAGATGATGGTTTGTGGGGTAACTGGATTTACAGAGCCATAGCAAACAGCTTTGTTAGGCTGCTGAGGTACTCTAACTGTTTGCTGTGGCTTTTAATTCAAAGGCTGCTGCTTCTTCAATCAGCCGCATGGGATCACTGACGAGGAGCTCTAGCTGACGGGAGAAGTAGCCTCTCTAATGGGAAAGCTACAGCAAGCAGTGACACAGCTTGTCCTTAATTACCACTGCAAATTAATCAGATTGCAAATCACATGCACCCAAGTGATCTGGGTTCTACTATGTATTTAGCATAGCAAATTGGACAGGAAAGTCCATTTCCAGAGCTACTGGCTTCTAATTTATCCTCTTACTCAGCCACAGTCACAAAAAATTGCTTCTGCTCCCTCGTACCAGCTTACTTCTTGCTGAGTAGATGGCAAACTGTGAGGGGCTCAGTAAGCTTTCACCCTTTTATGACAATAAAAGTATACCTAGTTTAAAAATAAATAAATAAATAAATAAATAACACTTGTGTAGATGGTGAAGGGAGAGAAGACATTAAATCCTGATGAAGCCAAAGTACCAAACACACTCAACTCTTATTGGAGCCAATGGGATTTGGAAGCTTTTCTCATCTCTAAAAAAATCAGAATAGAAAGCATAATTATCTCCATGGGTATTGTAAATGAGCACGTGGAGGCCAGATAATGTAGTATGTAAGCTTAGTTACCTCATTCCATATATCTTCAGAATGCAGAGGAATTAATATTTAAACAGCGGAAGTTGGTCACATGGGAAGAGTTAGCAAGAGTTAGGAAACCAAGGAAATTGTTCTTTGAGGGCTTGGGACCACAAGCCATTTGAAATGGGAGAGGCTTTTTTCTTTGCTAGCCACATGTGGGGTTTTTTATACTCACCTACGAAAGATTAAATAGCTGAGGAAAGTGACCAAAAAGAAGGTTTCAATTCAAGAATGAGAGAACTGCTGAAAGGAAGAATTTGGCCAAACTGCAAGCTGAGTACAGAGGGCTGTGAAATCCCTGAGTTTTCTGGGGAGAGTTTACAGCCCAGTGAAGCCACAACTGCAAACACAGCCCCAAGGATTGCTGAGAAGACCCCACATTTGAGAGAGTTTACAGGCCTCGACAGTCAGACCTAAAAACACACAGCCCTGGGAGGATAGCAGTAAAACCCTACATTTAAATGGAAAGCTGGTTAATATACATAAATTAGACCCTAAGAGAGAAGAAATAAAGGCTTAAGAGACTTTGAACATAAGTATATTCTTCTTGGGGGCTTACAAAGAAACTGAGACATGGTACCTAAGGGTCATTTCAGGCCATGAGGGATTTTTCTGGAACAGAAACAAGCTCCGAGTCCCATCCCATTGAAAACATATGCAAGCTCCTAAACCACACATGCTGTGGAGAACTACTTATGCTGTGTGGCAGACTGCCCATGTATAGAGAACAGACCTGACATGGATGCCAAAATGAAATGAAGACTTCCTCCCTGCAAATGCCGGAAGAAAGACAAGGAAAAGAAAGGTCATACAAAAGAATGCTCCAACTTTTGCTCTCTACTTGCCATGAAATCTCAGCATATTTGGCCACTGTTTCTTAAATGGCACTTACTGTACAAAGGATATATGTGAGCTTTCATGGATAGTGTGATCCTGCCTCCTATCAGCAGGGCCAAACAGTACAAACTTAAAACAACTGGGGATTATTGTGGATAGAAAAGAAAACCAGAATTTATCCCCCACATAAGAAGCTCTAGCTTTCATCTTTTTTTTTTCTTAATCTGATGCTGGGAACTCAACTTCCCCATCTTCCTACCTATTTTCTGATTCACTTGATTTTGTGACAGTGCATGAGTTGATTTTCATTTTAAAACTCCTTTCTCCCTCACCCTAGCATAGTGCTGTAGTTTGGCCATGAGGGGATATCTGTGCTGCAGAATTGACTGAGTGTTGCCCATAATCTTTCATAGACAAAACCCTCCCATATGAATGTGATGATGCTTTAAACTGAGCTGGCTGATCAGGCTGAGAGTACAGCCAAAAGCTTTGGTGCTTTTTTCACTCAGGATGACAACCCACCCGCTTTGTAGTAGAAACATTTTACTCATAAGTCCTCAGTGCCTGCCCATAATTCAGTAGGAAAGAATCATAGAGCAGTTCAGCTTACTACAGCACTAAAAACCAAAGGATATAACCCTAGAAGTCAAAGGCCCCTTCTACTAGGGCTGTGCAAAGCTTTAGTCGCTGATTTGATTTGGCAGAGATTCAACTCAATTCAACGGCCAAATCTCCAAATCTGAATTGAATCAGGGGACCCTTTAATCTGTCAGAATTGAATCAGAACCCTCTGAATCGTTTCCGAGAGATTCAGAAAGATTCAATGATTCGGACATAAACACAGCTTTAAATGTTTTTTCTACATACTTCAAGGTACCAAGCAGGTCATGAACACTGAGATGCTGGGGCGGATGGAGTGTCCCATGGGAGCACAGGGAGTGGAGTGTCCCAACGTGCTTGGCATTGGACCCGGAAGTGGACCAGAAGCACTTCTGGTCCACTTCCGGGTCCACTGTGGAGCATGTGGGGGATTCCCCCCCAGCCCCTGGCTCAGTAACTGGTGCCTCCTAGGTCTGGAGGGGCCTCTGGGGACCCCCCACAGCTGATCACCAAGCCAGGAGGGCATGGGGGGGCTCCCTGTGCATTTGGCAGTGGACCCGGAAGTGCACTGGAAGTACTTCCGGCCCACTTCCAGATCTGCCACTGAGCACGCATGGGGCTCCCTTTTACTGCTGTGGGATGCTCCATCCTCCCCACCCTCTCAGCATTCACGAGCTGTGCCTGGTACCTCAAGGTATGTAGAAAAAAAACATTTAAAGCTGTATCTGTGGCCACATCACTGATTCTCCAAATCAGCATTGAATCTTCAGATTTGGATTCAGCCAAATCGAATCAGGACAGTGATCCAAATCAACCAGTCAAATCACTGTCCCCCAAATCGGGCCAAATCCAAATCACATATGGACCAGTTCACACACCCCTACCTGCTACACAACGCATATATTACACAATTAACTGGTTAAGCATGCTATACACTTGGACCGGTCACATATACAACGTAATTATCAGATAATAAAGATGGCTAATCTGTTATAAAAGGAGCCAGCCAGCTATAAAGTTAGTGCTTGAAAATGTGTAACAACTCTATAGCTGGTTTCTAACCAACTTTAATCTGAAATTGTAACAGGGCCCAAAGTGACACAAATGTGTGAGTGCAGTTCCAGGCAATAACTTAAGAGCTGCTGTTTGTACCCAGTGTAAGCTAACCAGGGGACTGATGTCTTGAGTAAATTCTGTCCTGAAGACATATCATCAGAAAGAGACAGTTACTTAAATGGTGCTATAGTCCATTTCAATGATCATAATTGTCTCTTCATTTAGAACGTGTTTTTCAGAATATAATCAGAAAGACTGTGTGAATTATAGGTTTGCAATACTTCCAAAAATCAAAATATGTAAGCTGGCATAGCAGTTTCACTGAGGTAAAAATGGTCCCTATCCCTTGGCTATTACATACTTTATTGTGCTCAAGAACAAGACAAATTACAGCAGATAGTGATGTACAGGGAATTGCAGTCAAAGGGTAGGGCAAAGCATCAGTGGCTAAAGAGGAACTTACCCGTTAATTCATTGGGGAAATCCCTTGCCATGATAGCCTGCTTTTCATCATGCCTGAATACTTTTGCTGTCCATTTCCAGTGTTGTTGGATCTACTCTTAAATGGTTGGAGGATTCGACTTTCTGAAGTCATACACAAGAGAGAGACACCCTCTCTCTTCTCCTTACTTAAAACCTACCTCTTTAAGCAACCCTGCTTCCCTAATTTTAAAAAAGATTAATAACAAACCTCACATGCTCCATCTCCTGAACTGCTGTCCTTGATTTTATCAAGTGTTTGTCATGTGCTCCTTCAATGGTAAGCTTTTCAGACATACCATAATCTCATAATGTATGGTGCCACCTGTATGTTTTGTAATAATAATAATAATAATAATGTGTGGTGATCGACTTGGACATTTGCACAGGGGATGCCCCTGAAAAAGAGGCATGAACCTGGGAGTCTCTCATCACTAGAGAGGAAATGTCATGTTCTCAGAATAGGAAATTGGCTGAAGAGAAACATGTTTTGTTCTAATGTTATTCAAGCATAAGTATTCATACGCTTTATCATCACTTTAATGTAGCAGTGACTACTACTTCCTAATATTCCCCTTACCTTTAAACCTGTTTGACAAGTCCACCTGCTAATCATTACTTGTTCAAAATGGAGGTTTTCCAAATAAAAGCAAATTAAAACAGAGGTATATGCACAAGCATATGCACATAACACCCACCCACACGCTCCTGCACATCAAACTCCATTATACCTAGAACAAAACCACTGCTTGGTATTTACATGAGATAGATGAATTCCTTAGTGCCACATAGAACTGAGTATCTGAATCATACAAGGAGGGAGAGGGGGAAAAAACAATAGACCATCTTGCATGCTAAATAAGCGAAACATTTGGGAGAAATAGTTTAGAAATAAGAAAGATCATCTCAAAAACAGAAAGAAGGGCTTATAGAAAAAATATGCTTGCAAACAAGGTTAAAGGCAGCAGTAAAATTGTAGCATGGCCCTTGTAGCCATTGAATCCCATGGCCCAGTTCTGCCGAGTACTGAATACCTTCTGGTCTCAAAGTGCTCAACTCCTTGCAAGATTTTCAGTGGAGGGAGCAGAACCAAATGGGATGCCTGTTAGAGTCAGGTAACAATTTATTTCAGTGTACCCATTCACCTGCCCTAACAGAAAGTAGGGGTGTGTGAAGCGGGCCCTATTCAATTCCAATTCAGATTCAGACTGGATCAAGGGCAGTGATTTGATTCATTGATTTGGATCGCTGTCCCTGAATTCAAATCTGAAGATTCAATGCTGATTTGGAGAATCAGCGATTTGGATGTAGACCCGGAAGCGGACTGAAAGTGCTTCTGGTCCACTTCCGGGTCTGCTGCTGAGTGCACTGGGGAGTCCTCTGCACTTCTGTGGGACAGACACTCCATGTGCCCCAGCATTGCAGCACTCACGAGCCCCTGCTACCTAGAGGTATGTAGAAAAAACATTTAAAGCTGTCTCTGTGTCCGAATTGCCGAATCTTTCTGAATCTCTCCAAATCAATTCAGAGGGTTCCAATTCGATTCAGAGAGAATAAAGGGTACTCTGATTTGATTCACATTCAGAGATTCAGCTACCGAATCGGGCCGAATTAAATCAGGGACCAAAGCTTCACAGCGCCCTAACAGGAAGTAACCAAGAGGAGTATTGGAGTAAGTGAACTTCCAGAATATTTAATAATGTAGGAGCACTCTAGTAATACATAAACATGCTTATAAACCATAGAAAACACCAGAGTGAGGACAAAGCAACTGAATTTTGGCATGGAAGAATCCGAGGGTTGCACACTTTCAAGTGTCTTCTCTAGCTTCTTGTAGCTCCTGCCTTCTGTAGCTGGCATCTCAGGATGATCAGCTACTCCACTCCACTCTTGCTCACTTTAGCTGTAGAGTCAGAAGACCAGGCAGGAGCTCTGTGTTTTCCAGATAAGCAGCGTTTCCTTTTCCAATCATACCACTTACACAGTCTGTCCTTCCCCTTGATGCCAATTGCTTGATGGACAGGCAAGTAGAAATGGCAGAACTTTTCAGGCCTTTTCAGTTTCCAACCCCTTCCCTCTCCCCCTCCCCATGATATCTGTCCACTCTTCCTAATCATGCTATAACAGAAACACCAAGACAGACCTTTCTGAAGGATAAAGGTGAGGTAATTGTACTACACACCATGTCTTTGGCCTTAATCTAATTTTTTTAATATATTTATTTTTATTTCTTCACACTCTGCTAATACCCTGCCCTCTGGAGTAATCAAGTTACAGCCAATTGAGCTCTTTGCACTAGAGGATAGGATAGATTTAGAGAGACATGGGATCAGTTTAGCTTTTTTACCTCTGAAACATAATGCTGACAAAAAGTTAAAGTGGTTTTTATATCCACAGACAGTTTTTTTTCTTCCTTCCTACAAGATCAGGTTATTAATTTGAACACTAAAACCAAGTAAAGCCCAGGTCTGTAATTTCAATGTGTAATAAATGGATTGGCAACACTAGCCATACCAACTCATACTGCACAGTTGAAGCAAAAAAAGGATGTTTATTATTTCTAATGCAAACTGTATGCTTTATAGGAGAAAGTCTATACTAATCTAACAACAGCTATAACTGTGGTGTAAAAAGGGTAAATATGAGAAAGACTATGAAAAAATAGAAACAGAAAGACCTTCTTTGTAGACACAGAAAAATTGATTTTCACATTTCTGCCACTCCCTCCCCATTTCCCATAATCTAACAAAGCTTTTCATAGTTATTACGGTCATCAAAGACCCAGTGCATAGGGAAGGAACTATTTACTATTCTACATCTGTACTGTGCCTTGAATGCTGAGAGCCTGTTCTTGGCTGGCCCGTGGGCACTTCTGTAGGAACAACAACATTTGGACACCGTATCAAAATCCTCCATAAGAGATGGATTTCTCAAGCAATATAAAATGGGTAAACTCCACCCTCACAGCATACAGAGAAATGTGTTTAATTCATCCCTGAGATAACTCAGTCTGTTCTTACTGAGTGATTCTGAAGCAGGGTGACTTGATCCTTTCAAGGGTGCCACAGGGGACTATGCAATGTTAGAAGTGCAAACAAAACTTACAAGATAAACCCAGATAATTCAAATAGGAATCTATAGCATTCAAAACATTCTGATCTGTTATGATCTTTCTGAATTCTTTGTAACAAAATGGTTCAGAATTGTTCTTGGCAATAAAATTATTTTTCTGTAGTCAAAAAGCAAGTGAAAATTTAGAGCTGACATTTTCTGAACGCTGCTCAAGTATAACCAGGGGTGCTTGAATGAAGGATGGTTTGAGACTAAAAAGGTTGAGGACCACTGGTCTTATTAGCTGATGCACTGATTTCTTGCCAGAGTCTTATTGAATTGTACCTAATTCCTTTTTTGGCTAATTCATCACCAGCTAACGCATAATTTGTCATTTCCAAATGCGCACGTATATGAAATTATAATGGAATTTACCACCAATCACTCATTATCTTAATGGCTCCAACTTGTCAACATACCAAACCATTGGGCAGCTTTGTCAGTGCCTTGTGGTCTTAAGTAAAGCTTTTTCATGAGTGTCTATATTTGCATCACATGGCAAGCAATTGGCAAGCCTAATCTCACCTCAATACTTAACATTAAAGCCTAACAACAAGCAGTGGGGCCCACTGAGCAGGAAATCAGAAGCCTTATAAGAGCTGAAAGAGTAATTGAAAGCCAATGTACATAAAGAATTTAGTGGGCCACAAATCACATTTATTTGCTGGCTGCAAAATCAGGGGAAAAAAATCTTGCTGCAATTGACCAAGGCATGTTTTAGGAAGCTATCCAAATTTTTAGAGCAATAATTTATACATTAATCATGTATCAGTATAATTATTCAATTCTTATCTACCAAGCCAGATATTCACTCAAATTTTTTTGTAAAAAATATATTTTTTCTTTTTTATAAATGAAAATTAATTCTGGACTGTGACTTGACATGGCATACAAAGATGGATCTCATGAAAATTCAAAAATGGCTAACTACTGATCATGAGTCACTTATGGAGAATTAGGATGCCTACACATGTTTAGGGGCTTTGCTCTAACTCATGGTGCTCTACACAAAGCACCATGAGTTAGCCACCCCTCCCCAAACCCAACAAATGTTTGTCTTTTGGCTTAGGGGGGCTTGAGCCTGCCTGCACTGCCCCAGTCAGCAGGCAGTGGCTCTGCAGTAGCCTCTGAGGAGGCTGTCAAACTGGCCCTCTCCTCAACCCTGCCCCTGCCCCTGCCCCCCCAGCTCTGGGGATGTCAGCAAGGTCAAGGAAGGGTCAGGAAGGGGGAGGGAGCAGCAGGCAGCTGCTGGCTGCTTTGTCTGGCTAGAGCTGGAGGGGGAGGAGGGGTGGAATGGAGCCCCTTCACCTCATAGGCCCCCTCCAGCTACCCTGGCTGGTTGGGGGGTAGCCAGGCCAGGTGTGTGAGGTGAAGGGGGGCTCCCTTCCTCCCCCCCGGACCTCTCAACAGTGGCAATAGAAGCTGCCAGGTGCTTTGCCTGGCCAGAGCTGGGGGCAAGGTACGACGGAATCCCCCCACCTTATGGGCCCAGCCCAGCTTCCCCAAATATCCCATCTGGGATATCTGGGTGGGGGGCTACAAGGCAAGGGGGCTCCAGCAAAGTAGCCAGGAGCTGCCTGATGCTCCCTCTCCCTTCTCCTGCCCCTTCTCTGCTGACAGGCCCAAGGGCAGAGCTGGGTTGGTACTACCCCAACATGAAAAATTAACCCTGGAGGAACACAAGTTTCCTAAGGCTCTCTGCTTTAGAGTGACTTCATCTAATACCTGATTTGACCAGGATTATTTTTTTCATGCAGTCAGCCATTTTAAAAGCACTCTGCAGCTGTGTGCAAGTGTTACATCACAGCTGTAGAGTGCTTTCAGGGGCCCAATCACACAAAAAATGTAACTTGTGTAAGCACCTTTAGTCATTCTTACCAATCCTCTTAGAGTAACAAAATACTAATTCTGCCCATATCTCCAGGTCCCAAGACTGGGCTTTCCATGAAAAACAGACAGATAAACAATCAGCCTTGTTCAGCATCTCATGGGGACAATTCTGTGCGGTGAAAAGGTCCCCTTGGCAAGCTGCTAGACCAGGAGGATCAGAATCTCCCTTCCTTGTAAGAACAAACCTATAATTAAAACTGATTGAAAATGTTCCCTTGAAGAAAAATGCCCATCCCCCACAAGTAAAAGTATTCAAAGAAAGCTTGTGTCATTGTGAATTTTCCAATTTTTCAAAATTAGAAATATTTTAGTTCTCAGGATGTTTGTTTTCAGTTTGCATAAACTGAAATAATTTTTTTTTAAATAAACAAGGGAAATAAAAATCTACATTTGCTTTTTTCCCCAGAGAAATCAGATCACTTTCAAATAAAAGTCTCAGGGAAAAATGATTTTCATTTCTTTGAAAAATGTTGAAGCAAATATTTACCATTCTCCGATGAGCTATACCCAAAATGTAGTGAGTAAGGGAGAGTATAGCCATTCCCTGGAGGGGGAGGCATGGGTGGGTCTACAAGAAGGGATTGGTGGGTTCTGGGGGAGGGGGGACTTTTGAGGGGAGGGTTGCCTGGTCAGGGGGGTAAAAATAACCCAGTTAGGGTTGGTGGAGTGAGAGCAGCACAGCCACAGGACTGGGGTAAGCATCTCACTTTCCAAGCCCTAGCGCTATGCTGCAAATGCTTACAAGTGTTTGTTAGATCAGGTTAACCCTTTCTTAGTTTGAGTTAATCCAATCTCAAACTAAGTTAGTATACCTACTCAGGTGCACACTTAGATTGGTTGCACCACTTTTGAGTGATTTAAGTATGATTGGGAATTTAGATCAACCTATCCCTGGTTAGGTCAATCTAAATGTAATGCCTGTACATATCCTAAGTGACTAAATCAAATATGGAAATACTAGTAATCTCAATCCAAAAGAAAGCTATGTAATGCAGCAGCAATCAAATGTCCTTTTCCATCCTCCTGTATTAGTAGACAGTTCAATTTCAATGTTCCCGTTATGAGACATGTGGCTTTAAACATGGATTAATTGTATCAAAGAAAAATATCTAAATGGGAAAACTTTAGAAACAGTATATTATTTCATCTTTCAAGTCTTCTAATAGAAACTAGACATGTGGTTACTTCAGTCCTATTTATGGACTAAGGAAAATTTCAAAGAAAGAGGCACATTTCCTAGAAGGAATAAGTGGGCCAAATTAAGTGCCCTATGGATGAGGAAAATGCAAACAAGCAATGCAGGGGCCATAACAGAAATCCCAAAATAAAGGAAGTCTCTGGAAAATGAGGACAATTTAAGGGCACATATTTCAGAGTACACTTTGGAACTACATACTGATCCAGTGAGGCTTATAGCCTGAAATATAAGTCAATAGAGAGACCTTGACAGCCTGACTCTCTCCCACAAAGAATAATTAGAGAGAAAGGGGTTTGGGTTTAGAATTTGTGACTAGAGGCATTTTAACCACTACAAACTGGATACTGAACTTTTATGACTTTATTCACACAAAGGGGGATATTTTCAAGCTGTGGGTAAGGAATTAACCACACAGTTTCAGTTAACGTCAATAGGAGTTGTGCAACTGCTAATAATTTCCAGTGAATTCTCACAAGAATCCCTTCTGTGGGACCTGTTTCCATATGCAGAAGACCACAAGATGAATCAGTTCCTTTTAAAATGAAACTGATCTGGGAAGCCTTGATTTGTTTTCCCCCTTTTCATAGGAGAAGACTTTCAGAGTTAAAGGGTGAAGGTTTCTTTGCGATGCATTCAGATTAGCCAAGGAGGTATCACTTTACATGGCCTAGCAAGCATCGTTTTAAAATGACTTTTGAAAGTTAGCCCTTCTCCGAGCAGGTTCAGCAATGGAACATCCTTGTAACCACAGGAATTTAAAATGAGAGCAGATACTTTCCCTGCTATTTTCAGATGGGAATTGCATCATTTATACTAACACACTTGATACATGCAATAGAGAGGTGGATTCTTATCTCAGAGACCCTGATGTAAATCCCTGATAACTCCCTTGGTCTCAACATCAGCTTTATTTGTTAAGACCTGAAGTTTATCACAACAAACTAATCTGAGTTTTGGCCTTTGGCGTGTTGCAGCATCCAGCCTGGTATGTACCAGGGGACCAGTGGATATTCAGGAAACATGGACATAAAGTTGTAGTGTACCAGGCACATCGGAATATCATAGCAAATAATAGCACCAAAATAACAAAGTAAACCACAAGACAATGAATTTAGGCAAGTGAAAATATGTGCTTAGATTGGTGACATGTGGGAAACCAGATAAAGGTGCTCACCTGTGCCTGGCTAATAGTGGGGCAGAAGGTGACTTGTGAAATGTAAGGCTAAGGGGGTAGGGAGGGGAGGATGGAGGGATTGCACAGGCTTTCTGACTTAAATGTCCCTACTTATATACAGTATGGGGAATAAAGACATTTAAAGTAATGACATGTAAGGGTAGTAGTTCACATGTTCCATGACCATAACATAAGAATAAAATAGAAACACTCTAATAAAGTTATTTCCCTGTAGGTGGAAATGCTGATCACAGAAGAAAATAGTGCCTTTTACCTACAAAGACAATACACACCAGGAGCATCTGAAATATTATTGCCATTCTGTCCTTCATAATCTCACTAAAGTATGTGAAAGGAAAGTACTTCTCCCTGCCCCCACCCTTCCCAATGCATACAGAAGAATTAGTCTTTCATAATCATTTAATATATTAGTAAGCATCTGGACATATGGTCAATTTGACCTTTCACTAAGTTCCTGTTTTGAGTGTTATGTCTTTAGTCTGAATTTCACAATAGTAGTTTTGAGCAACTTTTAGTTCCCTAAGTTTTGATTTCATGGTAGACAAGGCAGGAAAGCAAAACCACAGAAATAAAAGTTCACTTCCAAGTCCTCTAACTTTGCTTCTGGCTTGGGAATCAAATGAATAGGAAAAAAAGGTTCAGCTGGACAGATGGTAACAGTTGTAGTTGGAAACTGACCTGGTCAATGTGTCTTCAGGGTTTTCATAGACAAGATGGAAACAAGCAATTACAGAATATTATTTACTAAGCCTGTGAGAATAGGGAATAATTTAGTTTGGATTCAGCCAATTCAGAGGACAGTGATTCAATTTGGTGATTTGAATCACTGTTCCCATTCGATTCAGCCGAATCAGAATTGGAGATTCGGCACCGATTTGGAGATTTGGATTGGCCAGGGAGAGGTGGGCACAGCCGGGTGGCTGCAGGTTCTCCCACGGCTCCTCTGGCTGTGCCTGCCTTTTCCCAGGTGGGGGTAGCCGCAGGAGAAACCCCCATGGCTGCCCTGCCTGGCACCCATGTGGCAGCTGTCCCGTGGCACAGGTGCCACGCACTATCTGGAAGCTGGGGTCACTGGGGCTGAGTGGTGCCAGGCTCCACCTGACATGTGGCTCCCCTGGCTGTACCTGCCTCTGCCCCTGTGGGGGGAGCCACAAGGGCTATGCCCTGCTGCAGCATGCCCTGCCAGTGGTGGGGGGCAGACGCAATGCAGGCATGGCTCGCTTCAGGCAGCCGCAGGGCATAGCCCCCACTCCCAGTGCTGCCATGCCCATATCATGCCCCACTCCCACTGCTGCCGCTTTCCGCCTGGAGCGTGCCACGAATGCTGGATGCTTCGAATCGATTCAGAGCTTTTAATTGATCTCCCAATTTGATTCAGATTCAGAGATTTGGTCCCCATATCGGGCCGAATCTCCTCCGAATCAAATCAGCTACCAAAGCTACACACAGCCCTATTATTTACTCAGCATTCCCATGGCTATTGAAAATCTTTTTATTTTCCTCTTTAAAGAAAAGTAATTCTGACCATTTATTAACAGACTATTAAACACTTTGGGGGCACATCATTCTCTTTCAACCCAGAATGATTTCTAACAATGCTGAAATGAAGGCTTTGCTAATAATTTACAAGATCAGGAGTCATGATTCTTGCCTTTTTTCTGACTCATCATGCTAAATAAATTCATGTACATACATTTAGGACATCACAATATAGCTTAGTGGTATCAAGTAGAATAAAACTTTACTGTATCTCGGATTCACAGCTATGGGTACTCTCAGTTGTTTCCTTTTACTTAGCGGTAACAAGCATTCAAATAAGAAATGTTCCACTTAAAACACTGGTCAAATAAGAATTGATAGAGGGTCTGATTCTGCTCTCCCTAAAAACAGATTCAAGTAAACATGGGTCCACTGAAGTCAATGAAGTCATGTTGGTGTAAAACCAATACACCTGAGAGAAGAAATTATATCTCTTTTCCCTAATTTCTCTTTTCTTTCTTCCTTTTTACATCATATATAAAGACAAAAACTCAGTAAGGAAATAAGAAGCCATGAAATCTCTTGGGATTTAGTAAAAATTCTATCAATATTTTTGTAATTGTTCTAAACTGAACTACAATTTTTTCCCTCAAAATCTTGCTGCACATCCTTTTATAACCCAGTGAACATAAACCTGGTTCTAAACTTTTAGGGCTTTTAAGCCACTAAGAGATCGCACTCCTAACCACATGTCTTAGCCAATGGGTAGGATGAACTTAGTGGCAGAACACACAGATTTGTGGACACACAAAACATATATTACAGAGTAATTTACCCTAGATTTTAATCTGTAGTAGATTTACCTCAGAGAAAGGAGCGTACAAATGAGAGTCTCTCCCAAGATAGCTGTCCACAGTTGTCATCACTATAGCACCTGACTGCTAGGTGGTAAAGGAAGTGGTTTGCGTTGAGCAAACTGCTATTGTGGAATTAAACTGATTAGGGCAGTGGACATAGTACATGTTCCATCCTATCTGTCATAATACCAAACATTTTTCAAGGGGTAACCTTTCACTGGATTTAAGTGATTTACTACAGAATAGGGCTGTATACTATGCGTCTAAAAACATAATCATTATACTATTTGTGTCAATCCAAGAGAAGTTTTGGCTAATTAGATGGAACGAATGATTGCCTGAGGACAAGTGTGTCCATCAGACAGTCTTTACATACTCCTGCTTATCCCCACTGGCTTGGTGCTGTCACTGTACAACAGTCTCTAAGTCTTTGATGCTAGGATTGGCCCTCCAATTCCTTATTACTCAAAGAGGAGAGCATTCGTTTGGCATCTGATGATGGTTCTGGCTACATTAATACTTGGGGTTAACCTGTTTCTAGACCAACATTGGCCCTGGAATAAAACAGCTGCTGCTTACTCACCTTCACTCCTCTTACAAAGAACATATCTATCCCCACTTACTCTAGAAAGTATGAGATTTTCCAGAAGGAGAGAATGGAATGGAGAAAGGGATCTCTAGGATTAAATTTTGCAACTGAAAACTTTACCAGGAGGCTTGGCAAATAAGGGGAAAGTCTATTTTGATTTAGATTTGAGCCAGTTAGCACAGAAAATACAGGGTCTCCTAGTACTATCAGCTTTCTGGTAAAGTATTTCACTAAACCTTCTTAATTGCTAAAAGCTTGCATTTTGATCCTTCATAAATACTGCCTAAAATCAATTCATCGTCAAGCAACAGCTGCAGTATTCAATGTGGCTGGTACCCAGAAAAATAGTTAATTCTGAAATATGTTAATAGTTTCCATCTTCAGTGGGAAGATTTAATAATCAAAATTTTAATTTAACACAAAAAAAAAAAAATGTTTGAGACAGGTTAACCTGTCAAAAGGAACATCACTTTTGATCCAGCCAAGCCAGACAAGGAGATTGTATTTCCCCATTAATACCATAATTGGCATCTGGAATCTGTTCAAAAATTCTGATTTACTTTGCAATCGAGGATTATGGCTGAATTTGGAGTTCTTTACGGTCTGCAGAGGCTTGTGAAATTCAAATATAAAAACTGTCAGTTAAACATTTTGTGAAAAGCTCTACCTTATACTAATCCAAAGAAATACGAACAAGTGCTTGAGGGGATGAAAATCCACAATATGTTTTGGTAGCTAACCACTTATAGAAACATTAACATTCTCGGGCAGGGGCGCTCAGCGCGCTTCAGAAGTAACTTAGGAGCCAGCAGGATTCGGTTCTTAACAGACTTCCAGTGCACTGAAAAAAATAGAAGCCTCTAGTATTTATGAATTATTAATGTTGGCTTTCTGGGGTTTTTTTTCCCCCTCTTAGTTTTGCTTTTGTGTGCGTGTTCAGCTGAGTAATTCAATAGACAGATAGAGACATGAATAGATATGCTAACTAGCGCCAGAGCTAACCTTTAAAGTTCGTTAAAGCTGTCAGCTTTCAATGAAATATTTTCAGTTTTCCTTTTCTGAACTGGAATATAAACATTATTTGTACACTTGGTGCCAGGGGGGCATCCCCAGGAATTGGCTTTTAAGATTTTTTTCTTAAATGTAAAGAATAGGTTCAAGAGGGGTGTCAATTTTACAATCCTCATTTACAATCCTGTCACCAGAATGTATTCATGTTGTGCCAGTTGCCACTCTCTTTTCTCATTACAATCACTGTCATCCAAATGAGGTATAGGAATTTGAATATCTCACACATATTCTTTGTGAAATATAGCAGGATCCAAAAACAAAAAATAAAAAAGAGAGGGGAGTAAGGGGGAGAGGAAGTTGCATGCATTATTGTGTAGGTTACAAGCAGAACAAAAAGGTTATCATCTTGAATGCAGGCAGAAGATAGAAAATGAAGATAGCAAAGGCAGTTTTGACCAGTGGAGACCTTCTTCAGAAATGACCCATAAAAAGAAAAGTAGAGACAGTTCACTGTACAGTGCCCACACTACTTTCCACTTTACGATAAGATTGCTCCTTATCAAAGCATCTTGATGTTGTGATGTTCCCTCTGCTACATCTTTGTGTTAAATTAAAAATAGAAATGTCCTCAAGTCATAAGGGCTTACATCTGGAATAAGATGACAACAGCAATAATTATAATAATCAACTATTGAGTGACCTTTTATTGAAAGAGTTGACAAAGCAGTGGGGGTAGGAAGAAGTAGCATTATCCCTATTTTGTGGATGAAAAAGTTTACTGAGGGATGAAGTATATTTTCCAAACTCACAAAGTCAGCACTAAAATCCAGAGTATTTCCATTCCAGGCCTTTTCATTGGATTTTTGTTCACTCAGTGGAGGCATTACAAGACAAGACAAATTTGCTGCTTCAAATTTTATAGCTAAATTTTCATAAGAAGGGCTAGAAATTTTATTGGTATTACCGTATCATCCAAGCTCTTCAATTACAGACCAGCAGCTTCTTGTGTGAGGTGCTGTACACACACACACACACACCTGACAGCCCCAGCCCTGAAGAGTTTATAATCTAAAGTACATGACAAGACAATATGCAGACAGAAGGGCAGATAAGGAGTACACAAGATAACAAGGAGATGAGCCTTAACTCAGCCTCCCATTTTGCATCTATAACTTTGCTCCTCAAATTAGTTGTGCAATAGATTTTCTTGGGAGTTCAAAACTGGAGCTTAAAATTGGAAATGTGGACTTTATATACTAATTAGTAACTGAAATATATTGCAGCAATAGTTCTTTTCAGGTTCTCAAGGACAGCAGTCTCATTGTGAATGGCATTGGATTCAATCCAGTAACCACAGTGGTAAAGAAAAAAGAAGGCAAGTTGTATATGTTGCCTTGCACAAAAAATGGATTTTAACAAGAAAAATGCCAGTGATACAAAGCATATTATAAACATGAGTATCCCATTAATTGTAACTCTCCAAGGAATGGTGTGAACAATTATAATCACACATATAACAACTCCTAAAAGGCATTACTATATCAACACCAGCCCCTCAAATATACATCAACACCAGCCCCTCTGCAAATACTCTTCAAGCGATAAACTATCTTGCTCCATTGGTAGGTGACAATCTTTATGACTAGACTGAAGTGGAAATTTATAAACCAAAAGATACATAACATGTTATTAGTTTCCCAAAATTCCTCCATGCCTTATAGGCTCCTCCACATCACTATCCCATTGTCTCCTAATTATTCTAGTTAAATTTTGACCAATAATTTGTTTTAGATCTTTCTCCAAAAACTGGGAAGGAATATTATCTTCAAGGACAATATATGCCATTTTACCAGATACAGACTAACTACTTTCACACACTTTCATATGTAAGAGTTGAAAAGGATTTCATCACCACCATTTCATTTATATGTTTGCCACAGGTAACTGGCCTCACATCAGGAAACAGAAGAAGGTTACCTTCACAAATTATGTTAGTCATAGACCAGTCTCTTCAATACCTCTGTGTCCCCAGCCAACCAGTAATTCAACGAATGAGTGTTTTTCCTGCACCAGCATGTTTTCTTTATAGCACCATTCAGTAAAAATCAAGAGCTCTTCCTCTATATTTGAAACAGGTTCTGCTCAAATGCTTTTGTTACAAAAATGATTGAATCCATCCCCTTCCCCAAAAAGAAAAACCAAAAAGCTTCTGAACTATTGGACCTAACTTAGTGCTCAGTTATTTCCTAGTATTCTCTACTCTATTCAGACTTCTTCACCTTGTAGACTTTCTTTATTCAAATTTATTTGACTCATACTGAAAAACAATCAATCTTCAATGTCCATCTGATCCAATGGATGCCACTATCACAAGAGTGTTCTGTGCTGTCCTGCTCTTGGCTCTCAGCAGGGTTGCTAACTGAATTTGGTTAATTCTCCCAAGTTCTTTTATCCAAGCATACACATTTTCCTAGTTTCTTATTTCTCTTCAAATAATGGGAGAAATTTCTGCAAATCCATTAGGCTTAACACACAGAGGACTCAGGAGATCCTTCAGAACTTCTACATTATCACTGAAAGACAGGCTGCGAACATATTTTTACATACAAAGCTGTGATAAAGTATGATTCCATATGGCCTTTTTTCCCATGGATCTCAAAGCATTTAAATTCAGGCAGTTCACAAAACTTCCCTAAGGGAGATAAAAAGTATCATACTCCTAAATATAGAGAAACTCAGGCACAGAGAGGAAACAAGTGACCTAACTAAGGCTACACGGCAAGTCAGTGGCAGAATCAGAAACAAAACCCACAAGCTTGTAATCCGTTTCTGTCGCTCTGTGCACTAAAGTACATGGCCTCCCCATGCTTTGAATAGCAAAGAACTTGATGGAGTCCCTGACTGCTCCTCGCAATGAAAACTGCACAAAAACTAGAAAACACCTTTAAAAGAGTACAAATATAGCTCCTTATTGGAATCCTAAGAAACGTAACTGGCCAGCCTCAGAAGTCACAAAGCATGAATCAATCTCTCTTTTCTATTATGTAAAGTAGGCATGAGCAAATACTGTATAATGTCACCATTAAAAATTAAACATTTGCCAACAGTTACCACTGAGCGATATCTGAGATTCTGCTATCTTGGAACAGAAAACAACTGGTGTTTTAGATATAACTGTGAGGAACCTGTTGGCAAACCTAATTTGTTGAGGGGCTTTTTTTGTCTGTTGCTTTTATGGTAACCATATATGTTCATATTTAGGTAATATTTATGCTGGAGGGGGTCCTAGCACTCAGAAATAAAGGATCCATGAATATTATCCCTTGCCCTCTGAAGGGGGTCCAGTATTATGATTCCCCTACCCTGTGAATGAGTAGTGTGATGACTGGGGAAAGGCAAGTCAGGAAATCATTGAGTTCTGTGATCATTTGACATCAGAAATTCATAGAAGTCATCAGTATTGGGGAGCAGCTCTTTGATTTCTGGGTTCTCCTCTAGAAGACATTTGACCCCAAAAATGTTCTGTTGCCACTCCAGAAGGCCTTATGGGAGGAAAATGAAATGATTTGCCTTATTCTTTGTTCCTGGAGGCTCTCATTCAACACTGCCTCAGTTCAAACAGCAATAGCTAGCTGACTATGCAAGCCTAAACAGTAGTTTCAGACCCCATAAGGGTCTTCTACTGAAGGTGATAATAGGGACATATATAATCATACATATGGTAATGCAGTGCATAGTCCAGTATCCTATAGAATAATTTATACAAAAGGATTACATTGCAAACTACTTTGGCTTTGTATCTTTACAAGGAGTAATATATGTAGATGGGATAGGCAAGGCCAAAGAAGGTGCAATGACTGTGAAAGTCTGAGTATGGGGCAAAGCCAATGCACTTGGGTTTTATTTTTCAGCTAGGAAGAAGTTTGGGAAGAAATCATTGGGCTGAGAGAAGAAATGAGTTTTGAGGAGTTGTAAAACAGCTTTGGTGTTAATTAAACTGAAGCTATTCCAGAAGCTGGAGAAATCAGTATAGGAGAACTGTTTATTGGTCACGGAGTGAGGACGAATTTGGGGACAGACTAGAGATTAGGAAAGGATTAGTAAAATTCATATTCATGGTTGATCAGAGAGCAGATTTGATGTTAGATTCTGAGATAAAAGTCGCAGTAAATATTTCTTGGTATGTGCCTGTCTGTTATATACACCAACTTGCGTCCAGAGAGGAAAGCAAACAGTCAGAGAAGGGGAATCCTCCACCAAGTAGCTAGCCTCCCAAATGAGTCTACATCATTGCCAGATCTGAAATTTCAATTGAAACCCACATAATCCAAAGGGACAATCACTGCTCAGCAAGTTAAAAGGGAATCCTCCCTGAGATAAACTTCAGGAGTTGAGCCAAGCTCACCTCAACTGTATATTGCTCTTTAAATATCTTATGGTAATGTGTACACTGGAATTTGGCCAAATTCCAATCTGAGTAATTATGTTCTGCCTTCCTAAATTCCCCATCCTGCAGTTTCAATTAGAGATGCCATTCGTCTTCATGCCCTGTCTCAAAACAGCACAGTGTTCCTGGATGCTGTTAAGCAGCTGCTACATTCCACCTGAGTAGTGGTCACATTTCATTCCTGGGTGATGTGATCACTCTCTATCCCTTACCTTTGTCACAGGGCTTCTGTGAAGCTCAGTTAGCTAGGGTTTGAAATTCTATACCTACACAGACACAGCTCTTATGCAGAGGCAATGCACAAAATGGATAGGGCAGGCAAGTTTGCCCAGGCTATTACAAACAGCAGACTATGATATGTATATGGCACATACATGTGTCCTGTCCATTTTTCCCCATACATGTACCTTATTCTATTCACAAGTTATTAGATGCAGCAGCATCCTTATGAAAGGCTTAAGAAACATAACAAATAAACATTGTATAAAATCACTTCTAATGCTCCTAATGCATTAGCCACAGAAATTTCTTTGAGAGCTAGCAAATTCTAATAAAATATTGCTGAATAAAGTGAATCCATTAAATAATTCATACAAATTTCAGTTTTTATATTATCTTTTTCACACTCTTTTTACATAGGGCAACAAGGAACTGAAAGTACAGAGATTAATTTAGGTAACAATTACCACAATTCACAATTGCATTAGCACCTATTAAGGTTCATTGTTCTGTGGAAATTTTAATGATACATTCCTGAGTGAAAAAAAGCAGAAGATGATTAGAAATAAAATTGTTTCTATGTATGCTGACAGGACTGCTGAGCATAATTATACATTTCTGAGGCGACCTGTTTGGAGTTTACTCCGTAATTTTATGTAAATTTTGAATAACTTCATTTTTTCAGGTTAAATGCTAATATGTTATTTCATTGCACAGGGTGTCACATGAGTACTAATGGACATGGATTGCAATTGATGGAACCTCTTCAGTTAAAAGTCCTGAATATTTCAGAACGATGGACTTTTACTTCATTGTTTTCTGACCTAGCATCTTATTCTTGAACTAGCTGCCAATGTTTTCAATCAGCTGCTGCCTATTAGCTACAGTATCTAGATTGATAGGAAAAATCCAGTCCAAGAAAAATGTTCTTTTGGTCTGTCCCCCCCAATTTAGTCCCTACATGATGTAGGCTTAAATCATCTTATGTAGGTCCATATAATACACATGCAGTAAGCTGTACAACAGTAAAAAGCAAGGAGAAAACCAAATCAAGACAAATGTATGCAACCAGAGTTCTTCAAATCCTGCCCATTTAGATTCCCCTGGACTTCAGTGAGACATCCTCTGTTGAATGTTTATGCTCAGTGAAGATAATTTTCAGTTCACTCAGCATCCCAAAATTGAAGTGAACTTCAAAAAACCTGCAGCATGTTATAAGATAGATATGAAACCTGATATATTGCACAGACCACCATACCCACAATACTTTGCTCCCCTTGACACATTTGACCCCCCCCCCCCACCCTTCAGATGTCTTACAGTTAGCTGGCCTACTGCCCCTCCCTGCTTAGCTGAGAGGTCCCAGATGACATTACAGTAGTATTGATTCTGTCTGGGATCTTCCAAGATACATAAAGAATTTGGCACCTACTTTCCATTTCATTTTAATAGTGGTTTACACCTTTAAAATTAGGGATATGCTAAACTCCCAAATATTTCCAAGATTATTTGCCTACTTCCTTAATCCTATGGTGAATTTTGGTTACAACTTCTATTAACGATATAAAGGCTGAGTACAGACAGTCAGGGAGGTTAGGGGGAGGTTGGGTTGAGTTAAAAATAGCCACCCAATCTAAGATAAGTCGAGTTGGGAAGGGCTAGTCAGGGGGCTGGGAGAGGATCAAAGAGTCAAGCAGGTTCCAGGGGAGAATTGGGGTGGGGGGGTGGGTCCATGGGGGAATTAGGAAGGGCAAACAGAGTCCACAGGAGGGATCAGGGGATCAGAAGAAAAGGCAGGGTCTGCTGAGGGGTTTCTGGGGTCCAGGAAGTTTTGGTGGGATCAGGGAGATTTGCAGAATCTGGGAGGTTTGGGGGGGGTAGAGATGCTCTCTCCCCCACTGCCTGGGATCAGGGTCTATTTTTAGCTGCCTGCCCACATCCCCTCTCACCCTGAGACAAACAACCCCCCCGGTGAACCTATACTCCATCCTTCCCACTCTGACTTACTTTCTTGGCTCCCAACACTAGCAAAAACTGCTAAAAGTGGCACTGGAAGAAACTTCTGGGATGGGGGGTTTGGCAGGCTGCAGGGGCTGTCTGTCTGGGAATGGAGTTGGGGGGGGGAGGGGGCATGCACTAAAAATAGCCCAGTGCAAGGAGAGGGTAGGAAAAGTGCAGCCCTGAGGCTGGGGCTAGTGGCTGGGCTTTCCCAGACCTGGGCTTGCACTGGGAACTGTACAGAAGTTCAGTTAGATCCATCTCACTGGTCCCATACTACCTTGGAGGTGGAGTTAACTTATATCAGGTTGGCCATTTTTAGACCAAGCTAACTGTCCTGAACTTCTATGCAGTTTTCACTTAGTTCCACCCAACTGATGTAATGTCTGCATCTGTGTGAATTAAGTTAGATCAGATGGCCATTTTTAACATGATCTAACCTCCCCCTAACCACCCCAAATGTCTTTACACAGCCATAAAGTCTTTCAAGAAGTAATGGCAAGCTAGAATGGGAGGGAAGAGAAGCCATCCTCTAGCTCTGAAAAATATTAATCAGAAGCTATGACCAAGCCTCCCCACAAACCAAGATAGATAAAGTACTCCAGCTGACTTTTCCACTGAAGAGCCAAGAGAGGAAACAGAGCCATTCACCTATTTAAAAGTACATAAGAGCATTTTCAGATGGAGCTCCTGATCTGAAACCCAGGGATGTTTTCAGCAAGATTTGGGTTTCACAAAATTCTAGCTCCAGGGAGAGCTCCAGTGGGTGTGCGTCAGAGCAGCACCCCCTTTGGCAATGCACCACATGTGCGGTGAGCTCTTCGAGTTCACTGATATGTCAATGGAGCTGCTGCTCAGACCCCCTCCTGTGCTGTGAGATATATGAGCTCATAAGCTGATCCGCCCAGAGTCCTGGCTTTCAATCAGCTCTGGAACCTGCTGCTGTTTGCTTTTTCCTCTCACCTCCCTACTTCCTTGTATTCAGTAGCAAGGGAGCAGGGAAAAAGAGTTCTTCACTGCACATGTGCGACACAACCAAAGTGGGAGTGACTGCACCCGTTACAACAATCTTGGATCTGCACATGTCTATCTTTACACTTGTTAAGTTGGTAATTCTGTGCTTACCATTCCCCCTGCATCCTATGCTATGGACCAAGGGCAGGCAATGATTTCAAGCAGAGGGCTGGTTACTGAGTTTTGGCAAGCCATTGAGGGTCACATGATAGACAGCCAGGGACAGATAAATATTAATTTTCTAAATGTTTTAGGGGCCCCACAGGCTGAAGAGAATGGCCTGGTGGGCCGCATCTGACCCACGGGCCACATTTTGCCTAGCCCTGCTATAGACACTCCTGAGAAATACCTGGCATTCCATCTGTCCTTGCAGCAAAGTCTTAAAGATTGTCCTTTTTCAATTTTTTTTGTTTGGAGTATTATTTTTTTATTTTATTTTACCAATGGAACTATCAGGAAAGGAAAGCAATTTACAACAGTGAATGACAAAGTGTAACTATAATAATGCCTTCAACCAAAATAATCAGTTTCCCCTCAGGTACCAATTTCAGCAGCTTCATCATCAGTAAGAAGCAACTTTTTTCAGTAAACAAGAGAATGTTTTGCTTCCCTAAACTATCTTGTGTGCCTTGTGATAGAAGATGGCTGTGCAGCTCAAGGTCAGAGTTCATGCTGCTTTCACCAGCACTCAGTTTCAAAGTTTCAATCCACCCACAACTCACATGGTGGCTACAATTGACTTACGCAATAGGGAGGAGCTATGTAGGGTTAAGAGAGGTTGTTTGAGAACTAGCAAGGGAAAAAAACAAAACCAAACCTTTCTGTATTTCTTCAATCTTCTTCACTGGGTAATATGTGTAGTAGCACGTACTAACAAGTATGTAATAATTTAGTATCTGATGTGTAGCATAGGAGTTTATCCCATCATCTTTTGGTTCTCTTCCAAGTGAGTTCCCATGAGTTCTATCACTCCACATTAACAATGAGCTACTAGCGACAGCTGCCATAAAACTATATTTCCTAACACTGTCTTGTACTCAGGTCTCAAGTCTATCATTCTGTGTTAAGGATTTTTAAGGTACTTGTCACCATGGTATCTCCTTCCCCCTCCCCCCTGCTCGCATGTCCTGGATTTTTACTAATCTCCCTATTGCTACTTCCAATTATATCTTATAAATTCTGCCTATCCTGTTCTTTCTTTAATACCTCATCTCTACTTTATAGTGAAGAATCAAGCACATTTAAGAAGCGCTTGTATCTTCCCCCATTCAACCACTTGCTCTGGAAGAGGAAATCCCAGTTTTGAAAACAAACAGCATAGGTGTTAGAGATGTGGTAATGAAATTCAGCAGGCAGTAACTGCTAACTTTTTAAACAATGGGCTGCTTGCTGCATCAGAGAACATATGACTGGTCTCAGTGCACAACAATATATATCAGAAAAGATACCAGGATTTTAGAAACCACAAATAACTTTTGAATCATTTTTCAAATAGTTCACCATAGTGGAAGAAAACAGCATCCCAACTGGAGTTTTATGAATTGTTTGCTGCATCTGCAAAGTGGAGGATTTCTCCTGCCAGTCCTATTTTAAGGGTCATTTGCACAATCTGGTGCAAAGTATCCCTGCTCAGCAAGCTTTGTGTACTAACTTTCAAACCACCTGAAGCACAGACTTGTATTTCTGTGTTCCCAGAGCTAGATTTAAACTTAGGTGGTCAGGCTCATTCTTTGAGAAGACGAAAACTATACTTTTAATGATAGGCAACAAATAACCCATGTAGCCCTGTGGGGTCAGGCCAACTCTCAGGATCTCAATATTGCACTGTTAGACAGGAGGGTGTGACACAATTGCACATATACAAATACACAAATCAATTAGTTGCATAGACACACATACTACCAGCTCAGGCACGTACACATCCAAACCAGCCTAGGCACATGCATACCTATCACCAATTCAAGCACATACACTATACACCCCAAAAGTTAGACACAGATCACTAATTCGTATATCATGGACACAATGCCATATACACACACACACATATATATATATATATACATACACACACACACACACACACTCACTAGTTCACACACATACAACCCACCTACACATACACACAGGTAAGTTCCTAACTTGTATGGTACAGTGTGCATGTGTTTGCTTGGGGTACCTGGGATACTTGGGGGAAGGTTCAGGTGAGAGAGAGAGAGAAAGTGTTAAAGTGTTGAGAATGAAAGTTGCCAGAACCGGGATTAGAACCGGTGAACTACAGAGAAGCTGGCTGAGGAACTGAGGCTTGGGTTTACTTAATGTAGACTGGGGCTGGAAACTGAGGCAGACAGCTGAGATATTGCGGGGTTGGGGGCAGATAAGTGGTGGCAAGGAGGAGACAGCCAGGAAAGAAACTGAGGCAGAAACCTGGTTGCTCAGGGGAAAAGGCAGTGGGGATAAGACAGTGGTAAAGAAACAGGGGGTTTGGAGGCAGAGAGGAGCTCAGGACAGGTGTTGGAGGTGGTGGCAAGCCAGAAACAGGAGAGGGAGAGATGAGACTGAAGTTAGAGGGGTGAGGAGCAGAGATTGGGGCAGGGCCAAACCATAGTAAAGCAAAACCCAACTAAGGGGTCCAAATAACAGTTTTATTAAACAGACAACACACTACACAGCCCCCTTGAAGTTATTGGTTCGTTCACACACACACACACACACACACACACATGCACGCACGCACTCACAATGGCAGCAGGAGAAAGAGACTCAGTGGAAAGGTTGGAGTCCAAGTAGGGAAGAGAAGCAGAGTCCAAGTCCTTGGTTGAAGAGGGGGTGGGGGGATGATAGCTACCTATCCAGGCTGGAAAGGGGTCCTTGTCCAGTAGGTGTTGTCCAGAGGGGGGTCGCCAGCAGGGCCTCTGGGTGAATAGGTCGTGTGGCATGGCACTGGTCCAGATGGAGAGGGCATCCCACTGGGTCTGTCTTCACTGCCCCTTCTTATAGGGACAGACCTTGTGTGACCCTAGTGACAGGAGGCATGCCCAGGCAAGGGTCAGCCCCTGGCGTACTGAGCATGTGTGCTCCATGCAGGGATGTGCAGTTTCGGGTGTCTGTAATGATGGGGTACAATAGTAGAGTTGCTGGTTCTGCAGGGTCTTTTGTCTTTCAAATGCTGGGTTCTTGTCTCTGTTCCTAGGTGAGGTCCATGGTTCCTGGATGAATCAATGCGAGGTGATGGCCCAATCGTTACAGGCCATTCAGTAGAGGCCTGCTACCATTGTAGTTCAATCATTCCCAATCACTCTCATTCATCTGGGAACCAATGTACATGGGAGGGGTATGTGACTCATACAGTTGCAACATGGGATGCCCAGGACCAAGATGGAGACTTGACATACAAAATGGAAACTTGACATGACTTTTGTTCACTTACAAACACAGGCCTAAACCATACAATATCCATATGAAACAATAAAAATCAATACAAAAATGATAATAATACAATATACAACAATAAGAATCAATACAAACCTAATAATACAATATAAAACAGTGGATATCCCAAACCAAAAACTTGCTACCAAAATAAAAATGTTAAAGCTTCTCCTAAGTCTGAGCTTGCTTATGCTTGTCTATAGGGAATAGAGAGGGAGAGAAAGAAAAGCCAGAAATAATTGGGGAAGGGAAGGGAATGCATATCTGTCATATATGTATTAAAAAAGAAAAACTGGGGGTTTTGCTACACCCATATAGAGGGAATGTTTTTAGGCATGAGTTGATGACAATGGTTTCTTCCATGGAGAAAAGATCAAGTGATTAGCTGGAAACTTAGTCTTACTTTTACTTATCAGCTCATAAAACTATTTCTATGTTGACATAACATCACTTTCTTTGGCTTCTTACCTTAACTAATCAGGGTTAGGCAAAAAGCCAAAGAACCAGGCTGACCATCAGATGCAAAATGACAAATACCACATTTCTTTGGGAAATGTATTTTCCAAAATGAAAATATTTAGAAGGGAAAAAAAATCAATAAAAAACCACAAGCATGTTTAAACCAAACTAGATATTGTAGCTGGACCCAATATTGCTGCTCTTACTCTAAGCCTGTCAGCTCAGAGACACATGTCCACTTTCTCAGCATTTAATATCTTGTTCTTATCACATCCCAGTGAGCGGACACATTGCCAACAGGTATACTATTTTATTTGAAGATTCTGTAGACTCCTTACAATGAATGTTGATAGTGATGCTCTGTTCAGGGTGAAGTACAATGAAAGATCTGGATTACAACTAGTTTGGTCATATTCACATAGGTATATCTAGTTCTTGTAAGGATCCCAGGGAGGGAAAAACTGCTCTGATTCCCTACAAAGATGAAAAGCAATTATGGAGGGGCGTGACTGCATCCTTTGTGCATGCCAGAGCTGGGTTCTCTCCTAGATCTTCATGCTAAGAGAGAACCCAGCATGAAGGTATTGGAGGACTGACAGATCCTTGGTTGTGTTCATCCAATGGCCACAGACCCAAACATGCCTTTGTCACAGCTGGCTTCAAATCTGTCCAAGAAATACAGGATGAATGTCTTCCTCATAATGCACTGCTTGTGCAGTTCCTCATCATTCACCTTGTCCTATAAGTTTTGAACCATTTTAGCTGTTAGCAGTTAATAAGAAACCCCTTTTCAACACTTGAGCAGGGTTTGTGAGAATTTCAACAGCAATGATACATATATATATGTATGTTTAAATGGTCTTAAATTTATATAAGAGGTCTCCATTGCATACACAAACATGACTGTGGAAATCTACTCAGACATTTCTGAAAAGATTCAATTGCATTTCTGATGTGAATACTGGCCAAACCCCTCCCCCCCCCTAAAAAGTATAGTATTCTGATGGTTTGTGGTGCTTTTTCTGTCAGTTTCCAGACCAAAACTGATCATTCTGACAAATAAAATTTTACAGACAGTTAGTCTTTTAAGTGAGGTGAAATACTTTTGAATATTCTGATTTCATAAGGAAGTGTTCTGAAGTAGCCACTACATTTGAAACTAGCTACTGTACATGTAAGGTGTCATTTTGCCAAGGTGGAGTCTGTGATTTTGGGAGGACATGTAGGACTATTGAGGATGGGAATATGCCACTCACCTGGTCCCAGCTGTCTGAGCTTTCTTGAAACAAAGCAAGACAAAACACCTTATTCCCTAACTATTATCATTACAAAGAAAACCAACCATATGCAAAAATCACTGGGAGCAGTGCAGAGATGCCTACTTGAGTTTGCAAGGAGCCAGAAAAAAGTGCTCTAAGATATGAACTACTCTACTCATTTTCCTAAATACTAACTTGCATGATATCATGTTTAATATCAGCATTGTTAACTGTTTCCTTGACTGAAACATATAAGAACAAATAGAAAGTATTGTATTATGGATATCTACAGCCAAGGGGATTGCAAACAAAAAAGCTGGGAGAATGGAAAAATTATAAATTAAGATACATAGTGCTTCAGTCATTTATGGTGGGCTGTGCAGGGTATAGAAAAAGACTGGCTTTATTTTCCAAAAGGTAGGGGGATCAGCTTTCAAACAAGATTGGGAAACACTGATATTCAAATTAGCATTCTGTGTCCACAGACTGTCACATGTCTCACCATCTGCCATGCCCCAGCACTTCAAGCTGCACAAACCAAACCACCAAAGCCTCCTAGTTCTCTCTTCCCAGTGCTCAGAGAAAACATATTTCAAAAGCACATTTTCTATTAGCTTTCTGTGTGGGAGATTTGGCTCTTGCTCCTTGAAGTAAAGCCACAAATATTTTTTTTTTAAAGAAAATTGCAAAAGATTTTTGTTATCAGCTTAACTACAGTTTCCCAGTGGCTCAGGTCTACTGAAGATGGTGCCAAAAAACTGTTAGTACTTGTAGTTCATTCTGATTTAAATTCTGTGCCAGCTGAACTGTATAAAAATGCAAGGAAACTTTACTTTAGACTAACTGGATTTTTAGGGTTAGAGAGCCTGGTAGAGACATACAGCTAAATGGGAATATCACTCTGTATAGTGTTAAATAAGTGCTCAATGTTTGCACTGTGTATTCAGTGTCATTTCAAACCTTCTCCAGGGAAATGCCTGCTTCCAGTGTTCATAAACCTCGTAGAACTCAAGAGACTTGAAGATTCACACCAGCCCTTCCTATATAACCTTACTTAAAGGATCAGCTGTAAAGAACGAGGGTTAATCTAATCTGAAACTATGCACATACATGCACATAAAACAATGATAGCTTTTGTTTTTAAAAAAGATATACTGAATATTATTTATGTTCCTTTTCTAACTTCCAGGCACTTAGATTAGACTTGGTAGTTGGAAGAGATACCTATCAGTCACTATAAGCAAGATGAGTTAGAGGAATGAGTATCTGCTCAGTACTCAGGCAAGAGGGAAAAGGGGAAACTGGCATACTGAATTCCTTATACAGACTCGTTAATAAACAGGCCTGTCCTTATGTTGTCAACCAGGAGTAGATAACCATTTTTCCAGTCTCATAAAAGATCGTATTATGTTAAAATAATTTAAGCAAAAGAGGTGAGATTTTAAGAAGAAATGCTAAACAAAACAAAACAAAAAAGGGAAGAAGACAACAGGCAAGGGATTTGCTGCAGGCATCCTGAGCAGTGTAAAACACCGAGAGAATATCAACAAAGCCTCTCTCAGGTTGCTCTGTCTGTATGTAGTGACAGACAGTCTTTGGGAAATCAGTTCAATAAGTATGTGAAAGGGATGTTTTAAGATCCACCCATCTCAGAGAGTGCTATCTTTTGTCTGTCTAAGGATTATGTTTCTTTAATCCTAACCTCATACAGATGAAAAGTAACAAATTCATCATCTTCATACCAGGTTGGTGTACGTGCGTGTGTTTTATATGAGAAAATTTCGCTGAGGTTAGGCTCAAAATTCACTAGCAATAAATAAATAAATAATCTAAACAAATAAATGTGGATGTTTTGCCTGATTTAAAAAAAAAAGAAAGATTCACGTCACAAAGGCAGAAAAGAAAACAGCATCTGTATGTAGAAAAAAGAAATAGGAGCAACGAAACCAGAAATGATACTACGCCTCATTGGTACAGCAAGGAAAATCACAAACCAGTTAAAATTCCCTGTCCTCACTTCTGCTGTACTTCTCTAGCTCATATTATATCTTGTACTTTTTATTATCAATGTTATATGCGAAATATTACACACAGGATAATTTGTGCATTCTGAATGTATGCTCAGGCAGGTTGACTAAGTCTATTGAGACTCCTAGATTAGTCCTATTAGGAGTTGAATGTCATGCTATTTGTCATCTGAAAGACAATTTTCCCTAGACCAGTATTAAGGTTTCATATTTTATGATAACCTCTATATACTGTTACTCTGGACATTTTTCATATACCCACTCACTGGACAGGTACCTCCTGTGGTAACTGCAGCCTTGCAAAATTTGGCTTCCCTAGGTAACTAAATATATTTTTCAGTGAGTAAAGTATTTTTTCAGTACCATCAATTGTATAGGGGGTGGCGCCTTTCCTGATATAATTTCATGATAGGTATGTACAGAATAAGAATGGTGCATCTGAAAGGTCATTTATTGAGCTGATAAAATAATAGCAGATGACCCTGACTAAATTGATAGAGATAAAATATTAAAATCTGGTAACAGTTTTGTATTCAGCAGTATCCTACTGATGGAGAATTCTGTAGAAATAAAACAAAATAGTTGAAAAATGTAGCATTTGGGACATTCAGTGTAGAATTCTATGATAGAAATATGTAAGGGTAAATGTACAATAATGCAAGAAGTATGAATGGATTCAAGTTAAAATATTTAGTTGACTGAAAATTCCACTTTACTTGGAGCAACGTATGCTATGTTTAAAGTGCTTGCATACTATGGATATGTACAAGCATTACGTTTAAATCAACCAAACTTCAGGAGGTGAAATAACTTTAAAATGACCTGGATTAACCCAATACAAAATGGGTTAACCTATCCTGAAGCATGCCTCCATGTGTTCACAGCATAGCTCTAGGGTTAGGAAAGCCCAGCCCCAGGGCTCTGCTGATTTAACTTCCCCAACTACACCTCCTGGGCCCACCAGCTCCCATTGCCATTGCAAGGAAGTTTGGCACCTGAGGCAAAACTGGCAGCAGCAGCCCACCCTTGCTCATGCATGGATCTGGGGGACACATGCCTCCCCTAACCATGCTTGCCCAGGAGTGCAGGCAATGGTAGGTGCCACTTTCTCCCTGTCCCCACCCCAAAATGAGCTGCTTGTGGCTCCATCCTGTGCCCCACCCTGGCTGGGCAGCACTTGTTGGTGCTCCTTTTATTTGGCACCTGGGGCAATCACCCCACTTGCCCCCTCTTGCTACACAACAACCAGCTCCCCCATTTTTGTCAGCCTCTCCCTCCCCACCGGACTTACATCCAGCTGCCTGGGAAAATGCATGCACACGGTAGAACCAGGTATGGCACCTGGGGTAAAGCCTGTAGTGGCATCCACCCTTGCCCTGAACACGGATCCAGGGGACACATGCCCCCCCTCCATGCTTGCCTGGGAGTGCAGGCAGCAGCGAGTGCTGCCTTCTCCCTGTCCCCATGCCCCCCACCTCCAAACGAGCTGCTTGTGGCTCCATCCCACACCCTGCCCCAGCTGGGCAGCACGTGTTGGCACCCCTTCACTTCAGTGCCTGGGGTGATTGCCCCACTTGCCCTCTCTTGTTACAACACATCCAGCTTCCCTAGTTTTGTCAGCCTCTCCCTCCACACCTGACTTTCATTCAGCTGTCTGGGAAAATGCCTGTATGTGGTAGAACTGGACTCAGGTTTTGATGGCTCCAAGCAAGCTGCCTGACCGGAGCTGGGTCATTTGAAGGCTTATTCACACCCTCTGATTATTAAACATTAAAACAATTCACAGGAAGACACATTGTTTAGAAATTATATCAAAGCTCTGAGTCCAGGGATCAGGGATGGTTTCAAGACTGGAATGCTTGCTGATAATTGTGGCTTCTGCTTTAGTTTCAGACCAGCTTGTGAACCTAACTAAAATTAAACAGAGGGAGGGAGATGGCCATTGCCATATTACAAACTGCAACAGAACACAGAAGATTTAGCAGTATTAACTAATTTATCCTCAGACAGCACTGCAAGGAGCCAATACAGAAACTACAGCAGATCTGCCGAGTTTTAGTCTGTCTCAGTGCGGCCACAGAACTCGGGGTAGGAAGCAAAACCGATCCAGATCCTTTTGCCTGCAGCATACGTGTCCTATGAATAAGAAGCAACTTTCTGTTCCCCAAGGTCCTACTCTACTCTATCTTTCAAGTAGTCTAAAAAAAATTCAGGCTGCCTTACCCCCTTTCACCTCACAGTTAGAACAAGAAGAAAAAAATTCAAACGTCTCTAAACAAATCAATCCAACATTTCCTAGAGCTTTCAACCCGGAACAAAGTCAATTCTTTCCAGGCTTTTTTTTTTTTTTTTTTTTAAATAAAATCTATGTTTCTAATCATTCCCAATATTTTAGAGAACAGCCAGCACAAGTTTAATCAGTCATATCATTTGAATGATAACAAAAAATAAGCAGAAAAAAAGATAAATTTGTCAAAGTTGCTGGAATATTCTAGGAAAAAAGGAATTTCCTGAGGTAACTGTCCTTGACCTGGCTCTTTAATCGAGTGAAATTTCATCACTTTATCTAATATCATGCTTCATGCTTCAGGCTCCCAGCAATTCTATTTTAGTGTGGTCTAATGGGCAGCTGACACATCCACTCAGCACCAGACTGCATAATATGTGCTGACACACTGTGTGGTGAGCACCCTATTGAGAGCTGTTTATTTGTGCCTGGCAAGGAAAAATTTCATCCAGTAAAGTCTCTTCATAACAATTTCAGTCTCAGTTTTCAAGACCTCCATGGACTTCACATTTCAAGAGGTTCAGAAGTACTTGCAGGGAATTCAGTCACTTATTTGGGTGGCTGTACATTATCTGACTTTAGGTGAGAGGTTGTGAAAGCACCGGTTATGGTTGTCTGAAACCTGAATCTAGATAGTGTAATGAAGAGTGTCATTCTGACTGCTTTGCAGGCAGCTCTTCTCAGAACCCCTGATTCAATTTGATATTCTGAGGTTAACGCACTGTATTGGGACTGAAAATAGGAATGCACACGAAAAGCTTTTATATTTATTCAGTTCAGTAAGCATGGCAAACTCATCAACAGCTATTTGTACACTGTAGGCATGGTGGGACTTACTTTGATGTTCTGATTTATGCTTGCTATTTTTCCTACAGTATTACTTTAGAGCAGAAATGCACTTAAAAAAAAAGCTTTGGCGTTCAACGTAATAGCTATGGACATTATCATAAACAAAGCAACATGAAAAAATAAAGGAATGATACAATCAGTAATTCTGCCCTTCTATAATTAGGCAAAAAGCTGAAGAAAAAAATGTGTTTTTATGTATTTCTAATGTGTAACCAACATGTACATAACACAGCTATACACATATACATAATTATACTTGGATATGTGTGTGTGTGTGGATTTCTCCTGTATTTTAACTGTAAGAGACAAAACAGATGATTTAGAGCATGTGTGTGTGTGTGTATACACACATACATACACAGATATATACACACACATCTATACATATATATACACATACACACACACATCTATCTATCTATCTATCTATCTATATACAGAGAGAGAGAGAAAATAAACACACAAAATTATTTCATACATTTCATCAATCTACCTATATTTGTGCACATCATTTTTACTATCTCAACATTTTATATTTGCAATGGGAAACAATTTTCTGCAAAAACATCAAGGTGTTTTTGTCCACCTTTAATGTATATAATGACATCCTTATCAAATATAAACACAAATACACTCCAGGTAAAATATGCACATGTATGTGTATAGTTTTGTTAACATTAGTATAATAAGGTTAACTTTTCCAATTCCAGATTTTTGAGCATTTGAAAAGATTCCTTAATATTATGATAATGGACTATTTGGAAGAAGCTTTGTAGGGGATTTTGATGGAAGAGGTATGAAGTCCAGGGTTCTTGGACATGATGTACTTATGGATGCCATTTACTTTCTCCAGTGATGACAGGAAGTTTCTTGAACTAGAATTACTGGAGTGGTTGTTTAAAAGCTCTAGTCCCTACATTAGTAGAGTTTGTGAACAACCCACTTCACTTATGTACTGATTATAAATTCTGCAGGATAAAGGCTTTTCTTTGTAGAGTATTAAAATCCACAACAGCAAAAGTATTTCATGACAGAATATGTAGCTACACCAACCACTGTCTGCAGAGTTTTGCTGATAAGAATTGCATATATTAATGATGTTTAAAGCTGCAGTCAACATGGAACTGAATTTTTGAATACTTATTTTTTCTTTTTTGAAGACAGTGAAACAGAGGATCAGCCAATGTGATGCTTGCACTGTTTTAAGTGTGTGTGGGTGTGGATGGGTGAGCAATATTATATATAAAGATTATTTTCTTTACCTTTCCATAACTTAACTGCTGAAAGGATTTTTTGCTCAATATTCTACTCCTCCTGTTTTTCCCCCTTCAAAAAAGGGGAGCCAAAAGCACCATTTGATCAGGTGTTGAAAGTTCCAGTTCCCCCATCCTCCCACAAAACCTTTTTTTTTTTTTTTTTTAATTATGAACATGTGAAAAGGAGATTATGCAATTTACCTAACAATGCCATTCCCTACCAGGAAAGATATTATTTATCATTCATTTATATACACATTTAATCTGGACTACCTAAATATGTATAAATATTATTATGTTTGTTGAACCACACACTTATATGCAAATAGAAAGATACAATACAAGTGGGAAAAATATGTACCAGGACAAAAATCAAGATTAAACAGTTAGGACTGGAAAAGAAACTAAATGCAAAAATTAGACGTCCTACAGTGACGTGAATTTGGCCATCCTGTATGGACCAGATTTAGTATTTTCTATGCAGTTTTAATGGTTGGATTTACATTGTTCAATGTGTACCAAAACACTGACAGGGATGTGCATGATGGCCAAATTAACAATACAAACAAGACTCTTAAGTTCTGTATTTTTTTAACATTTTACTTTATTCTGCTTGTGATGCTTTAATGACATCTACTGACACAAGGTGACCTAGGGGACAGTGACCATCACTTGATTGAATTCCCTTTCCAGCATAGGGTGGGAAAGGTAACCAGTAGGGCAGAAATTCTATACTTCAGAAAGGCTAACTTCACCGTGCTCAGGAGATTAGTCAGTGAGGCACTGAAGAACAGGAGTATTGGTGAGATGGGAGTCCAGGAAGGGCGGTCATTCCTAAAGGGAGCAATCCTACAGGTGCAGAAGGAGACAATCCTATTGCATAGGAAAGGGGGCAAAGGGGGCAAGAAACCCTCTTGGCTGAACAGGGAAATCCAAGAAAACCTAGAGGCAAAAAAAAAAAGCAAATCGGCTGTGGAAGCAGGGGGCAGCTACCAAGGTAGAGTATACCTACTTGGCCCATGTTTGCAGGGAGACAGAAAAGCCAAAGCATAAATGGAACTTAGGCTGGCAACAAAAATTAAAGACAATAGAAAGTCTTTCTTCAAGTATATAGGGAGTAAAAAGAAGGTGCAGGGTAGCATAGGTCCCCTAAAGGACAAACAAGGGCAATTAGTGACAGATAGGGGGGACAAGGCTGAGCTCTTCAGTGGATTTTTTGCGTCGGTATTCCTGAACTCAGATCCAATTGGCAAATCTCCCAATTGGATCATAGACAGGCACAAAAGGGACCCCAGCCCACTAACTGTTAGTGCCGACTTGGTTAAAAGGCACTTGGAAGGACTGCATGTGTTTAATTCAGCAAGCCCGTATGATCTTCATCCAAGGGTGCTAAAATAATTGTCCAGTGTCATAGCAGAGCCACTGGCATGGTTGTTTGAACACTCATGATGCTCAGGTCAGGTTCCAGAGGACTGGAAAAGGGCCAGTGTGGTCCGTATTTTTAAGAAGGGGAGGAAGGAGGATCCGAGTAACTATAGACCAGTTAGTCTCACTTCTATCCTTGGGAAAACCCTTGAAAAAATGATCAAGGATCACATTTGTAGGAGTCCAGCAGGAAAAATAATGCTGAAAGGCAACCAGCATGGATTCATAGCAGGTAGATCCTGCCTGACTAGCCTTGTTTCTTTTTATTACCAAATTACAAAATGCTTAGACAGGAGTCAAGGTAAATGTCATCTACTTGAATTTTAAGAAGGCCTTTAATACAGTATCTCATCCTATTCTCATAAATAAACTGAGCAGCTTCACTCTCTAGGTGTGACCTCAAGCCAATTTGCCACCCACCTGACCTTGGGGTCCCACCTAGAGAGTGGTGGTGGATGGGTTGATATCAACCTGTAAAGATGTGGACAGTGGAGTCCCACAAGGCTTGGTGCTTGGACCTGTGCTGTTCAGTGTCTTCATCAGTGACTTGGATGAGGGCGTGGAAAGCATTCTGTCCAAATTCACAGATGATGCCAAATTATGAAGTAAAGTTAACACACCAGAGGGTAGGGAATGAATCCAGGTGGATCTGGACAGGTTGGGAAAATGGGAGGAACAGAATAAGATGCATTTCAATAAGGACAAATTCAAGGTGCTTCACCTAGGAAAAAGGAATCACCACCATGCTTGCAGGCTGGGAGGAGGACCTTCTCAGCAGCACAGCAGCAAAAAGGGATCCTGGAGTCACTGCTGACTCCAAGTTGAACATGAGTTGTCAATGTGATGAAGTGATCAGTAAAGCTAACCACACTTTATCATGCATTAGCAGGTGCATGACAAACAGGTCTAGGGAGGTGATACTTCCCCCTCTATGTGGCATTGGTCAGACCGTAGTTGGAGTACTGCATCCAGTTTTGGGCACCGCACTTCAAGAGGGATGTGGACAGCCTCGAGAGGATTCAGAGGAGGGCGACTCATATGGTTAGGGGACTGCAGCCAAAGCCTACGAGGAAAGATTGAGGGCCTTGAATCTGTTCAGCCTCTGCAAGGAAAGGCTGAGAGGTGATCTTGTGGCCACCTACAAATTCATCGGGGGGGGGGGGGCAGCAAGGAATAGGAGATGCTCTGTTTACCAAGGCACCCTTTGGAGTAACTAGGAACAACAGCCACAAACTGAGGAAGAGCAGATTTAGGTTAGACATCAGAAAGAACTTTGCAGTAAGGTTTGCCAGAATCTATAATGGGCTTCCAAGGGAGGTGGTACTCTCCCTGACCTTGGGAGTCTTTAAGAGGAGGCTAGACATGCACCTGGCCAGGGTCTTCTAACCTCAGAGCTCTTTCCTGCCCAGGGCAGGGGCTTGGAATCAATGATCTACTGAAGTCCCTTCCAACCCAAACATCTATGAATCTGTGAATGCTGGGGTGTTATAATTTTAGTGCCTAAAGTTACCATGCAAGTAATAAACTGAAGACAGGTAAGATCTGATACTGAAACAAAAAGTATAGGCTATGCCATAATACCCCCCCACTGTAACTACATCCCATAACAGAACCATCACCATTCATGGATATAATAGCTGCACATCCAGAAATGTTAGACATCTCATCCAGTGCACCAAATGCCCTGAGGGAAAATATATAGGAGAAACCAAACAACAACTGTGTGCCAGAATGAACGCACACTGAAAATCTATCAAAGACAAGAATACCCAACTACCTGTGGGTATACACTTGTCACAGGACAATCACTCCCTCTCCAATTTTTCGGTTCAAATCCCCAAAGGGAACTTACAAAACACCTCCCATAGACAAACCTATGAACTTCACTTCATAAATCTACTGGATACTAAAAATCATGGACTCAATATAGACATTGGTTTTATGACGCATTACAACCTGCCTGACATCTGATTCACCACGTACCTGCCTGACAGCCTCTTTTCTACCTTGTATCTTAACACTGCACTGTCTCCCTTCAGCCTTTTTTCTCTGCTTTCTTCCCCCTCCCTCTCCCCTCTCTGCTTCATCTCTCTGCCTCACCTTTTCTCTTTCTCATTCTACCTATTTAACATTTTCACTGACATCCTACCACGTTTTTAGCTTCTTTCATTTCTTTGAGTCTCAGAACAGAAGAGACTCCCCATTCCTGAAAAAGGGTGACTGGGCCCAAAAGCTCACCAAGAAACTGTTTCCAAATACTCAGTTGGTCTAATATAAGATATCACATCTACTCAAAGAACCTTTCCTGCCTAGACTATGCCATGAACTCCATTGGGGTTCCTTTTCAACCACAAGCAAATATGCTCCCTGGTCTCCTCTAATTTTTGTCCCCGTCTTGCCCCCAAAGATGCTCTGTAAAAGTTACTCCAAGGCCAGCAGTGGAGACTTGGTGAGAGAAGAGAGATAAGAAAGAAAAAAAAATCTTTTTCAAGGCAGAGAAAGCATGGAGAAAAAGGAGCTGGGCCTTTTGCTTGCTGATTTCCTTGTCTGTCAGGTAAGGAGAAACTTAATCTAAATTGTCTCCTACCTGATGGTCCCATGACAGGTTGAAGCTGCTCAACCTATCTCCTCAATTGCTACATAACTATGTGGATTCCAAATTCCCAAATTCTGCAACTTAGCACCTTCTCTGACATCACTTTTCTGCAGGCCTACCACATGTAATAGTGGAGATGAACAAAACACTGGACTGTCTCAGGTGGAGAGGAAAGGACTTAACAACTACGTAACTGGTAAATGGGGTGCTTTCTCCATCAAGCTTTCATTTGTGCTCTGTAGGTCCAATGTCAGTTAAGGTTGTGGTCATTAGGCTGACTATACGTTCCTATGGCAACTGAGTTAGGCATTCATATGCTTTAAAAACAGTCACTGCTTTGCCTATGTTTAACGTTAGCCTAAAAATGGTCTCTGTTGGGTTTGAAGCTAATAGCTCATCCAAGTAAAAAAGGCAAGGGCAGAGGTGAGTTTCTACCTTTACTGCTCATCTCGTTCAGCTGGAGAGAGTTTTCTGCACTAGTTTTCCAGATCCCCTGTAGAACCATTTTCCTCCCCATGGCGATCACTTTATAATCATCCAAATTCACATTGAACGAAAGGGACAAATTCTACCAAAAGAAGGCACAAGCAGCCACTTCCAGAAGGTTCTTTAATAACTTTTCTCTTGAAGAAAAGAACATTTATTTCAAATTTCTTCCTCTGTAAAGACAGCTCACAGCATGTTTCAACTTCCAGCTAGATAATGTATTGATCTCTGCCATTCAGCTGGACTGAGAATTTAACAGCAAATTCTAGTTTTCAATGTAGAGTGGAATAATTGTGCATGCGTGGGGATCAGAAGGGGGATGTGGAAGTGAAAGGAGGTTATCTTTAAAATGGTTGTGCTTGGAGAGGGGAGGAGGAAATGAGAGAGAGAAGACAGAGATGTTGTTCTCCTCAAGCGGATGGAGAACAGTAGCAGTGCCCACGGTCCCATGGCTCATGGAGAGTGTTCTCATAATTATCTATGTGCCATTTATCCAAATGGAGTACAAAGGCAAATATAAGCAGTGGGTGGAACTGAGTCAAAGCAACAAAGAAAGAATCTCCTTTTGCCTCTCCATTTCTTTCTGCATCAACAGCCAACATGAAAAGCAGAGCAAAGAAAAAAAAAAAGAAATGAGAAAGAAAGAAATGCTAAGGATACCCTTACATGAGATTATTCTTGAGAGCAAGGGGGATATAGCAACTAGCAATAATGGAAGCATCAGAGAAGAGCTTATGTATAGATACTGAAGGTGGAGGGTTTTTCCCCTTGGTTTCTTTCTTTTTTGCCTTTAAGCCAACCTAAGCAATTTAAAATGCTTTGTATAAAACAGCATTTTACAATGTCTGCTTGACCTTGAAGTTGCAGCATTTCTCTTGCTCTTGCTGTGGAAGTTAACTGGTATATTCTCTCCTGGTTTGGTTTGCAATCCCTGAATAGCTAATTCAGTTATAAAGAGACACTTGGAATATTGGGGAGGGTGGGGGGAGGTTGTACTTCATTTCCTCCAAGAACTATTAATAAGCCCAAAACCTTGAATAATGCAAGTAGGACCTTCCTTAAGGACCATACAGCATAACAAGGGCCAGTGAAAAATTCATTCATTTTGGCAGTGAAGGCATGTTTCTTAGCAACACGCACATTTTGTATTGACTCTGCTTTTTGGCTAACTAATTCCATAAATAATGAATTTAAATTACACATTAATGAATGAGGCCTAGGGTTCAATGTGGAATCAATAACAATCTTTCCTCTGTAATGCTTTAGGTTAAGGTCCCCAAATAAACATTTAATTTAGATTTTCATGAGGGAGTTACTGTGTATATACCAAACGATCATTAAACACTTTTACAGTACAAGAGATTAACTATATAATAGATAGAACAGCTGTTAAACAGATTTTAATTCCCGTATCCCATTTCTCTCTGTTTTTATTTCTACTATCTGTTTAAGTTCAACTTACGGGAGCTATATGCATAGAGTTTGTTTGGTACAGAGTTGTGAATGAATACTTACTGCACATTAAATAACGGTGTAACATGAAGAGGGCTAATTGTGGCTTTAGTGAAAGTGCAGAAACTCACTTGGCCTCAAGCAGCTTTACTGGATACAATGGGACAGACAGTGAGCAAAAGCATAGACATTTCTCAGTCCCTCCCTAATTTAGTTATTATTACTAAAGTTTCTGGGGTGGAGAGGAGCACATAGGCTTAATAGTACTGGAGTTGAGGCAGAATACCCACAAAACAAAACTCCACGGATCATCCATTTCCCTTGCTAGGCAAGATATTCTCAGTATTAATCAGAATCACCCTTTGTAGAGAAAGGAGAAATCAGGCAGACAATGGTATAATTGTAATGGTTCATTCCCGAAAATGGCCTGAGAAGGTTACACTTTGGCAGCTGTTCCTCTTGCCATTTAAAGCATGATAACACCATTGTTCAAATGTCCTGACAATAATAATAAACCTATTAAACAGATTTCTGAGTAGCAGTGATAAATGATAAGATACTAATTAAATCAGGCTGACATTAGATAACTTAGCAGCTACAAGAGCTAGGAAATTTCAAAATGTGGAAAAAGGAATGACAAATCAGCTCCTACAGGCTTAATAAGACAGGTGCTGATGCATTTAAAACAATGCAAAAATCAAGCTATAGATCTTGTGGACACATTTCAGTTTGCCCTGTGCTAAATTGATTACTAAAGACGTGGAAGCAATTTGTGTTGAATGAGTGAATTTGGATATGGGTCAAGGGTCTGAATGCCCTTGCCAAATGGTTATTTCATAATTGTCCACTCTGGGATTTCTTGTACTTCCTCCATAGCATCTAGTATTGGCTGTCACCTAACATAAGACACTGGGCTATATGAACCAGATACCCTAGCATCTCATGGCAGTACGTCTAGGCTGATTTAAATTCTCATTTAGGTAGTATCTTTTTGTTCCTTTATCATCTTCTTCATCTCAAAATAGTTCAAGTTCTTTTCAATAAGCCAGTGTTGCCTAGTAATTAAAGCAAGGTTGGAGAGCAAGGGCTAAATCTAGTTATTTAGATATGTATGTGGCTCCCACAACATATAGCCTCCTAAGTATTTGTGGGTTAGTTGTCATCACACAAATGTTTGCTAGGGAAGTTATTTTCTATTTTATAGATATATATGGGGATTTGAAATACAGAGGATAAAATCTGGGCATCACTAAATAGAGCCTAGAATTCACCAAGAAACACTGGGTGCATCTACACATGCACTTTACTGCAGTTGACTAATTAGCTCTACAGTAAAGCATCACTGTCTACATGTGCACTGGTATTAGTGCACAGTAAATTAACAAACTCCACCGTAAGAGAGCGAGAACTATCTGATGGCAGAGTAGCTGAGTGCAACAAAACACACGTGTAGATGATGACAGGGGCTGACTGGGGCACATGGGTGCTATAGTGGCACGGCTGCCTGCTGCAAAGCTCCACGCTTTAGCACCCTTGTGCCCCAGCCAGCCCCTACGCTGCCCAATGCTGCCACTCAGAGCCCAAGGCTGCTGCCTGCCCAGGGTTGCTCCACCCAGGCTCAAACAGCTGCTGCTCTGGGCACATGTGTAGAAGCTGTGCCTGGGAGCAGCTGACTCCAGCTCAAACTGCTCGAATTGTGTCATGTTCATTTCACATGTAGATGTACCCAATGTGACGTAGCAAGTCTGCAACAAATCCAGGGATAGAACACAATTTTCCAAGTGCCACGCCTGTATTTTTATTATGTGATAAGTACTTTGCACGTGTAGCTGGTATTAAGGTAGTTGCACAATTAAACAGATAATTGTGCAACACCTGTCACACATAGAGGTGGCCTCAGCCACAAAGACCTCCTGGCCATCTGAAGTGTTCCCAAATAAGCCTAACTATGTGACATCGAGCAATGCCTCCGTGCTAAGAGTTTCCTCCTGATAAAACAGGTTTAGGAAAGCATACCTTGCAAGTGCTAGATAGCTTAATTAATGAATGTTTGTAAAGCACCTCAAAAACCTTTAATGAAAGGTACTAGAGAAGTGCAAAGTATTATTATTTCCCAGATGCATTGTAAATGAACACGAATGCCTTTGTGGAAGCTGACATTTTCACGTACCTACTGAATTGTTGCAAAAAGCCCAGCTTCATTGTATTAAATATTTAGCAGAGCTTTTTTTTTTTTTTTTTTTGAATCAATTCAGTAGGTATGTGAAAATGTCAGCTTCTACAACAGCATTTATATTCATTTTTGGCAGATGTTTATTCCACTGCAAAAGACAATGAGGAGGACCAATGTGCACACAAATACCCCTTCCTCTGATTATACATCCTGTAGGCTGCTGTCTTCTGATATATTAGGTGTTCCAGTGTTCAATGAAGCCACAAACTTTTCCCCACAAGAGTTTTATACAAGTATTTCATGATGGAAAATCGGAGCTTAGACCTAAATTTAGCAATAAATTAAACCCTATAAAAGAAGTAGGAGTCTACTATGACTGAATATTTAATCCAATTTATGGCCGACTGTTCACCAGTGTGTGCACATGGGCATGGCAGGAAACACAACTGTGGCTTTGCACATTAGGTCTCATCATGCCTTATTGTTGGTGCCAGGGATCCCAATCCCTAGCACTCCCTGCACTGGCAAGAAGCAAGCTCCTGTGGCTGGCAGCCCCCTGAGTTGAGGGGTTCTCAGCCCTGAGGGCACACTGTGAACTCTTGAGGCTACAGGATTGCAGCAGCCATGATCTCTCAGGCCCAGGGGTATGTGAAAACCCCAGGCTCTGGGGACCACAGCTGCCTCAGTCCCTAGGGACCAGGAGTTTTATGCACCCCTCAAGCCCTAGGGATCGTGGCTGCCACAATCCCCCGGGCTCAGGAGTTTCATGCTGGGCCTGATGCACCCCTGCAGCTAGGAGCCCTATCAGCTGATTGAGGCTCCCGGCTGCAGGACAGCCCCTGCCACCCACGCAAATTAAAGCTGGATAGCAACGAACTATAAAGTTAGTTGACATTTTTGAGGTCTAACTTTATAAAAAGTTAGAGCTTTTTACCCAGCACTCTTTCCTGCCTATGCAGGGGGTTGGACTCGATGATCTATTGAGGTCCCTTCTGACCCTAGCATCCATGAATCTATGAATCGTGCAATAAGTATTTGCACGTGTAGCTGCTCTCAAGGTAGTTGTGTAATTAACCAGTTGATTGCACAATACCTGTAACATGTAGAGGGGACCTTAGGCACACAATATTATAGAGGACTTCAAAGATTTGACTCAGAGAGATAGATCGCATGTTTGAAAGAGCCACCTGGATACCACATGAAGAACTGCTGCAGTACAGAAGAAAACCCCCCACAAATCACACACCGCTGGCTATGACATACCACCCCTCCCTTGAACCTGTACGGAAAATCCTCAAACAGTTGCAACCCATACTAGAAAGAGACCCTATTCTTAAAAAGATCTTCCCAGAGCCACCCATCCTAGCCTTCAAACAAGCACCGAACCTCGCCAACCCAATCACCAGAAGCAAACTTCCTCAAGCCCAGAACACACCAAAAAGATCCAGACCGTGCCATGACAAGAAATGCAAAACCTGCCCCCACATCTCCACCACCCTCACTATTACTACACCCCACAACAGAGCCATCAGCATCCCAGGATCTTACAGCTGCACCTCCAGATAAGTAATATATCTCATCCAATGCACCAAATGCCCTGATGGAAAATACATAGGAGAGACCAAACAACAACTGCGCACCAGAATGAATGCACACCAGAAATCTATCAAAGACAGAAATACCCTATTACCTGTGGGGGCACATTTCTCACAAGAAAACCACTCTCTCTCCAATCTCTTCATCCTGATCCTCAAAGGGAACTTACAAAACACTTCCCAGAGACAAGCCTATGAACTCCACTTCATCAACCTCCTAGATACTAAAAATCATGGACTAAATATAGACTTTGGATTTATGACACATTATAACCTGCCTGACATCTGACTCCCCAGGTATCTCTTCACTTTCATCCCCCTTCTCTCTCTCCCCCTGCCTGTCTCTCACCCACCGACTCCTCAATCTACATTTTCACTGACTGCCTGTCTTGTATACATACCAGCCGAGCCCCTGGCTTCTTTACTTTTCATTCCATCCAGGAAGAGCACACACCAACTGCTGAAACTTCCTTAGCCTGATGAAGGGTTTTTGAACCCAAAAGCTTGCTTAATAACTATTCTCCAACCATTTGGGTTGGTCTAATAAAAGATATCAGATTCACCCAAGGAACCTTGTCTGCCTATGTCCTGAGAGAAAGCATTCCCTGTAGTTCTCTACTCTTACTTAAATCCTTGTGAAGTGAATTCTCTCAATACAATCCATTGGAAAGGACTTCTAAGACTGAGTACTATTGGGGAAAGAAAAGCATTCTCTCCTTCAGCCCCAAATATTTTACCTAAAATTGTTTCAATCTTTTAAACTTTCAGGAGTGCCTACATTAATTCCTTTTGCTGCTGGGTTCAAATGGATTGATATCCCTGTCCCTGTGAGCCTAATGTTGTTATGTAGTCCTAATTTCCTATAGCTTACCCTTTATGTTCTTTGATTATCATAACCACATCTTTGGCAAATAAGCTAATTTCTAAACTGACAAAAAAAAATACACCACCTCTAAAACCAGCAAATTTTTAAGTATTTTGTCTACGCCTACTGCTTAAACCAAAAGTCTAACCATCCTTCCTCTAAGTTCACTCACCTACTATTTATTTCAACCAGTGCCTGGCATCAGCTAATCCTCTGTGGATGTAATATTTAAAAAGTAATTAAAGGAAGAGTTTGCTGCTCTTAAAGAGTCAAGGACTCATGTACTGAAGAGATCAAAATGCGTATGTGCCATATACAACTGTAGGTATAATTGCTTTATCAGTTTGCAGGTGATTCTGAAAAGTCCAAAGAAGAGATTGTTTCAAGTTAACCTCAAATGTGTTTTGTTTTCCAAATTTACAGTGCATCAAAACTAAAATAAAAATAAATTCTGCAACAAAGGAAATATCTGATCTGATCCAATCTGATAATGGGATAGGAGAAACACTAATTTTCTTCTCATATGCTGGAAGTTATGGTAAACAACATGGAATAAGAGTGTTGAGATCTTGGGACATGGACTCTGCCTGTGATTTCTTGTCCCATACTGTCAGGAAATTCACACTTGAGTCATTTTAAAAGGGGTTACCATTATCCCTTCCACCACAGCAAAGTGTACAGGAGACAGGGGGATTAGGAATCCCTTGATGTCTTCACCATGAGCTAGTTACAGCACCCAACCTCCACAATAACCATCACTGACAAAATGAAAATTAACTCCTATGACAAAATGATTTGCTGTCCAAAAACACCCCAAACAAAAACAAATAAATGACATCAGAAAATCATTGATAGAACAAACCTTTGTTAACACAGTTACTGTTACACTGTCATATTTTGAAGACGGCCAGAACGCAGAGCTCCACCAAATACAAACCTCTGAAAACCAGAAAATTCAGAATTAAGGTACAAGTCCAAGCAACATTTTTTTCTGCCTGAAGCAATTATTTCTCATAATACATATGCTTGTAGGTGGTGCACAAAGCTGAAGAAACAGGACATATGCCTGCTGTGAGACTCTCCAATGCTTTTTTTTGTCCCTAATGCAAGTGTTGTTTAATCCAGTGTATGAAAGAGAAGCCACCTCCACCTACCTTCTATTCAAACACATATCATAGTAGATAGTGGAGGGAAAGGAAGAGAAATGCAAAGCTAGAAAATGATCAGGTGATAGCTTTTAAAAGAACCTTGAAATTGCTGTTGTATTTTAACATCCAGGTTTTACTGTGGAAAAAATTATGAGGTCCTGAACTCAGGCAAATTCCCACCAAGGGGAGAGAAAGCCTGTCAGAGTTTCCATAAGCGAGTAAAATGTACGTAAGGTTCTTTGTGGTACTTAATTTACATGAAAGGGCTAGAAACTGATATGTACACTATATCCCTGTCATACCCTTTTCCTTCATCAAAACACTTCAGCACTCATCATGGATCTTTTCATGCTAAAATAATAACGATAAACACAAAACGCAATCAGCTACAGTGGCATTTCACACCACCCATCAGTTAAAGAACTTGAAACAGGAAGCACCATTTTCCAAATTGAAAATGTTTGAATGGGCTGTCAAAAAGCCTCTCAGTAAATGTGCTCCATCCAACAGAAACAAACCCTGTGCAAACAAATCAAGTGGTGCAGAAATCCTTTGCACAAGATGATAGGCGAGGCCTCCATGCTGACACTGTATGCAAGCCAAGTTTTCATGTACTTTGATGGCTGACCTCCAACTCCTGACATATTCATTATATTCCAGCATGTTGGGCGCAGATTGCATTGAAGTGATGACAGCTACAAGACAGCCAATGAGGAATATGGGCATTCTGGCAACAGGTGGCCTTTCACTTGTACTGGGAAAGTTAATCTAGTTTATCATCAAAGTGTATTATGTTCAAGGAGTGTCATGTTTTGAGAATTTTAGTGACAGATCAAATAGAGGAAGCATTCTTCCATGGAATGTGACATTTTTTGTAGACCAAACCTTTCAAACTGCTCTATTGTTTATGCTTGATTTAGGTCAGTTTAAAAGTTATGCTGTTGTCTCAGGGTTTACATTACTAGTTCCAAATTACAGTTTGTGTCCCCTGTCAAAGACTTATGGGAGTGCACATGCACACAGCTCCCAGACCATTGCCTGCTAAATACTGGTGAATCAAAATGCATCATGCACCAGAGTGTTTGCAGAAAGTCCACACTCCTCAAGGAATAGTAATAGGCAGACATACCTACAAGTACATGCGTATCTCTGTGGCTCTGACAATCATATTTGGTACAAATTCAATCCTGAAAAAATCCTACTTACTTGCCCACTCTGCTTATCTGTTTAATGCAGGGCTGTCCAACTGAGGGCCTGTGGGCCACATATAACCCAGAAGGGGTTAACATATAGCTCCCAGGCTCCTACCTAGCCATCAGTGCTCCCTTTGTTCTAGCTGTAGCAACAGCCAGAATTTTGCAGCTCCCCATCCCTCCTCAGACTTCTTCTCAGGGGGCTAGGCAGTGTGGCACAGCATGGCACAGCACAACCCGTGATGCTGAGGGAGCTAGCAGCCAGGAGTACGTGTTGTGTCGCACGGTGCCACAGCAGAGCTGAAAGTGGGGCAAGGTGTTGCACTGTATGGGCGAGCCCCTTCCCATACCTATGGTGCAGCAAGATGGGGGAGCATCCCCCCATGCATGGTGTAGGGGTGAGGGGAAGCACCTACCCACATGGACATGGAGCAGGCAGCTGGGAGGTCCACAGCCCATGAGGCATGTGACCCCCCCAGCCACTTTGAAGTTGGGCAGCCCTGATTTAACAGACTGAGGAAAAAGATATGCAAAATGAAATCAGTCCAAACACTTGAGGAGGAGATGTGAACTCTTTCCCGAAAATATTCTGACTCCATTAGAGCAAAATGTGTAGGCATTTATAAGTCATAATTCGGTAAGGTCCATGATCCTAGCTTTAAGTGCAAGAGTATTGGCATTGATCTCAATAGGACTAGTACAGATTAAAAATTCTCTGGGGTCTTTTTTTTTTGTTTTTGGATCAAAGCTTTTCAGAAAAATTTCCAAAAACATTTCTAATTCTAGTTCTATTTTCTAACAAGTGAATAATATTTCAGCTAGAAATTAATATAATTCCTTTTGGAAATGATAGCACATGGGAATCGTTAATTTGTCTTGTGGCTCTCCTGACCATCCACTATGTTTCACCATGGCCAGGAAATCATTTGATGGACTGCCTTTCCTGTCTTAGAGGAGACCATGATGCATCATGGGAGATATGATGAAATGAGGGAGCCCGATCTAGTAAAGAGAAGAACAAACCTGAGGAATCCAAATGACAAATCCCATGAGGTGATATGATAACATTTTGGAACCAAAGCATTTCAGTAGTTAATTTTATTTTATTTTTTATTTTTTATTTTTTTATTCTTTAAATTTACATAGAAAATCAACATTTTGCAAGGAATTTTTTCCCCCCTATATTGTCAAAATTTGCCTGAGAGTAGCACGGCAGGAGAAGAGATTCACTTTTGGTCATTTGAAAATGGACATGCTTGTGTACTTAAAATCAGTGTGTCCTCAAGTATATTGCTGACTCAGGGCTCTAATGCAGTTCAGTGGAACAAGTAGCCATTAAAATCCAATACGTGAATAACAAGAGGAATAAATGTTTGAAGGATGAATGTTAATAAAGAAGTTTAAAATGGTACTTAGTTTTGTTTTTTACATTCATTATTCCTCATATATGAAAAGTTTAGAAGACAATGAATTATTGGACAGGAAAGTAGGATTTACTACCAGCTTCAAGCTTTCCAAGTATAATTTTACTGGCATATTTTTTAACCTAAAAGATATTAAGGAACTAATTGTCACAACCCAAAGTTGTGATTTTGTGTTTTGTGTGTGCTTCGGCACTGCTAAATTATTTTTCCGCTAAATTGCAGCTTCTTTGCATGGTGGAGTTTTCTGCTGCAGAAGAGAACCCCGGTGCAAAGGAGAATTCCCGCCAATTTGTAGCTTTCTTTGCAGGGTGCATTTCTTTTTGCATCTAGGAAATGCTCGGTGCAAAGAGTTCCCGCCATTTGTATTGAAATTCGAGCCACATTATTGGTTCACATTAAATTATGCATACGTGGCGGCTAGTGATTGGCTTGCTAGCCGTATAAAAAGCTTGAGTGGTTTCCGCCCAAGTTGGAGGACTCCACGAACACCAGGAGGAGGAAACTTCACGCTGTGTGAAGATCTCTAAGCGCTGCGGATCCTTACGGACCCAACGCATTTCTTAAAAGGCAACAGGGGCCTGACCAGCCTCTGGCCTCTCCCCGTCGCCGATAGATTCCTAGACGTATCCCTTCCTGCATGCAAAAGAGACGGACCCACGGAGCTTCAACAACTCCGTGGGAGAGAGCGAACTTGTCGTAATCCTCAAACAAGGATTTAAGCGGAGCTGTGCCTGGAAAACTGTCCAGCCTACACCACGACCATCTTTGGTGTAAGAAAACAATCTTTAAATCAACCACTACGCGTCCATGACTAATTCTAGCTCACCCCCAGTCTTCTCTGACCCCGCGTGCCTGGGCTGCTGGCCACAGCCCGCGTGCGCAAAATGGGCCCGAATCGCTCCCGGCCCGCACACTAATCTCTATACAAACAATGCCTTCAAGACATTTCAGCAAACTTGAAAGCCTATGGTGTACCTATATAAACTATTTCTCATGAAGCAGCAGCCTGTAGCTTGTAGCTGTTGATTGAAAATATCAATTTTTTGCTTGCATATTTTTCTTGTATGAGTTAGTCTTCACCATTGCATGCAGAAAATTATCCATGTTACTTTCATACATTTTTTTGTTAAAAGGGAATAAAATACTTCAGTTTGAATGTTGGGCACAGAGTTGGCTTGAATAGTTTGAGAAACAAGATGTGTTTGAGGCTTGAGAAAGCAAAGAGCCATAATGCCCTGGAGACTTCGTATTTACTCTTTTCTTTCTTTATTGTTTCCATAAATCTAAAATAAAAGTCATTCAGACTGAGCATACATTTTCATTCTTTGTCTACACAAGAGTATAAAAGAGTTTAGCTCCATGGACTTCAGTTGCACCAGATGGGTGTGCCAACTCTGTTTTTAAGAGGTTCATAATATTTGGTTACTCACAAAACCCCATCTTCTGGAGCCATGTGATCAATTACAAGTTTCTAAGCTCCTATAATTGCAAAGAAAAGCCTGTAAATCTGTTTCAAGTGTATCTTAATGCTTGAAGAATTATAAGGCAAATAAAAGGAATAAAAGATATATTATTTATTTTTAAGCCAATATTTAACGCTTTGGGGACCCTGACTAATGATGTTGGGGTTCTTTGTATTGGCAATACTGGTTATTCCCATTTTATGCTAATGAAACAGAGAAGAATCATGTCTTAGGCTCTAATGCATTTCAGGCTAAAACAAATAAATAGAATATATTTCTGTAATTTTGGAGGACAGATATCTGCTTTTGTTTCCTGGCTTCTGCTGCTGCGTATGAAGGCTTAAACTTCAGTGAGACTTCTGACATTAAATCACATTTTGGTGAATTATAGTTGTAGAATCATGATGGAACCAGGGACTAACTAATAAGAATTTGGGAGCAGAGTTTTGTAGGTGAGACAAGAATAAAGATTTATACTCCTACACACTCACACTTGGGGATGTCAAAGGGCATTGAGAGCAGTCCTCCAAGAGCAAACATAATAAAAAATGAGCTTTTGGTTCTGGCTTCCGTCCACCCACCTGGACCACACTTGGCTGGTCATGGTAAGCTCCAGTGAAAAAGCATTGAAGTTTTGTTCTAGCCTTTGTTGTTTTTAGAAATAAGATGTATTGAATTATGGCACCTTCATATAAACCTTATTTATTTTGTGCCCATTGCTTCTGATAAAGTTCTGTCCCCAATACACCTATGATGTTGCAATAACAAATTTAAGGGAACATAGCATATTAAATTGATTTCCTCCTTCACAGCACATATTCATTATTTATCATTGTGCATGTGTGTATATTTCGTTATATATATAATGAAAATTATATCTATAATTAAATATATATAACAATTAAGAGTGTGTGTGTGTGTGTGTGTGTGTGTGTGTGTGTGTGTGTGTGTAAACGAGGAAGGAAAAGTTGACCATCCCTGAACAAATGGGGTGGTACAGAAGTAAACCAGCACAGATGCTGATATTCAAGTCATCTTGCTTTTGACACTAATCTACCAATTATATCAACTAGCTCAGGTTCAAAATTTTGGATCATGTCTCAATATTCCTCTCCCCCTTCATAAATGTTCCCACAGTACCATACCATGACTGGCTGTGTCTGCTGAGAGGATGCAGTAACATGCTGCCTGCTCCCTGGGAAAATCACTTCTGCTGCTTCCCAGAGCTAGTAAGCCTGCTTTCAAACTTGCAGTAAGTCAAATATACTAAGAGGAACCAGAAATGGTGTAGACTAGACTACTTCCAGGTCTAGAGGTCTGTGAAGCCTCTGGGACTCTCTCTCACATTTTTCTCCCTAAGAGCTGGGGAATTTACTTGACCAGGCTTTTTGAAAGGATTCAGAGTGCATGGCTATGTGCCAAGTTGTGCAGGAAGGGTAGTTGGGCTCTGACTTTTTCCTTTTTCCCTTCCCATCATTTTGAGAGTCTTAGTATACTGCCAGTGTTGGACTCACTGAATGGATCTTTTGTCCAAAGGTAGAAACACTTCTACAGGACAGGTGTACAAAAGAACATCCCGTTTTATACACTACACATAGGAAGCCATTTGCCAAGTCTAACAATATGAAATTTTATTAGTTCTACAAAACTCAGTAGCACTACTGAATATTTTTGAGCACCATCTTGTTAATATCTACATCTATACAGACCAGCTCCCTTCACAACCTTCCACCAACAGAACTAAGATGGAATAACAAAACACACTGAGATTATATTACACATTCTGTATTCATATATGGCCTAATGGCTGATCCATGACAGAAGGTCTAGGAACTACAGTAATTTAAATAATAATAAATAGTTATAACTTTAGATGAGAATAAGGGGAAAGTCATGTATGATTTATGCATGCTTATCAATAGCAAGTGTACGTGATATGTATATCCCAATTACTGTATTTTGATTCCATTCAGAGAAAGCAGTTGTCTAGTAAATATTTCCAGGTTGAGTTAAGAAGTCTGAGTTGTCAGTATAGTTGTAAAATTGTTTTCCTGTGCTCTGTATACTGCCACCATTGAGATGGCTGAAAACTTGACAATAATTCCTCTCTGGATGTTGAATGTTCCTGGCAGGAGGATTAATATATTGGTAAATAGAAACAGAAATTCCTACAGGACTCTGAAACATATGGAAAGCCTCCTGTAAAGGCTCCTGAAACAATTTTTAAAACTTTGTTTCAATGTACACACACATTAGAGCTGAACAAATAATTCACAGTTAATCATGTATTTAAAAATTTAGGCTCTCTCTTTGCAGCCTACAGTTTGCTCAGGTTTATTCATCATTCTCAATTATTTATTACATTATCATTCTTGTGCATAATGTTGAGGTGTGAATTGCAGAGAAGCGGCTCAACTAGAAGAGTTGAAACCTGAGCTATGGTGGTTGTTTTGATTGATCATCTAGGTCACGTGGAGTTGCTGTTCCCAGATTCACTAAGTGACACTTAGTATCAAGCATCTAGTAAAAACACTCATGCTTATGGCCATAATTATAGATTTAAAAATTCTTCTGTATACATTTTAATATTTGCTTAAAATCACTTTTTCTGCCAACATTTCAGCTGGTAAATTCTGTGAAAATATCGGCTGTGGCTCTAAGGCTTTGCCATCCTTGACTCAGATGTGAGAAATAACAAAAATGAGATTGTCACTTCACTGTAACATCTTAAGCACAGATAATGCAAAACTCTAGCACTCTTGGTTCAGATATGATACCTTTTATTAGACCAACTAAGAAATCACAAAAAATGATCTTACTTCGCTAACTTTCAGGCACGCACATATTTCCTATGAGGGAAGCAGTAATTCCATCCTCATCCTCCTACCCCGCAACAGTGGTTGGCCTCACCTGACTTACCTTGTGGCTAAAATGAAGAGCCTCATCAGGAGTAGCTAATGTGCATTGGTTACCCTGCTGTAAAAAGACATCTCTCTCTCAGTGAAGACATAGCCTATAAGGAAACTAACAGAGGCCCAATCATGAGTTTGCCATTTCTCCGAACATCCTGCCCAGGAGTAGCCTCAGAGAAAGCCAAAGTCTCTGTCTCATTCTCCGTCCCCCTGCTCCTATTAGAAAGGAATCTATACTTGCAACACCACATACTGCAGAAACACAGCTCAGCCTTTGGATGCACTGTGGGTCAAGGAGCCAAGGTTCAGGTCTCCCTGCCATCACTTGGGTTCTCCAGAAACAATTTCTTTTCCTGAGTTGCTACCTGTGAAGTAGGTAGGTGATGCACAGTCATAAAAGAACATCTTGCACTACCTTCTATCCCTACCTGGCCATGTTAATCTGGGCTGAATTCAGATCACAGTAGATTTTTATCTCCCATTAAAATGTGCAAGGTATTTACTCATCTGTAATATACATACACAAAAATCTGCATCATAGCCTTCAGTTGATATTGTAGCAACCCTCAGTGTGATACAACAGGGAAGGAATTAATAAACCAAGCACAGTATAGTCAAAGCTGATCATCAAAATGTTCTTTTTTCCACAATGTAACCCCTCCCCCACAAAACATTAAAAAATAAGAGGGGCAATAGTTTTCATCCCTTAAATGAAATAATTATACATTGTACTTAAAAAAATAAAGTAAATGCAGGTGTGTGAATACCTACTAATATGTCAAAAAGTACAGCAATTTCATGGCATAAGCTTCCAGAGGCTCTGTGATACTGGCACTAATTTTTCTTATTAAGAAAAATTACTTTTATTATGTTCTATAGCACCAGATTTTGGCTAAGGAATTGGGTATACAGTAACTCAGATTTGATACAGCATGTCTCTGCTTAATTTACTTCATGCTGTTAATTGCCCATCTAGAGATAGTTTAATGATGTCACATTTAATAATCAATATGCATCTATGTGTAAGCCTATATACATACATAAACAGGGTGAAACAGATAATGTTCTGGTACATAACTGCCTACAGTAAACTGGGAATTTCAGAGCATTCATTTAACAGAATATTGGACAAGTAGATTTATACTGATTTTTAAGTCAGTGACAGTCAGATATTGCTGGAGGGTTTCCCTAGATTGTGCTTCATTGCCCAGAGTCACAAATGTTGAGAGCAGCTGGGAAGATTTTTATTACCCTTCTCTTTGCAAAACAAGGACTCAAACATGCAGTTACCATGCCTACTTTGGCTACATGCACTGGTGTCAGTGGGACTGCTCACAGTGGCAAGCCTAGGGGCCCTGATTCATCATGCTACTTAAGTTTGTACATTACTTTACATGCACTGCTCCAATGCTTAAACCGTTTTGAATGATGACCTTAGCTTGCAGTACATGGTTACAGATATTGGTCCCCAAAACAGTGTTAGTGTTGATTTTATTAACTTTTTGAGTTTGTTTTACTTCTGGTTTTCTACATCCCGTTCTCCAGGTGCCATTGAGATTTTCATTCAGGCAGCTCATTCAGTCATTTATTCCCTCCATACCGTAGAACTATATCTCAGAACATTTGTCTTCAACCATCCAGTCATGCCCAACATGCTCTGTTACCTTTCATATGTGTGATGTAGACCAGTCACACCTGGCTACGCAATACCTCTTGCTATTTTCTTGTCACATTACAAGATTTTCACGGATAGCAGTATCTCAACAAAAAAAAGCCCAAAACAAAAAAACCTAAATGGCATATATTTGAATTTACACACACACCACATTTTCTCTGAAGATGATATTCACATATTCATGCCTTTAAAGACTTCAGTCTTATGAGGGTAGTGATCTTGTTGGCTTTTTAAAGCATATTTCATCAGTCATAAAGATGAGGAATAGGCAGAGAGGAGTAGTTTAAATACTGCATGAAGGAGGTGCACAACTTTTTATTTAGATGCAAATCAGCAAGCACTAAGGAGGACTGGAATGGATTTTGTAAATATCACAGAACTCTTACCGTGGTAGTCCATCTGGTTTCCTTCTTAACTCATCCTATACTTTAGAGCTCTATCTTGTGTCCTGAATTATATAGATTATCCCCATCAGCAATATTCATTTATTTTTTGTTAAGTGATAACTATGTGCTTGGTACTGTACAAAATATAGATATCAGGAGTCTCTTGCCTCTAGGAAACTTACATTACAAAAATCTGTTGCTAAAAATTCAAAGCTCTTTCAAAATAAAAGCAATATGTATGACACACTGTCAAATTCTAATTAAGTAATCGTAGTAAACTGATTAAAGAATAGGATCATAGGATCTGAAAATAATAGTTTTCTGAACTAGAACCTTTCATCTCAGAGCAGACAAATGAGTACCACAGTGGAATCGCAACCACTTAACATTATAGGATATCAAATCGGTCATCTGCCCAATTATGACTTGCTATAGATCCTAGATTCTTTAGAATTCTGATGAGACTTAACAGGAGAAAGAAGCTGATGCCTCTTTAGTATTCAATCATATTCGATAGCTTTGATATTTATACTTCTAGGATGAAAATTGAGTTTAAACCAATTTACAGACATTTATTTTTCTCCCCCCTTAAGGTGGTATACATTTTGGTTCCTTTATGATGGTATTTTATTGGTCTCTTGTACAGATATGAAATGGAATTTCCCGTCCATGGTTAAAGGAATTCTCTGGCTTCATGTTTCTTATCCATGTATTGTCCGTAACACGTCTTTCTTAAGTAGGCTCAGTTCCACATTTGATAATGGTCAATTGTCCTGTTCTTGACCTTGCCTAGTGAAGTGTACTAGCTTTTCTGTTCCTCATCAGCTCAAATGTAGTTTAACTTGTTGATGAGTGTGGTGTGTTCGGTAGACAAACAATCTCCCTTGTATAGCCTTTTCCAAGGTTTGAATTCAACGCTAGCTCCTTCTAGGCCCCCTTTGATTGGTCTATTCACACATTCTACTTGTCTACTTGTCCATTTGCATTTGTGTAATAAAGAGAGGTTCTCTTATGGATTATACCATTCATAGTCAAGTAGTCCTCCAATTCCCCGGAGGTCAGTAAAACTCCATTATTTGTTAATCAGAGTTTAGACAACCCTTCTTTTGAAGAGATACACTGTGCATGAAGAACATTTTATGACAATTTCCATGATAGCAAATTATATAATTTCCTTTTACCTTTTAGAATAACAGTTTACCAAAATGCATGAATATCACTGAGAGATTAATGGTCTTGTTATGTCAGAAGTTACCTTTTTACCCAAAGGTAATTTGGAAGTCCAATGAGGTTAAGTGGTGTGATTGCTCATTTATTAGTTTAACTCAATGAACAAAATCAGGAATTTCAACTGGCATGATCTGTTTGCCCTTTGGCAGAACCAGCTTTCTTTTTAAGGTGCATCTTGGTGGGAGATGCACTGATATGTACGTTGATAGGGTCAGGAGACTGGAAGGGACCACCTGGCTCACACAGGGAACTCCTATCATATTAACTTATTTAACATATAAAAACTGATCAACCTTTATCTTAAAATCGGTGAGATAGTTTGCCTACTAGTCTTATTAGAAAACTGTTCAAAAATCCTATTACTCTAATTGATTATTTGACTGAAGGCAGGTTGCAAGAATGTGTGTGTGACCACCACATTTCCTCAATAATTCCACGTACACTGAGGGCAAAAAAATACCCCAATGAAGCCAAAAGCAAAACTTCCATTAACTTAAATATGAGCAGAGTTTTACCCATGAGGCTCTTCTTGCAAAAGAAGAAATCATGGTCATACTTCCCTTTGCAATGCCTCCACTATCGTAACTATAACATAGACATTAAAATTGTACCCACCTGAATGAACAGGAAGGGCTGCCCTTGCAGAGAAACAGTGTGTGAGGAAAGAGAGAGAGAGTTTGTCCTAGTGAGGACCTCAATTGCATTGAGGGTGAGTGACGCTGCTTGGGAGGCAGCTGTCTTTGAAGTGGGAAGAGTGACGTAACCCCAGCAAGCATTTTGAATGGGAGTGAACATTAACAAAAGCTCAAGAAGAGTCCTAGCCTGGCTGAGAGGGCTTATTTAAGTGGGGGAGTGGTCTTCCCAGGGAAGAGGAAAACAAGAAAAGGGGAGAGAATGACAGACTCTGAAGTTGGAGGCTAGGAAAAAGGGCCTCACCATGGCTGTCCATCGGAGAGCCCCTGTTGGAGCCCTGCAGGGGTAGTAGTGAGAGGCTTGAGAAGAGCATCACTACTGCCGTCCCTCCGAGAACTCTTTCCAGAGCCACCAGAGAGAGCTGGGGCCCCAGTATCCCACAGACTGAAAAGGAGATGGCCCTGGTTTTCCCAGGGATGAAACCACAACATGGCAACAGGGGGAGGAGTGGTCTCAGTGTACCGGAAGAAGCACTGGGCAGGAAGTTAAGGGGACAAGGGTCTGGGCAGGTTAAGTTCTCTTGCAGGAATCACAGTGGAAGAGCCACGGCCTGCCCACCACGACCCCTGAAGCATGTGCAAGCAGCAAGGACCCTCCCACAACTCCTGTGAGGGACACAAAAGTGGTCCCACTCCCTGAGGCACCAAGCCCAGAGGGCAGTATACATATGGTCATCATAGTTATCCTTGTGCATAATAATTATCATTTAAGTGTGTAAATAAGTTCCTGATGGGTTATTAGTGGTGTATCAATCAATTTATTTATTGGTTCATTATTCAGTCTGGGTTACTTGTATGCCTTCCCCTGGTATAAGGAGTATCAGAGAAGCCATTAAACTTTAAGCCACCATCACCTGGTTTACTTTATATAGCACTATTTGTTTTTATTGTACTAGTTATATTTTATCCTGTAAATAATTAAATTCCGTATATAGTTTTAAAATGGTCTGCAAGGCTGGTTTGTTCATCAAGAAATGCTCTCCTCTTGGAGAGCCTACCAACCTACCAAGGGAGTTGGTCAGGGCCACCGGTTACCGAGCCACCCCAGGATCCCACTATTCAGGTGAGGGCACAGGTAGTGCCATGCCTCAGGGTTACAGACATATTAAATTTCTGCAGCTATCTTTATTAAATGGTTATTTTGCCTTACTATTCAAAGGACTCAGGAAAAATGGGATCCCATTTTGCTAGACATTGCACAAACACATATTTAGTAAAAAGCCCCACTCTAAGGAATATAACCTTGCACCTTACAGCACAAGTTGCAAAAGAAACAGCAGCACTACAAATGTTGTCATTTGTATTTTCAGTCAAAGGGATCCATTGATATGCAATTGAGGGGTCAAGGACACTGAAAAAATCTAATTCTTGCCAGTCTGAAAGATGTAATTTAAGAAACAGGCAATTCTTAGAAAGTGCAGATTTTTTCCATTTGCAGCCACTCACGGTACAAAAGAATTTTCCACACATTTGTAAAATCAAAAGGTTTGCTTGCAACAAAACTTGGACTGATTTCACATTGACAACATGCAAGCATAGAGGTTGAGCTTAACGGAAAGGACCTGAAAGTCAGCATCAGCAGATCTGATATTCCATGTACAAGTTATATGTCAGTTTTTGAGCGGTGAAGCTTCTGAGTAATGTCCTGAGCTCAATGCAAAGTCACTTATATCCTTCACAATTGTAATCACAGAGAATATGTAATTCACACACATTTCCTTTTCAGTCAGTCAGCCAGCTATTCATCTAAAACACTGGTTTCGGAAATATACATATATTCTCATTTAAAGAAACTGTGGAGGAGAAAGGCAAGAGTACAACTCTCCAACCTCACACTACCTGAGTAAACTCCTCCTCCTCTTCTTTGGATGACACAATAAGAGTTCCTTCTCCAGTAACAATTTACCTGGAAGTGACACTAGGGGCTTGTAGAATTCATCTCTTTTTATTTCACAAGGAAGTAAAGTTTGTACACATCCCTGCAGATCAAAAAGGCTGTGAACATACCCAGATATCCTGCAGATATAAATAGACATTTCTAAATTAAGCTGATCTCCTGTGCCAAGAAGTGTCCCAGTACAGACAATCCACTTGACTGGGCAAAGTGCACATCATCCATTGCCCTGTCCATTGATCCTGTAGGACAACAGGCAACATACCCTCACCTTGTAAAGACATGCCCCAGGAAATCTCCAGGAATGTAAGAAAGGTCCAGGACTACACCAGAGCAAGTTTGATACTCCATGGTCTAAGCACACCAATACCAGGAAAGCACTAGAGTGTCAACAGGCACCTGGAGAACCCTAAAAGAGGAACCTAAGCAGGCACGTCTGAGCCTTTGGGAGTGGGGAGGAGGATTCTCCTACATGCCCTGAGTATTCCCATTCCCAAGGGGTGCAGGATCAAGTCCCTGAAGCCCTGGGAGTGCTTGTCTGGGGTGGCTACAGAGTACAGGCAAGTCTGGACTGACCACACTCTCCCTCCATAAACCTAACAAAAGTCTGCCACAATAAAATGGCACGAACTGGTACTGTCATAGCCACAATGTTGAGGTTTTTGTGGCATGACAAGTGGTATGGACATCTGTTTGCTTGGCCTTTGTACTGTCATAAAAAAATGGTGGTGGCACAAAAGCAATGCCTGTTTCCACCCTTAAGGAATCCACAAGGAGGCTATGGGGATCCATAGCTGATTGGACTGCTGGTTGGACAAATGTCCTTCCCAGCCATTCTTCTCCTGTCTGAAAGCATCTATGGTAGAGTGACAATTATGTGGTTGTATCGTTGGTTGGCATGTTTTATGTTGAAAAGGTTTATTTGAGTGGGTTTTGTTCTGGCAGGGAAGGGTTAAAGGCTGGATGGCAGAGGGGCTGGGTGTGGCATGGCTAATTGCACTCTGTCCTCTGGATGGTACTGGAAGGATCCCTTTCCTGAGAATTCTGGCTCCTTTTAGAAGCTGTGTGGGAGGGGAAGGAGACCATTTTGCCTGGGAGCAAAATATTCACATACCTGCATGTGCCTGTGTGAGTCCTTGCCAGCCAGAAGCCTACTGGAGTCCACGGAGCTTGCTGGGGTGAAACCCCAGAGAGTGGAGATGGAAGGAGTCTGCAATATGGGGACTGTAGCAGAGAAGCCAGGAGCAGTGAGGCAAAGGCAACCTGCCAAGGGAAGCAAAGAAGTCAATACCCCCAGGTATGAGGCATGTGCTGCAGAGGCAGTAACAATTCCTGCCTGCCACCACAACCAGCTGTGGACAGTGAAGTAAGTCCTAGCTGGGGATATGAGTGTAAAGTGTTAGGAGATAGCGTGTTTTAAACCATTATGTTACATTCTGTCTTCTCCAGCTTCATTGTAGTGTTTTCCCTAATTTTTAAAAGATGGGGTTTTTATCACTAAATTTAACTGTCCTGTAATTAAATATCTCACTTCAAAGGAAGGTTTTACCCTCATTGCCTGGGCCAACTCAGTGACCCATCACAGGTAGTATTTCTTGAACCCATGACCACAGCAACTTTAGTTGAGGGGATGTAAAAGGGTAGGCTACACGGGAAATATAAGAGTCCTCTGCCAATAGACTACTATCCCAGCACACTCCAATGCACTTTGAAGAGCCAAGAAATGCAGAGACTCTTTATGGGAGATAGAGGAAAGGGTGTGATGTCCAGAAGGAGGATGATCACACACATTTCTCTCTAAGGTAGAAATAAGCCTGCTGTAAAGAACAAAATATGGAATATCAGAGCAGAGCTCAAAATAAATGCAAAGAAATAAACAGTAAACTCAGAAGGCAAACTTTTAAGAACTCTACATATGCCAAGATAATGATTAGCTAGTTAAATCCAATTAATGCAATTAGGGTGTAATTAATTAATAAATTAATTAATAGTTCAGGTAGTTAGTTTTCAAACCAATTACCACAAGAAGGTAACACATCCTTCTTGCTTTACTCATGCAACTTGGTCTAGTAATGATGAAAAGCAGTACAGTGTCCAGCATCAGTGTAGTCTGAAGATGGTAGTAGCTCATTTGTTTGCTCTTTGGATGACAAAAAACAATCAACTTAGAAGATTCTCTCCACGCAAAGGAATATCCTTACCGTTAAGTCATGGGTCTCCAAACAATTTGCACTGCATGAGTTTGTTCTTTCATTTACAGGGATTCCAACTGAAACAGCAGCTCAGTGGCATGAAGTATGAGTCATACAGAGGCATTTACCAAGTGCATTTTCTCCAGCCAGCTAAGACACACAGGAAATGCTTTTTTTTTTTTTCCATTAGGAGGTGGGACAATATTTTGCCCATTTGCTAACAGCTAGCAGAAGTTTCCCAATCACAGGCCCTGGTTTTCATGGGGACTTCAATCACCCTGACATCTGCTGGGAGGTCAATACAGCAGTGTGCAGGCAATCCATGAACTTTTTGGAGAGTGTTGGGGACAACTTCCTGACGCAAGTGCTGGAGCAGCCAACTAGGGGCTATGCTTTTCTTGACCTGCTGCTCACAAACAGGGAAGAATTGGTGGGGAACGTAGGAGTGGATGGCAAATTGAGCAGCAGTGACCACAAGATAATTGAGTTCAGGATCCTGAGGAAAGGAAGGATGGAGATCAGCAAAGTAAGGGCACTGGACCATGGACAACTGATGCCTCCTAGCTCTGGGGGATCCCCCAGTGACCAATCGCTGCCAACCCTAGAAGCACTGACCCTGGCACTCCCCATTCCCTGGCCAGTGAAGGCCAACTTTAGGTGGGGCATGTGCCCCCCACCTCCTATACCTCCCCTGCACGTTGCCTATGCCCTGGGCTTCAGAAAAGCAGACTTTGACTCACTCAGGGAACTCATGGGCAGGATCCCCTGGGAAGCCAGTCTGAGGAGGAGAGAACTCCAGGAGAGCTGGCTGTACTTTAAAGAAGCCTTACTGACAGTGCAGGAACAAACCATCCCAATGTGCAGCAATACTAGCAAGTATGACAGAAGACCAGCTTGGCTTAGCAGGGAACTTTTTAGTAAAATAAATCATGAAAAGGAAGCTTATAAGAAGTGGAAACTTGGACATAACTAGGAATACTTTTATATTCTTACCATGGGCATGCAGGGATGAAGTCAGAAAGGCCAAAGCACAATTGGAGTCGCCGCTAGCAAGGCATGTGAAGAGTAACAAGAAGGGTATCTACAAGTATGTTGGTAGCAAGAGGAGGATCAGGGGAAGTGTGGCTCCCTTACTGAATGGGGGAGGCAACCCAGTGACAGAGGATGCAGAAAAGGATGAAGTGCTCAATACCTTTTTTGCCTCATTCTTCACAGGCAAGTTCAGGTTCCCAGACTACTGCATCAGGCAGCACAGTTTGGGGAGGAGGTGAGCAGCCCTCAGTGATGAAAGAACAGGTTAGGGACTACTTAGAAAAGCTGGACGTGAACAGGTCCATGGGGTCAGATGGGATGCACCCAAAGGTGCTGAGGGAGCTGGCTGATGTGATTGCAGAGCCATTGGCCATCATCCTTGAAAACTCATGGTTAACAAGAGAGGTCCCGGATGATTGGAAAAGGCCAACATAGTGCCCATATTTATGAAAGGAAAAAAGGAGGATCCAGGGAACTACAGATCAGTCAGCTTCATCTCAATCCCTGGAAAAATCATGGGGCAGATCTTCAAGGAATCCATTTCTAAGCACCTGAAGGATAAAAAGGTGATTAGGAACAGACAGCATGGATTCAACAAGGGCAAGTCATGCCTGGACAACCTGATTGCCTTCTATGTTGAGGTGACTGGCTCTGTGGATGTGGGGAGACCAGTAGATGTGGTGTACCTTGATTTTAGCAAGGCTTTTGATATGATTTCCCACAACATCTTCCCAGGCAAGCTAAGGAAGTACAGGCTGGATGTGTGGAATGTAAGGTGGATAGAAAACTGGCTGGAGCATTGGGTTCAGAGAGTAGTAATCAATGTATCCATGTCTAGTTGGCAGTGGAGTGCCCTACTGGTCAGTCCTGGGGCCAGTTTTGTTCAATGTCTTCATCAATGACCTGGAAGATGGCATAGAGTGCACCCTCAGCAAGTTTGCAGATGACACCAAGCTGCAAGGAGTAGCAGATACATTGGAGGGTAGGGCTAGGATTCAGTGACCTAGACAAATTGGGGGACTGGGCCAAAAGGAATCTCATGAGGTTCAACAAGGACAAGTCCCGCACTTAGGACCAAACAATTCCATGCACCTCTACATCCTGGGGACTGACAAGTTGGGCAGCAGCTCTGCAGAAAAGGCCTGGGGGTTACAGTGGACAATAAGCTGAATATGAGCCAACAGTGTGCCCTTGTTGCCAAGAAGGTTAACGGCATACTGGGCTACATTGGTAAGTGTGTTGCCAGTCAGTCAAAGGAAGTGATTATTCCCCTCTCTTCAGCACTGGTGAGGCCACATCTGGAGTACTGTGTTCAGTTCCACTACAGAAAGGATGTGGAGATATTGGAGAGAGTCCGGTGGAGGGTGACAAAAGTGGTGAGGAGGTTGGGGGACATGACTTATAAGGAAAGACTGAGGGAACTGGGCTTATTTAGTCTAGAGAAAAGAAGACTGAGAGGAGACTTAATAGCAGCCTTCAACTACCTGAAGAGGGGGTTGAAAGAGGATGGAGCTAGCCTGTTCTCACTGGTGGCAGATGACAGAACAAGGAGCAACAGTCTCAACTTGCAGCAAGGGTAGTCTAGGTTAGATATTAGGCCTGTGTGAAGTGGCTAGTATTCGCTTCGGATTCAGATTTGGCTTATTAGGGGGGACAGTGATTCAATTCAGTGATTCGAATCACTGTCCTGAATCAATTCAGCCAAATCTGATGTGGAGATTCAGCTGCTGCTGAATTTCTGAATCATCCAGGCCAGGCCCATCCCCTGCCTGCTCTCCCAGCCTGGCAATGGCTGCCGGGCCTGCCCCAGCTCCCGGCACTTAAGGAAAAAAAGCCCTGGCTCACCAGGTGGTGCCAGGTGGGGGGGTGATCCCCACTGCCCCCCACTGTCCCAGGCTGCATGTGGAGGGCTCTGCATGAACCCGCTGACTCTCCCCCACTGTCCCAGCCCCCACCCCACCATGGCTGTCCCACCCGCTGCAGTTCCAGCCCTTCAAGAAAAAAAAAACCTAGAAAAACCCTGGGACTCACCACTTCTGCCAGCAGGAGGCAATACCTGCTGTCCCCCACTGCCTTGCACCATGTGGGGAGCTCCTCACAAGCTACCTAAAGCCCCGAGGCCGCTGCAGGAGCAGAGAGTCCCAGGGTTTTTCTCATTTTTTTTTTTTCTGAAAGGGCCAGAGCTGGCCTGGGGGGGGAGGGAGAGTCGGGGAGATCGTGGCAGAGCCCTCCATGCAGCATGGAGCACTGGGGGCAGCAGGGATTGCCCCCCTGCCCAGCAGCACCCAGTGAGTTGGGGCTTTTTTTTTTAAAGCCCCAGGAGCTGGGGTGGACGAGGCAGCCGTGGGTGGGGGGGCTGGGGAGTAGACAGGGGATGGGGCCTGGCAGGGCCCCCCATGGTCCCCTCCCCCATCCTCCAGTCTTCCTTACCAGCTTGGAGTCTGGCTGCAGCTCCCTGATGCAGCCACTGGTGACTGTCCAAATCATCAAAGCCCTCCAAAATTTTTCTGAAGATTCGGAGAGCTTTGAATTGAGTTGGACCTTCTAGTTGGTCCCCTGATTCGATTCAGATGCGGAATTAAGCCACTGAATTGAGCCAAAACTCCTCCAATTTGAAACACCACCCAAAGCTTCACACAGCCCTATTAGATATTAGGAAGAATTTTCTCACTAGAAGGGTACAGTAAAACACCGGAACAGGTTACCCAGAGAGGTGATGCAAGCTCCATCCTTGAAAGTTTTCAAGACCAAGGTAGACAGAGCCTTGGCTGGGATGATCTAGTTGGGGCTGGTCCTGCTATGAGTAGGGGGTTGGACTAGATGACCTCCTGAGGTCCCTTCCAACCCTAATTTTCTATGATTCTAATGTTCCTGTCTGATGATAACTGTAGTGATATTTTAGAACAGATGTTGAAAGTAATTTTAAAAACTTCTCACATTTGTCAAGTTGATATGAAGAGCTGTCAGAATGTTATACCCAATTCTAATTTTTACTATTAGGAAACTGCAAGTTATTCTCATTAAAAATTTGCCAGTGGCATATCTTGAGTTATACTAGTACTTATCTAATAGATTAAGGTTAAAAAACTAGCCCTAACTGATATCTTTATTTTATTTATCATCCATTCAGTTACAAAGGAACATAATTCCAGGACTCTAGCCAGAAAACTATTTTGAACTGAATCAAAAAGCGAGCAGTGATTCACAGACCATAATTTGGACCTATATAACAGCTGTGAAGTCACCTTGACCTAAAAAACATAACATAATCAGTTTAAACAGTTGTGCTCCTGTTTTGTTATAGAGTCCTAAATGTCATCCTTTGGAGTACAGTGCATTAATTTTGCATGCAAGTTTTCTAATTGTTTGATTTTGAAACCAAGACTTGCAAGCATGTTTAACTCTTTTTTTCAGATCATTTATTTCAGACAAGCAATGATTTCAGCTTCGTAAAGTAAAAACCAGCTTTACTTTTACTGTAAATAATAATTGTTACACTAATTTTATTACAAGAAACAAATGGATGCAAAATGATTGCAATCCCTTTCAAAAGGTCAGGAATTACAATATCAGTGAGCAAATAGCATTTACCAAATACGAAGTCTACCAAGTCTTGCTGATTTTTTTTTCTTTTGCAAGCACTCCCAGTTATGTATAAATCTTCTTGGTGGTTGAAAATATTTGATGAATATCAGGAGTGAACAAATATCAGTCCATTGATTAAGTGGCTGGGATGCTGATTTTTTAGCCTTGAAATTCCCTAATGCATCAGATATATATATTCAGCATCAGGGGCTTATTTAAAGTAAGTTCCTATCTACATACAAAATGTATACTTATTTATCTTACCTAGACTTATTTAGTTAGGTTAAAAAAAAGATGATAAGGAATCAACTTAAGCTAAAATTTATATGTAAAAGGCAGTCAAGCTGAAATAGCAATATCCCTAGAAGGAACTTGTACTGATTAAACTAAAAAAAGTTTCTCAAATCATGTATTTAAAATTGGTACAATTTTCTTGGGAAGATACAGCTTAAGTAACACAGACTAATTTTTGTTTTTTGAACCTGAAAGCTTGCTTAATAAATATTCTCCAACTATTTGGGTTGGTCTAATAAAAGATATCAAAATTCACCCAAGGAACCTTGTCTGCCACAGACTAATTCTGTAACTTTGTGAATTGAATAGGACCAAAATATGGTCAGAATATTCACAAAGTATTTATAAATTATTTGTTGAGGATCCAGAAGGCTTAAATTCAGAGAAAAAAAAATGATAATGGAGTCTTTTTTCCAACTCACATTGACTACAGCAAAAAAGAATTCTTAAAATATTGCACATCAAATTCTTCTTGTTATTTTGCTCATCTGTGCTTATTTGATTCTGCAGGTTTCTTTTCATGAAGTTAAAGCCTGGTACTTTATCACTGGAATTACCTCAGCTTCCATCTTTTCATAATGAGGCTTCTAATTATGCTCAACTGGAAATGTGTCCTTTGTTATCCTAATATATTTACTTGGCACCAAGTTGACCCTGTAGCATTGTTACTAAATGTACAACAAATAACGATTTCATATCCTGAGTGTCTCCTCCTGTTCTTTTACCTACCTCAATAGTGTCACTATTTCTCCGCTAGAAGCAGTTATCAGCTCTTAGAATGAGCTGCTTTTTCTACTCTTTGATCATGGATCATTGTACCTTCTAGGTTACCTCTAGGTTACCAACATTACATATAGAGGTTAACTTCTGTTGCATGGTTACATACCTCTCAATTGGTTCTCCAGGACCCTGCAGTCTCTGACAGAGGTAGTAATGTTCTGTCACAACATTTATCATCAGGCTGAAGTATTCATCAAATTTAAAAATTGCTTAGTCTGTAGAATCAGATTCCGCTATGACGGACACGTTATAAATATCTTTTGTCCTTCAAGTCCCAAGCTATGAAGAAGCATTTTCTTTCATCCTGTGGAAAAACCAGCACTGTCAATAGCCTGGAAGTAATAGAGAAAAGATGATTTCCAGTGGCACAATGGCAGAGCTGGCACACCGAGAATTCACAGGAAAGATGACATTGCTGATAGCTATGTTATATATTAGTACAAGACAGCCAGAGTGGTAAAGATGGACAGAATTTATACCCATTGCCAAATAAATATTATTTATACTTATTTCAGGAATTGGTAAGAAACAAGGGAGTAGATTCTAGTTGAACACATCCGTTGCATTCTGTTGTCACAGTTCTGTACTTCAGTATTGAGTGTCTAACCCAATTACATACAATTCTATGTCTAATATTTGGTACTAATGTCAGACCAAAACAGTAGGCCAATTTTCAGGCAGGAGGAAGTCAATTTTTTAACTATTAATGTTCACCTGAAAGTAGCAATAAATATAATGAAAGCACTGAGAACCCCCTTAGCTACACTGGTATTAACATGCCTTGCTGTAATACAGTACTTAAGATCTGTGGCAATTAGCACTTGACCAGAAAGATTAATAATGGTGGCTTTTTCCAAGGCATATTGGATGTAAATTAACTCTAATATCAATCTTGTTTAAACATTGCAATGTAGAAACTGTTAAAATACTGCAACGTAAAGGAAATTTGTTAGAACGATTCAATAGGGTGACTCAAAGCACTCAAAGGATGTTTGCAAGCATTCCTCGTCTTAGCCTTATATCCAGGGGTTTATAACTCACCTGCAAAATATGTGCTTCAAATAGAGCCTTAGCATGCCAGGGTTAAGTGTAATCATGCTTTTTGCTTTTTAACCTTTGAAAATAATTTCACCTATTTTGAATAAAGTTACAGACAGACATAGTAAAACATGAACTATATATAGATGCTTAGATCATAAACATGTCTCACTGTTAACTGAAAATAGCTTTGCTTCCTGAATTAAAATGTCTCATAGTGATATTTAATATGAATTAGAAACAAGCGATTTATTAAAATTTAAAACCTAAGTCCTTTTCTTGCCAGAAAAAATATTCTAAGACCATTTTTTTCTAGCGGGGGGGGGGGGGCAGGGAGAAGAGGGAAGGGGGCGTATGTATGTGAATAGTAATTGCATCTGATTTTGGTACTGTAGAAGAATCTAACAGCCTGATATAATGCTTTCACTGAATTACAACATTTGTACTATATTTATTATTAACAGTTTATATAATTTCTATTCCATTTGTTAGCATCTGGAAAGGACCACAAGACAGCTTGCCAACAAAAAGCCTCCCTCAGTGACATAAGAACACTAATGGGAGATGCAAGTGGCCTTTTAAAGAACAGTAGATTATGCAGATTAGAAGTAGCAAGCATCATCTGATCTGCACTCATCTGGGTACATGGCTTCAAACCAATTCTAATATTCTGATCTGGTATTGAATAAGGCAGAACTTAGATCATTGTGTCTGGGTGGTTTGCAACCTGTCTAGTTTACTGTGGGTTGCTGAATTAAAGGCAAGCGGTTAATTTCAAAATCTGAGCGGTCACAAAGCTTCCTTTCATGCGTGGATGACCTCTACCTGACTCAAGAAGTCTATGAGCCAACAGGAGGCAAAGCGCTGCTCGACCTGGTACTGGCTACTGGGGATGACCTAGTCGGCGACCTAGTGATCGATGGGAAGCTGGGTGACAGCGACCACGAGCTGATCACCTTCACCATCCGCCGAAAAGCTGGCAAGTCAATCAGCAACACGGAAGTCCTTGACTTCAGGAAAGCCGACTTTGACAAGCTCAAGAGGCTTGTCAGTGAGGCCCTAAGGGACCATGACCACGGGGAGAGGGGAGTTCAAGAAGAGTGGTTGCTCCTCAAGGGAGCGATCCTCAATGCACAAACTAAGTCTATTCCATCTTGGAGAAAAGGCAGCAAGAGGGCACAGCAGCCCCCCTGGCTCTCCAGGGACCTAGCAGACCTCCTGAGGCTAAAAAGAAAGGCCTACAAAGGATGGAGGATGGGAGTCACCTCCAAGGAGGATTATTCTGCACTGGTCCGGTCCTGCAGGGAGCATACCAGGAAAGCCAAGGCTGCAACTGAACTCCAACTAGCTTTGAGCATCAAGGACAATAAAAAGTCCTTTTTCAGATATGTGGGGAGCCAGAGGAAAAGCAGGGGCAACATTGGACCCCTGCTGAACCAGATGGGGCAACTGACAACTGACGCCCAGGAAAAAGCAAACCTATTAAATAGGTACTTTGCGTCGGTCTTTCATCAATCCCATGGGACACCCATGCCCACTACAGGACAGGGAAGTCCGGGTGAGGGTGATCCCCTGCCCTCCATTATTGCTGATTTGGTGAAGGAACATCTTGAGAAGCTGGATACCTTCAAGTCAGCCAGCCCTGACAATCTTCACCCCAGGGTACTCAAGGAGCTGGCGAGCATCATAACCCAGCCTCTAGCATGGATCTTTGAAAACTCTTGGTGCTCTGGTGTAGTGCCTGAAGACTGTTAGAAGGCCAATGTGGTGCCTATCTTCAAGAAAGAGAGGAAAGTGGATCCGGCTAACTATAGGCCCATTAGCCTGACTTCTATCCCAGGTAAGATCTTAGAAAAGTTTATTAAAGAGGCCATCCTTAATGGACTGGCTGACGCCAACATCTTAAGGGATAGCCAGCACAGGTTTGTTGTGGGTAGGTCTTGCTTGACCAATCTCATTTCCTTCTACGACCAGGTGACCTATCACCTGGACAAGGGAGAAGAGATTGATGTCACATATCTTGACTTCAAAAAAGCCTTCGATCTGGTGTCCCGTGATCACCTCTTGGAGAAACTGGCCAATTGTCGCCTTGGGTCCTCCACGATCCACTGGCTGGAAAATTGGCTCCATGATCAGACCCAGAAGGTAGTAATTGATGGAAGTCACTTATCGTGGTGTCCTGTGACCAGTGGGGTCCCCCAGGGCTCTGTCCTTGGACCCATACTGTTCAACATCTTCATTAATGATGTGGACACTGGAGTCAGAAGCGGACTGGCCAAACTTTGGGGCAAAGCATCCACACCAGAAGACAGGCGGGTGATCCAGGCTGACCTGGACAGGCTCAGCAAGTGGGCGGATGAGAATCTGATGGTGTTCAACACCAATAAATGCAAGGTTCTCCACCTTGGGAAGAAAAACCTGCAGCATCCTTATAGTCTTGGCAGTGCTATGTTGGCTAGCACTATGGAAGAAAGAGACTTGGGGGTCATCATTGACCACAAGATGAACATGAGCCTGCAGTGCGATGCTGCAGCTAGTAAAGTGACCAAAACGCTGGCTTGCATCCATAGATGCTTCTCAAGCAAATCCCGGGACATCATTCTCCCCCTGTACTCGGCCTTAGTCAGGCCGCAGCTGGAGTACTGCGTCCAGTTTTGGGCTCCACAATTCAAAAAGGATGTGGAGAAGCTTGAGAGTCCAGAGAAGAGCCACATGCATGATCAGAGGTCAGGGAAGCAGACCCTACGATGACAGGCTGAGAGCCCTGGGGCTCTTTAGCCTGGAAAAGTGCAGGCTCAGGGGTGATCTGATGGCCACCTACAAGTTTATCAGGGGTGACCACCAGTATCTGGGGGAACGTTTGTTCACCAGAGCACCCCAAGGGATGACGACTAGGTCGAATGGTCATAAACTACTACAAGACCGTTTCAGGCTGGACATAAGGAAGAATTTCTTTACTGTCTGAGCCCCCAAGGTCTGGAACAGCCTGCCACCGGAGGTGGTTCAAGCACCTACATTGAACACCTTCAAGAGCAAACTGGATGCTTATCTTGCTGGGATCCTATGACCCCAGCTGACTTCCTGCCCTTTGGGCAGGGGGCTGGACTCGATGATCTTCCGAGGTCCCTTCCAGCCCTAATGTCTATGAAATCTATGAAATTTGTCTGTTGTGGCTTTTAATTCAAAAGGGCATCACTTCTCTGATCAGTTGCAACTCATCAGCAGTCCCCATGCAGCTATTTCCTATGATTATATGTGTGTACACAAGCATAACAGGGCAGCAGATCTGCATGGGGCAGTACCGGCTACTGTGCTACCAATGGCAGTAGTGTGGTGAGAAGTACTTTTAATCAACCTGCCCTTCCCAAAGGAGGTGTCTCCCTCCTCTCTCCCTGCCATGCATTATACCACTGAGTATATAAAACAATCATCTTCACAGATGAGTAGGAAATGGAACCTGGATACTTCACAGACTTATATAAGTTGGGGGTGGGGGGGGGAGGGGATCAGATGTTTTGTGAACAAAACATTAGAGAAAAAATCTGTCCCCTTTTTCTTGGGAAATGTCAAAAAAATATATTTTTTTTTTTATCAGCACCATGGACAAGGTGCATGTGTCACATAGGCCATTGTGTCAGGTAAAAACATTTTATGGATAGCAATGGGACAAGCCCTGCAAAGCAAAGAATACATGTTGTGCAGCACACAGTTGAGTTCTGTATTAGAAGGCATTTTAGCCTGTGTAAGACCAAGGATATGACTAAACTAGGGTTTTATGCACACCAGTGAAACCGATGATGCACCAGCGCACATATTTGGCATAAATGCATTGCACTAGTGTCAAACCAAAGTGACACTGGGACAGACTACTCTGTTTTCAAACTTGATTTATACATACCAATCCAAATCATGTTTTATACTAGTGCAGCATGTTGTTGGATTGATGCATCCACACTTGTGACTATTATTTATCTTTCACTACACCATCATGTCTCTCTATTCTAATAAATTTGCCAGTAAAACCCTTAGTTTTATTTGAAGTGCCCTTGAAGTGATGTCATTGCAAACATGACAAAACAGAAACATTCAGAGAGGTATTTTTGAGAGAAATTGAACTCTGATCTTGGGATGGGGTCAGGACATCAACTCAGAAGGTACATGAAAGTGATCATCATCCTTACAAAACAATGCTTTTGGGAAGAGTGAGCGTAGAATAACCAAAGTAAATGAAAAATGAGAAAAGCATTGTTAAATACAGAAAGGGGAAAATTCATTAAGCAAGCTTATACATCAAATCAAAGCACAAATTTCTGTGCAATATAAACCCAATACAACAAAGCAGTAAGGCACACATTTAAATTTAAGCTTTGACTTGAAAGGGCTTTAAGTAAATGCTTAGGTGCAAGGCCAGGGGTGGGCAAAATGCACCCCGCAGGTGAGATGTGGCCCACCAAGCCATTCTGTCTGGCCGGTGGGGCCCCTAAAAATGTAGAAAAATAGTATTTATCTGCTCCTCGCCCCCTGTCATGCAGCCCTCAATGGCTTGCCAAAACTCAGTAAGCAGTCCTACACCCAAAATAATTGCTCGCCCCTGTGCTAGAAAGAGTTCCTTACCTTGCTTAAAGTGAAATATATGCTCGATCCTTATAGTCCATGGCTTATGTTATTCATTATGGAAAAGAGAACGACGTCTTAGTTTTGTTTTACTCTCACATCCATTTCTTCCTCACATCTCCTGGGTTTATTTCTGGTATCATAAAAGAAGCCTGGATAGCATCAGGTAGAACAGGCTTTTGACAAGCAGCATGTCATGTACCTTCTTGAAGGAGGTTCAAAAATCAGCACTGTAGAAATCTACAATGCTTAATATGGCTAAAAGGCTTAACATTTGCTTTTATTTTACTTGACACAGATTGGAATTCTGGAAAATCACATACAGAAGAGTTATTATTCACATACAGAGAGTTACAGATTATTTATATATTATGTATTATATATATTCAAATATAAGGGTTTCTGTTAATATTATTTGTGATTTTAGAATGTATTGCTGATTGCCACCATTGAGAAATGACATCATCTGTGACCTCAGTAATACCAGTGACACATGTAAGAGGATTATTTATAAATCATTTTCCATCATACTTTAGTTCTAGTTTCTAGCTTGTCACAAGTGATTCCCACAAGCAAAAGCAGTACACATTAAATCTGCCAACAAGTAAGACTCTTTAACTTGTTAACCATAAAGAGCAATATTTGAATGTGCATCATTAGATGGAACAGGGGTGGGCAATTATTTCAGCTGGAGGGCCGTTTAATAAGTTTTGGGGACCCATGGAGGGTGGTAGCCCCACCCCCTGGTCACCATCTTGGGACCAGAAGTCCCCCCTTTAACCACTGAACTTTGGCACTGGAAGTCCCTCCACTTGTACCAGAAGTACTCCTTCTGGAAGGGGGAGGGGGTTGCCATCTTGGAACCAGAAGAAAAACTAAATCATATACTAAAAGTCATACATCTACTATAACATTTTAATTTTATTTAAAAAAATATATATTTGTCCTGATTTATTTGTGTTTGCATCGTGTATACAGAGGTGATCCCATAATAGCTCAAAATAAAGTCTTATTCTTCTATATTGTGTCTGGGGTGTAGTTGGGGGTATGTATGAGATTATGGTGGGGTGTAGGGTATGTTGCGGGGTAGGGTATGTTGTAGCGTATGTGTGGGAGTGTAGGGTATGTTGCGGGGTTGGGGTGTGGAACACATATCCTTTCTCTTACTTTACAACCTGTATGTCATCAGTGAGAGCTCCTTCCCCTCTGTAGAAATGGCATTCTAGAAAAATCTTCATGTTTCTCTCTTCCCTCATTGCTAATTGTTAAAGTCCATGCTTCTGTATCCAGTTTCTTTCATTCTCTTATTATTTCTTTCAAAATATTTATCTTCACAGGAGATAGAGCTATATATTTTTACATACAAAAGATGAGTCCTTGTGATCCTGCACATGGGCCCAAGCTGCATTGCATCCAACTGTTTTGGTGGGCAGTTTCTGATTTACAAAGTGCTTTAGAAGCTATGATAAAAAAATTATAAGACCTAGCTATCATCATCATCATCTGTTCCTAAATATTTCGATAACTAGGAATTTTTGCACCCATCAACATCCCTGACCCCTCTTTTCCCCTGTGGGATACAAACAGCTAAAGTATTAAAGAGCTGCAGTTGTCTGCTGTATTTAGATGTAGTAGCTTATAGCATTAATATCACTCTATTACACCAAACCATATAGTGTATAAAAACATTAAGAGCATAAATAAAGAATGGTGCACTTTATACATTTTAAAATCCCCCTCTCATTTATTTTCCCTTTTATGGGGTGTTAGTAATAAAAACAAACAGAGAGATTTTAAAAATTGAGAACAAGATACTTACACTAAAAAATATTTTCTCTGAGAGAGAAGAGGACAAGGCTAATACATTACTCCGTTCCTATCTAACCCCATTTTTGCATGTCTGATGAAGCAAACTAGCATCTGTCTTTGTTTTGTGGTTGAGGCCTTTAAATATTCAGTATAAGAAATTGTTTCAACCAGTGATTCTATTCACATGAAAGTATAGTTGAGAAGACAGAGGAGTTATGGAATCAAATACCTTGGTTTATTTATAGTAGTCTGCTAGTAAACTGTCACATTAGCTAAACAATTAAAGGCTGCCATGTAAAATGAACATGATTGAGGTGACTAATTATGTGCTCTAACTATACAGTTTTGGAAATCCTTTACTCCTTTGAGCAGTCGTTACTCATATGAACCAACAAGACTTTTCTTATGCATTAGGACAACTTATAAGCATAGAGCATATGTAGGCATGGTACTCTAGGGGTGCGCCTACACATCGCTGTACGTCAACATTGCTACAGCACTATGCTTTAGTACATCCTTTAGGAAGTACTGAAGCATGGCATAGTATGGGTGGTTACTGTGCCATGCATGTGATGCACAGTTGAATTTTACTGCTATGTCGCTGTAGTGGCATACTATACCTGGGGACCACCACTAGTGTAAGGTAGCTGGCAATCATGTAGGGCACGTGTAAACACACCCTAGGATATGCCCAGCAGGGCTGTGCTAAATGGGCAGTATTCAATTCAGATTCAGCCCGAATCAGGGACAGTGATGAGATTAATTGATTCAGATTCCTGTCCCTGATTCAATCCAGCCAAATCAGAATTTGAAGATTCGATGCTGATTCAGATAATCAGCAATTCGGTCATAGACACAGCTTTAAATGTTTTTCTATGTACCTTGAGGTACCAAGCGCAGCTCATGAACACTGCAATGCTGGGGTGGATGAAGCGTCCCACAGGAGCACAGAGTCCCCCCCCCCCCCCCCCCGCTCAGCAGCAAACCTGGAAGTGGACCAGAAGTACTTTTGCTCCACTTCCAGGTCCACTGGGGAGCACACAGGGCCCCACTTCCTGCCCCCCCAGCTCAGTGATCGGCCATGGGGGACCCTGGATGCCTTCCCAGATCCAGGAGGCACCAGTTGCCGAGCCAGAGGGGTGCTGGGGGACTCCCAGTGCACTCCCCGACAGACCCAGAAGTGGACCAGAAGTGCTTCTTGTCCACTTCTGGGTCTGCTGCTAAGTGTGTTGGGGAGCCCCCCCACACACTCCTGTGAGATGCTCTATCTGCCCCAGCATCACAGCATTGATGAGCCACCTGGTACCTTGAGCTATATGGAAAAAACATTTAAAGCTGTCTATATCCAAATTTCTAAATCTTTCCGAATCTCTCTGAATCGATTCAGAGGGTTCCAATTCGATTACGAGAGATTAAAGGATCTCCTGATTGGATTCAAATTTGGAGATTTGGCCACCAAATCAGTCTAAATCTCTGCCAAATTGAATAAGGGACCAAAGCTTTGCACAGCCCTAATGCCCAAATGCATGAGTAATCCCATTAAGTTCTGTGGGACTATTAAATATACTTCAAATCAGACACATGCTTATGCATCTTGCTGAATTGGAACTTACTATGCAAACCAGACTCTCAGCTACTTGAGACATTACATCAGATGAGGATCTACTGTATTGTCTGATCCTGCAAACTTACGCATCTGACTAGGTCTTTGAGACCACGTTTGTACTGAGGATAACACTTGCATGAGTAAGTGTTGGGTGGGTGAGTCCATAAATATAGTAATAAAATTCAGCAAAGAACAAAAATGGGAGAATTATGTAAAACACCCCACTACATGCTGAGGATAGGTGTGCCATTTTTATTTATTTTACAGAATTGGTGAGGAAAACAACAAATTGGTATTGAAGAAAAAGAACTTTAATGAAGATTTACTTTAAACAAAATTCAATTTTTGGTGACAGCAATTTGAAAATATTTTTTTTTGCACAATTCCTGTTTGAAATAATGTACTGAAGTTTTTCACAGGATCATTTTAAACAATTGATGATTGTTTACAAATGTCAGTTTTCCCTTGATGTGTCATATTAATGTTCATTTTGAATTGTTTTGTCATAAGTAAATTGACACATAACATAATATTATTATATATACTGAGCTCAAATCTTTATTTCATGGAGAGACTGGCAAAATGCACCTTAATTTCAATGGCATCAGGATGAGCAATTTCAGTTCTTCAGGACCTTTTAACCAGACATAGGGCTGGCTCAAGAGCACTACTAGGAATATAACTTCAGACAAATTAACACCACTTCATGACTGGTGGTCACAAAAGCACCCAAATGCTATCTATCACTAGGGAGAAAATCATGGACCAGTACAACAATTACCATTTTTATGCTATTATCCATGTCTATAACCAGACAGACTAGGGTCCTGGAGTCAGGACCCTAATTGATCAAATCCTTCTCAATTTTCCTACAGAAAAAAAGATGTAATATAGAAACTGTGGTGGTTTTAGAGTATGACGTTTATTTTTTTTCTTAAAGCAGCAGCTTCTGTATGTATGAGATTAGGGAAGAAGCTCAGCTGTCATTTTTTTAAAAACTCTAACCCTTAACAATACTGGAGACTTGAAAATGGCCAATTTGTACCCTTCTGACTCAAATATAAAAAGAAAAATAAAAACACACAACAATAGTTACTTCACTGATCTCAGGCAGAAAGTAAGGCAGGGTAGCACCTTAGGTACAAAATGGTTTCAGAGAGACATGAAATTTTGTAGGCAACCACATACTCTGTCAGATGGTATTTGCTTTTAGATGGTATCTGATGAAGTAGGTGGTTCCCTACAAAAGCTCGTGTGTCTCTGAACCAGTCCCTAAGGTACCACCCTACTGACTTTACACTAACATGGCTAACTGCCTGTGTCCACTGATTTCATGATTTCTAAAAACTTGCCTATTATATGCCTAACATCTATGAATCTATGAATGTATTCTAAAATTCTTGGAAATACAATACTTTGTGTCCAGTACTTCCTGGGTAATTTAAGAAATAAAAAACAGACTATAAAACAATTTGTAGAAATGATAAAAGCAATTATATAGTAAAGGAGCCAAAGGATGATTATCTTCTAAAAAAAAAAAAGATGATTGAATGACAGTAACACTTCAAGGAGGCTGATGTCCACATATATTCATTTGTGATAGGTAAATCAAGCTCTCAGCTGGGATTTTCTTTAACAGTGGCACCCCGCATTGAACACTGCTACTCACAAGAATGAAAGAACAATTCTCCTCCATTCTATTTGGTGCCAAGTATGTTATTCCTTAAATGATGGTTAAATAATAAAAAGTGATGCATTTGTTTTACTTATTTGATGAAACTGAGATATTTATGAAGGAAATAATTTGTGTAAGCTTGTATTCGATTCTAATCTGAATCATCAAGGCATTTGGGCCTCTTTGGCTACTTGAGATGGCACATTAGAAATAATGAAATGTGTGTGTTGGACCTGTGTGTGCTAAAGTCTGTCATTTGCATCTCTGTGTTTTGTTTTGGGTTTTTTTTTCCTTTGGGTGTCTCCATTGATTAGTTGCTATGAAGTGGAGGAGACACAAAGTGCTTTGTAATCAATTGGAATGAAGTGGAACAGTTAATGGATCTGAGGTTTGCATATTCTGCATCCTGTAAGGAGTTGGAGATGTTATAAAGAATGACAGATGATACAAAAAATAGTGCAAAGTTGAAGGGATTGGAAGGAAAATGCTATAGTCTCAAAAGGTACAGAAAAGACTGTGGGTGCAGGTGCATGCAGAAGCGGATAATTTGACTTTGCTGGACAGTCAAAAATTGTAATAGGAATAAGCTAAGAGCAAGGGAACTGTCAAACCCCTCCCAAACAAGAAAAATGCATTGCGACAGGTGTGAAAGATCTAATGCTGCTGCAAGATCAACCTAAAAACTATGTTGGAATTGTACAACAGCAATGCCTTGACAATGCTAAAACAGAACATGGAACAAAATGCACTGAGATAATTAGAGGTTTTCAACACCTTTCGCCTGCAGATGATTTTCAGTTGGCAACATCAAAAAGATGTTTAATGTTGTAATAGCCAATGAAGCCTATGTATAGAACACCATCTGGAATGCCCAGGCTGGTGGAACCCAGCTAGTGTGAGGAAGCCTATCACAGCCGAATCATCATGCTTTTAGAGGATCTCCCCAGGCAGCAAATGGGAGCATTATGGACTTTGATCACAATAAACATCAATGATGGCAGCAATCTTCTAACAAATAAGGTGTTGCAAGTGATCTTAACTAAATATGAATGGAAGGTAAAAAGAGTACTATTTTATTCAGATCCTAACTGTAACCTTGCTCAAAAATGCATGAATCTCTTTGTCCTTCTTCCAAAAAAAAACAACCTAGCACTGTGATTAGCTAAACCCATGTCCCATTTCAAAGACTGAACTTGCAAAAAAGAATTGAAGTGGAGAACATTAGATGAATGGGTCATAAAATGTTAGCGAGGAACATTTCTTGAATGGGTTGAAGGAAGTCTCATCTTTTGCATGCTGCCTGTGGTATTTCCTGACTTACTTTACCACATACCATAACAGGCTCTTAAAATGCCTTTTTTGTATTAAATTGCTTTTCTTTATAAGATGAATATGAAGTTAGTAAAATTAAGCTGGAAATACTGAGCTAGAGGAATGATGGGCTGTTTTACTCATAAAAATAAAATTCTAACATTTCTGTAAATTCATACTGAAAAGACAGTTTTATTTTGATTGACAAATAACTTCTTATGATTTTAAAATAGAAAATTATGTGTATGCTCTTAGGATATAAAATTCTCTGAGCAAGAGCTCAAGAATTACATATCTGCAGCTCGGTTTCATGATCGTGTGTGTTCAAAACTAAAAACCTACCAGAAACAAGAACATTATGCCATGCAAGAAAAATTCAGAAATATAAAAGTTATAGCAAATAAGATTTAAAAAAAATATTGTGCTGCTCAAAGAATATACCAGGTATTGAAAAGTATAGGCACTAGGGCTGTGCGAAACAGGACCATTTTGTTTCAACTTCTGTTTCACTGTTTTGAAAGGACAGTGTTTTGTTTCGTTTCAAAGCACTGTTCCATTTCATTTAATCGAGACTGGTTTGATGTTTCAATATGTTTCGACGTTTTGTCCATAGGCTATAATGGGAAATCATGAAAATGCTTAAAATGTAGTCAATCCTTGCCTTATTCAGATGAAAATTGCACGCATGGTAGCCCCTTCTGATGGGCATAAAGCCTGCCAAGTTTCAAGAAGTTAGGTACAAAGGTTTCTGGGAAACTGCACCTCCAAATGTTCAAAGCAAAACTTGTGACACTTGCTGGCAGTGGCAGCCTCCTGTCATCTGGCACGCAGATCCGGGGACCTGCACCCTCGGGAGGAGTCTGGCACAGCCCCACAGCTTGTTAGTTGATGCTTCTTTCTCTATGAATACTGAGGAAGTTCATTGGCATAGCTATGCCACAATAAGCTATTTCAGAGTACTTTCTGCATGAACATGCTCTTCTGAAATGAAAGTAATATTATTCTGGAACATATTGTCCACACAAGGACAAATAGTAAGTTATTCCACAAAAATGATTCTGGTCTGTTTCCATGTAGACAACAACTGTTTGTAACAGGACCCCTATACATGCTATATTTATGCAGCAGTTAAGGTGTTAATTGTGGCATGAATGGCAAGTGTGTTACACATGCATCCATTTGAAGGTGCCACTTTGGCTAGGGACAGACATTACACATAAACCAGTTTAAGTGGTCAGAAACTGGTTTAAACCTGTAACAGAACAGATGTTCAATCCACATAAACCAGTTTGAAAATGGCTGAAACTGGTTCAAGATAGGCCTGGTTGAATGTAGTATCAGACTTAACTGATTTGACTCAAACCAGTTTATGCAATGCCTGTCCCCAAACTCCTTGCTCGTTTAAGATAAACTAGACAGCCCCAGCATCCCTGAATGCTCTCTGGGCTGGGCAGGGCTCTCTGCTCCACAAAAGGGCTTGTCCCTCCCCTCTGTTCCCTGGCTGGAGCTCCAGCAGAGACTTGCAGGCACAGCAGGGTATGCCTAGCTTCACCCTGCCCTACCCCCACCCCTCACTGCTCAAGCAGGAAATCCCCCCTCCCATCTCTCACAGCAGGGACCCCAGCCCCACAGATTCTAGGCATGCAGTATGCTAGCGAATGCAGACATGTGTGTGTCTCCAATTTCACTGAGGCAGGCAGATAGAACAGTAACCACTTAGGGCTATTTGGAGCTAATCAACAGGTCAACTAGTAAGATATTTAAGAAGAATTTGAACTAATGAAGAGAGGCTATTGTTTTGCTGATGGGTTGATAAACACTGTTACCAGCCACATGCTGGCTTGCCTACCTGTCAGTTTGCTGCAGACAGTATAAAGAAGCAGGGAGGGAGATTGAAAAGCTCTGTATCATCATCAACAGATGCATGCACTGAAGCCTGCCCCCCTCCCCGCTTGCCTCACAGTGCTAGCAGGGAGCTGGCAACACTCCCACCCATGGAGCAGCGAGCGGGGAAAAAGTCTGGGATGGTGCAGGCAGACCTCCCTAATCAGAACATCCTGCCAGGGCCTGGTCACAGCCTGACCACACCCCACTCAGCTCAGTACTGTAGAAGGGAAGGGAGAGCTGCTCTAGTGCCCCCCTGGCTTCTAGCCTGAGCCACTGCAGGCATGTGCCTGAATTTCCGCAGTCCAGAGAGAATGTCTGTCCAGTTACAAACCGGTTCAGCCTAGCCAGGTTAGACTAACCTGCAAAGATTGAATCAATTCAGACTCAGGCTTTTTGAATGTCTGTCCCTAGCCATAATGTAGAACATTTTTTTCTGGCTGGTTTATATGGTGCCTTAAATTGAAGATATGGCAGGACAGGGCCAGGGCTGGGTTTGATAATCGGCTGATTGTCCCTGGGATCACACCAGGTCATGCCGGGCTTTAAGGTACCTAGCTTTCAACTTGCCAGTGCAGGGGAGCCCACGATCATAATCCCATGCTCCCTCTGAACTGGTAAGTAGAAGGGGCATGATTGGGATGTGATCCATGATCCGCAAATCATACCACATGTGGTGCACCAGGAGGCCCAATCAGGGCTCAGATCCCACAGTGCCTTTAAATGAATATGTGCATGGGGCCTCAGACCCCTAAATAAACCTTTAAGTATTCTTCACAAATACAACTCTTACCAGTGTACATTACATTCACAAAACAGAACAAAAAATCAGAACAGAAAATCAGCTAACCTGTGATAATACGTGTATGCATGTGAACTGAGCTCAAACAGAGCCAAGGATTATTTAATAAAAAGGAAACCAAACTATTGAAACAACCCATTAATTAGAACTATATTAGGAAAGACAGAAGTCCAGCTTTGTATCTGACTACATAAGTCCTTTCTTTCTCCACACACAATCTACGCCCTTTTTATTCAGAAACACTGCACTATCTGTGGGAGCTAGATGGAGGTATAACTTGGCATCAACAGTCAATTCTTAATCTGGCAGGAGAAAATAACATCTGTTTCATGCTCATATTTTTCATTCTTGTTTTAACAGTCATAAACACTTTCTCAAGCTGAAAAAGAACAGGGCTGCAATTCAGATAAATTAAGATTCTTGAACTCTGAAAACTACACTTAGATTTATTTACCAGATCAAAAGCAAAGTGGTTTCATTCCAAAAATGGCACATTCTGAGAGTACTAGACAAGGTGTTGGCAGTTTTGCTCATTTGTTTTGCTTTTGAATGTTGCAGTCCTGAGAAGATTAGTGATATAAAGCATTCAGGACTATCCAGTCTAATCACTTCAGTTGCTGTCCCTTTCCCTCCCCCCACCACACACGCATACACTCACCACCCCTTAGCTAAATAAAGTCATGATGGTTGGGATTGTCTTAAGCCATAGGACCTTGAGGAAACTCTAGCACAACAAAATGGACAATTCTTCTGTTAAATATCAAAGAATTGAATATTATAGACTGTGATCTTCAAATAAGCCTAACGGAATTAGGCAATGAATTCCACCTCCGTTAAATTCCAGTAGAAGTTGTATGCCTAATTGTCTTCAGCTCCGCTAAACTTTCCAGGCACAGTAAAAAGGGACAGAAGATCACCAAGTAGTAAAACCATAATGATGAAAAGACATATTTTTTAGAAATATAATTGCATAAAAGGACAAACTCTAATAAATATCGGGATTAAAAAAAAATAAAGCAAAGCAAATAGAAGGAAACAAAAAAGGAAAATATATTCTGCAAAAGCACAAAATCTGTACTTCATATATAGGACATATTTATTCACAGGACAGTATTCTTATGAAGTCAGCACAAATAAAACACACCAAAAATACTTCTAAATCTACAAATTAGGAAAATTTCCCCACCACCACATGCAAATGCCATGCATTTCAAATTCTCGTACTGGTCTGGACTCTTTTTAGCCACTTCACGCCCATACACACTTCAAGTACAACCATGTCAGGGGACTCAGATATGACACTGTTTTCCTGTGAAATGGCTGAGGCAGTTCCCTATTGCAATTCAATTCAGTTCACTGAAATACATTAGCCTTGGACAATTCAATGGTCAGGTCCCATCTACTGTATACAATTGAACCATATTTTCACTCAACCATTTTGTAACTGCCTGCCCTGATGCAAAATTAGTCCACTGGAGTAGCCTTAACTGAAGCAGCTTACAATAGGATAAGCTAAAAGGAAAAATTATTTGTTTAATATGACTGAAGTGAATGGGCAAATGCTTAGTTCAGAAATATGTTTTGCATTTCTCTTGGTATCAGATTAATTTTGGCAGTTTGGTAATGACTTCTTGGAGACATTGCAAACAGCTGTTGAGGAGATACAACTGATTTGCAACCTTCCTATATCACTAAATGAGAATTAGGTCCTGGTTAAATTCCAAAAAGGAGAGTCCTCACAGAAAAATTTGAAAAACACTGGTTTCATAAGCCTATGAACCAATTTACAGCATAAAAATCTCTCAAAACTCATAATTAGTAAGTGTATACAAATGGCCTACAAGCACATTTACTAGCTGGTCCTGATGACTATTATGAGGCACCTTCTATACTCTTAGATAACTCCAGTCACTAAAAGGAAGCTAGCTGGGAAAGAAAAGAGAGTTCATGACCTCACACATTGAGTTATTGCTTAGCTACATGATGCAATAAAGCAAATCTAAGTGGGTTCATCGTCCTCGGTCACTTCCTCCTAGAATCTGCTTCACTGCTTTCAGGGTTTTTTTCCCTCATTTGAAGTATGTTGAGATTATAAACCTTCAAGTTAGTGTTATGTTGCAATATTAATTGCAATTTAAAACACAACTACCGTATCCAATTTCTTGTCTCCTAGCTCGATAGTTAGTTCCAAATAGTTTTCTCTTGTCATGCCAGATGGTCCTATCAAGTTGCAGATTCACTACTCAAGAAACAAAAGTTCACTAATGTTGGTAGTGAGATTTAATTTTTGTAATGGAGTGGGGATGTGTGGGATAGGGGTAGGGAGTGCTATGCTGAGAGGAAACCATCTTCTTCTGCCATCCCTTTTTGTAGTGTGTCAGAGTACTAATGAACTTGTGCAGTGCAACACAAAGACCAGGTAGTTTGGGCTTCATAGTTTAAAATCAACACCTTTAATCAGTCCAGAATGCAACAGGCAACAAGTGTAATACAGGAGGCACAAACTGCTACATTATGACATGAGAAGTCCATTTTGTTCTCAAGTACTATGAGATGGCAACCAGAATGCATGTCTGCCACCTACACATGCCACCTGTTCTTCTTGCCTTTTCTAATGATACAAATGGAAATTAGAGCAACTAGCTGATGAAAATTGATTGGAATTAGATGCCTATATAGCTTTGAAACTATCTTCTTTCATAGTTTCCATTTAATTCAAATCCTGATCTGAATAATAAAAAGGTCACCCAATGGATTCTTTTATCTCACTTTCAATGTGTATAATACATATATTTACAAATAAATGATACAAACATATGGGACTCAACCTAGCCTATGCTGTAGGATATCACTCATTCACACCGGCAAAACTTCTTACACTTTGAAATGCTGTTACTGTACTTCTATAATGATATACTATAATGATCTTATAGGTCCCTTCTGGTCCTTCTATGATTCTATAATTCATGCAAATGGAAAAAAGAAATAACGAAGGGATCAGCGATTGTGTTTAATTGGTTTTCCACAAAGCAAGCTGCTTTCCACAAGCAAGTGTTATTCTGCCTGTGGTAACAGACTTCCTTTTGTGGATCCTTTTTCTGAGCTGCCAAGAACACTTGCCCCCTGACAAGCAGCCAGCACAGATATTAGGCCCATTGCAGGAGTTCCTATAATGTGGCTGCTTTTCAGAGAGAGAAAAAAAAATTGAAAGGCCCTCTCTCAGCTCTGCTGTAGTGGCTATTGTTACAGGAAGAACATACTTGCAAAAGTGCTCCAGATTGTTCTATATTAGAGACAGGATGCTATAAGAAATAGCTTGAGACCTTGCCCATCCATCTGACCAAAGCATTTTGAAGATTTGAAAATGTTGCAAAGATGATTCCACCAGTCAGCTGCTTGCCTGCAATTAAAGGTCTTCTTAAGGATTGAAGAAAATATCACTGTCCACATTTTATCTAATTGGTTACTTCAAAAGGTACCCTGCTCCTCCTATTCATCACCCAAGTCATCTTCGGTGGAATGTCTGTCCCTTTACAAAGTTGTACATCATTCAAGTCCCCATGGCAATCTCTCCTGATCCATAATGTTAGTAATGAAAATCAAAACACAGACTGGGGTGTCAGCAAAGTTACGTACCTAGAGTGAGCAAATAAGGGCTATGGTAAAAGCACTACAGAGGAATATGTGAGGCAGTAAAACAGGTTAGTTCTCATCCTCCCCACATTGAATCAAAGTAATTAGAGACAGTAATTAAAATTACCTTTTAAGCATTCTCTTTGTCACTCTGCCAATAGTGGATTGCTCCCTACAATATATTCTTCAGTGTTTGGTTAGCAGGTAGAAAAAGCCTTGCCTGCTCACAGCCTTTTCTGATTTCATGTGCAGCCTATCAGTTCTACCAAAACCCTCTGACTTCAGGTGAGCAAAAAATTTACTTGGCTGATCTAGCCTCCTCTTTTGCTGGTGGGAAAGCAGACCACAATTTCCATGTGCATATTTGCTAACCACATTTACATGATAACGTTTTTTTTTTTATAACTATAAATTGCCTGCAACCAGTTGAATTTATTTGAATCTCTGACTTCTATGATTCTGCTGCATGGGTCAAACATTCATCCCTTTGAAGATTGCTTGCTGCTTCTACATAACCCGCACAAGATATCACTAGGCCCTGATGCTAACCACTGAAGACCTGCTCCCTCTAACTTTGACAAAATACTCCTTGGTTCAGAGACAGAGCTTGCAGTTGTTTAGCCTTGTTGTCAAATTCCATTCTCCTGAGCTATAGCCACTTCTCCCACGAATGTGGTTTTGCTCTTCATCTTTAATGTTTAGTGTCTTGCTACAGTTGACCTAAAAGCATTTCACCAAGTTAAGTTCCTTGGAGAGCCTGTGCTGCAGAACACCATATCATAACCAATAAGTAGACATCTGAATGTGGGGAAAACCTCAAACTAGCCCTCTTTTAGACCTTTAGTGGTAATTCTCAGAGAACATGACCAGTTAAGTGGCATTTATCTATCCCCTCTTTGCTCAAGGGAACATACATCTACTAATTCTGCTACAGAAAAACTATTCATATTGCTTTGTTTCTTGCCTTGCTCCCATCTTTCCTCCCCCACCTCCCAAAAAAAGACAGTTTATAACACAAGGGGAAAACAAACTTCATCTGTAAACAATCCCAGAAGTAATTAGCTGATTTACACACACACCTTTTTTGATATATAAAGATTAGCATATTGAAAACAGAAAGCAAGATTTAGAACCAGTGTTTGCATAAACAGCTTTCTTCAGACAACAGCAAACAGAGTTAATAATTAGCATAACTGTGCTCAGGGGCAGATCTGGGTGGAGGGGGCAGCAGTGCAGTTGCAACCCCTTTTGATTCCTGCTCCACCCAAACTTTAAAACCAACTGCCTGGTAGGAGAAGGAGCATTTCTATTTAGGCAGTGCTCAGAGAGAATTGACTTCATGCCTCACTGCCAATTTCCCTCATTCCTGCTAATCTCTTTCCACTCCACAGATGTTAAAGACTATCCTTTTTAATGGTCTTGATATTCCACTATTCAGACTATCCTATCCATTCTCTTTTCTATTTCACATCCATGAAGAGTGTTTTTAGCTCTAGGTAAAAACCTTAACACAGGCGCCATAATATTAACTCAGGTGGACAATGACTGACAGCGAAGTATTAGAGACACTGTCAAGAGACTCAACAAGGCTAGATTTTGTTTTATGAATCTGAATGAGGCATACATTTAACTATAATGACTACTGGATTAATGACACAACCTCTCTTGATTACTTTATCTTGCCTAGTTTGTTGTGTGCTTTTTAAACAACATATAATCTAGCAAATGAGTGCACATTCCAAGTTATATTTGTTTTTGCTTTTATCTTCAACTGTATAATATAGTGCTAGCATATTAACTAACATTTACTAGCATATTAGTAAAGCTTCTAGTATCTCTTTAACTAGAGAAACATATGTGCCGTGCTATATGTGATGATGTGCTCCACCATTTGCACCCCCCTTCTCAAAATCCTCAATCTGCCCATGACCTCTCTATTTTGCAGCCAGCCGCTGAACAAGGAGCTTTTAGATTAAATCTTGATTTACATTTTATATTCTCAAGCTTATATTAAGTAGCTTAGGACTCAGAAAGTTTAAAGACTGAAAAGTCTTGAAGGTTGCTCGTCTCATCTTAAGTGATAGAATGATGTTTTATTTTTTACATAAAAAAGCATTAAAGAGAGTATTTTTGAGGGGTTTAGGCCCCAACTTTTATGTAGGGATGTAATTTGTATACATAAAACTGATCTCTATATTTTTGTACCCTTGGAATAAATTATAGGAAATACCTCCAAAAGTGTTGTTTTAAAATGTTTTTGCCATTAATATATTTTTGAATGAAGAGAGTTTTCTTCCCATCTTTTTTTTCTCTAGTTGTTTTTAAGATCAATAAATAATGAAATAATTCATTTTAGAGCAAATGAAATTCAGCGTTAATTTTATAGTATTTGTATGGAAAAAATGGCATTTTTGTGCCCATTTATATTTGGATTCCAAAGGAAGCTTTTTCAAAGCTATTTATATATCAGACACATTAGCTGAATTCTTGCAGCAATAAAGTTGTTGAAAAATGTTGCCACAAAACCTAATCACATACCTAATCACTGACTCAATTCATGTGGCCAGCTTTTTTCCTTAGGCAAAAGCTTCACAAAGGTCAAAAGGCATTTTGACAAGTAAGAACTTGGTAATGAACCCAGGACTTCTCTCAAGAAAAATAGGTCTTTCTGAATGGCTATCTTTGTGCTTCACTTTAATGCCTTAATGTCGGAAATGCTCCTGAACAGAACGGTAGCAAATTATGATAAAATGACTAGAGACGTCTTCTGCAATCTCTCTTATATCTATAGTCACTCACACAGACACAAAAGAACATGTGAGATCTAGTTTGTTAATTAAAGGAAAAGGCTTTATAAAAGAACATATATCCTGTCATTCATCCAATTTTAGATGGCAGCTTTTATTGAGGGGGAAAGCTGAATGACGGTCAAACAGAGGATAAGTAGATCACTAATCAAGAAAGCATTAATGATGAGGATGACATGACAATGACATAGAAACATATATTTCAACCCTTTTTATGTTAACATAATATACTTTCTGGTCTAGGTAGATCCTGTTACTGGCACCAAACCTTTGACACACCAAGTTGAGATTCACCAGTATCTTGCCTAGAGGTAGTTGCAAACAGTGTTGTAGCAATGAAGTTTGGCACCCAGGGCAAAGCTGACAGCAGCAGCCCACCCTCGCCCAGCGCACAGATTGGGGGGGGGGGGGCACATGTCCCCCCATGTTTGCCTGGGAGTGCATGCAGTGGTAGGAGCCACCCTTCCCCATGCCCCCCAAATGAGCAACTCACAGCTCCGTCCCAGCTGGGCAGCACCTGTTGGCACTCCTTCACTTCAGCACCTGGGGTGGGCACTCTACTTGAACCCCCGCCCACCCTTGCTACAGCACTGGTTGCAAACATTTGCATTTTGCAGGGAACTGCCTGCCCTGCTGGGCCATTTTCTCTGAGTAAAGCAGATTTCCTCTAGAAAAACCAAACCACTCCCTTCCCTGTAATTTTAAAACATCCATTGACTGTACTTTGTACAAGCAGATTGCAACATTAAATGAGACAGATTGCAGCCACCCACATCATTAATATAGAAGTAATTCCCACGGAGTTCACTGGATTTCACAACTTCTGCTCAGATCAAGATGGAACAGGTCTTCTTTCTGTTTATCAACCACATCTCCATAGTTAAGACAAGGCCAACCATGGACTATACTGCAGAAGGCTGACGAAAGCACTTTGATTACATCAACCCCAGTCCACATCCCTTAAACTCTAAGTTGCGTATGGTTCATAACATTTCACAAGACACTTGTGACATGTTATCAAAATAAAGAACCAACCAAAAACAAGCGTTCTGGAAGGTTAAATGGGTACAAGCAACTATAAAGCATACCTGCTACATCCAAACAGAAACCTCTGGCTTCTCATTCAATGTGAAATGCCTGGTTTACAAATGCAATTCATTTTAAGCCATTTTACATATGGATGAAGGAAATATTGATGAAGTAAAACCTAAATAGACCAACAACTATTCTTATACTGCTGTTAGTGGTTCATGTTTAACCACTTCAAGAAATAATGTCTTGGGATGATAAATGCATAATCTGAAATATATACACATGAACACACAGCTACATACACCTAAATATATTCCAAGACAATTATAAATATTCCTTTCATCTTAGCAAGATAAGAGATTTACTGTAGACATTGTATATGCAAGTAACCACATTAATTTAGAACAGATGAAGAGTTTGAAATGCTTTCATGTAAATGATCACTGACTTTCCTACAGTTGCTAAAAGGCTGTTTGACAATCTTTGTAAGTAGAAGAGAATCTCACAGTGTTTCTGGTAAATTTCAGTTTATTTCCCACTGGCAAGCTGTACTCCATTACATATTGTTTTTGTCTTTGAAGCCTAAACTTTTACATAATATTTACCTAATTGACACTATTTCTGACTCAAATCCTTGTGTAAATAGACTTTGTAATAAATCCTAATGCATTTTAATCAGCTTTATATAAAGTAGGGGTTGAAGCAGGAATGCAGCCAAGAGTACTTGTGAATTATATTAAAAAAAGTATCTTCTAACTCCTACACCTTATCTGTCAGAGCAATAATGCATTTTAACCATCTCCATAATAAAAAATGCTGCTCCTACACCAATTTACTGAACTGGAAGATTAATGGACTCCAAATGTCATATGACCATCAGATTTCTAGAACTAACACAACCTATTATTTTATGTGATGAACACAGACCTGCTTGGAAAGCAAAGACAATTATAATTTTGATTTACACCCATTATCCATGTATTCACAGCAAGCATGTACTACATGAACCAGAGCAATAATACATCAAGAGTAAATCTTTGTAATTCACCTTTTTAATATAACACCACAAATAATAGTCCATCCATGAGTAGAATTTCCTTATTATCTTTTTCAAAGAAAGAGTACAATTTTTTACCTGAAAATATTTTTTGTGCATGTTTCAATATACCTAAACAGATAAAGCTTCTATTAACTGCCTTCCCCTCATTGCTCATTCTATGAAAGAAAAGTATGATAAACAATTTGGGATACTGCTATTACAATATGCTGTCCCATCCTTTTGTAATGGATCTACAGAGAAGAGCTATGTTTAACAACTTAACATGAAGACAATACATTCTTAGCATTAAAAAAAAAAAAGTCAGCTAAGCCCACAGTACAAACTAATAGATTCTGAAGTAGGAGCCTCTAGATGCAAACAGTTTAAAGAAGTATAATTAAAGACCCAAGGGATAGACATTTGGAGTTCCTTCTTTACTTGGGTCATTATTGCACATATCCATGTTGCAATAAGTCATCCTTAAGAGACTGGTAGTTCTGAGAGTAACAACAAAGCACTGGGCAAATACCAACTGACAGACGTTGTGAGGAGGTACCTCCTTTTAAAAGTGACATGCCTTGATAACATGTAACAGGCCAATATTATGGAGTCTGATCTATCCACATGTACGTCAGGTTCTTGTACTGATTTGTCTTTTGCTCTCAAAATAGCCAAAACAGAATATTTGTTAAAAATACTAGTTCTTTATCTATAAGTAGCCACTAGAAACACATGCTGTATAGCTTCTTTAGAACTATGAATGAATCTCTTTTAGTAATAGAACATAAGAGCTTTTTACATCTATAGATATCAGTGTAGCTTACAAGGAAGTATATTTATCTTTCACAGTTTAAAAGGTGGGTAAATTGAAAGGTTAAGTAAATACCCAGAACTTGAACAAGTCACTAAATTCTTCCTTCCTACTCTACAAATATGGCATCATTGTACTGGAATATTTCTTCATATACAAGATTATGTAAAAGTAAGAATTTATAGCATATTTCTGCAGAAGTAGAAGAACACAAGATTTTCTAGGTCTTTTTGTTCTCATTTTTAGTGAATTGCTTTGGCCCTTCTTTGCAGCCATTACCAGCTGAGAATATCTGAAAAAGCAAGTGCACAATGAAAGTTAATTTAAAAGGCACAGGAACAAGTATTTATGAAAACAACATTTTAAATTCATATCTACAGGTGTATATTCCAAAGCTCCCTGAATGCTCAGCCAGTCTTTGTACAGAAACAATCCAATGCCATTTCTCTTACAGAACACGTTTTGAAATATCACAATGTTAATCACTTGGAAATTAAGAGAGTCATTGAGATCCTTTCTGGTTCTTCAAGGAAGAATTCTTATAGAAAGCCTATACTATAATACAACTGTATAGTCCAAATTGCTTTTCAGTTTTGGCTTCAATTAAAATTTCACATTCTAATAGGTAGAGAAAGATCTCCCAGTTCAGGCGATATTGTGAAGCCACTTTACAATTAAAGAATTACATGACCTCACACAGTAATTCAAGTTTTTGTAAATGAAATAAAAGGGAAAACATGAGACAGCTTATATCAGAAGAGATAAACAGATAAAAAGCAACTGTTGATTTTTTTAAGAGAATTCTCAAATTTCCTCTGAAATGGAAAACTTGCAATTACCAGTAAAACATCATAGATGAGCTGCTAGCATTAAACCCTAAATAGAATATTACATTGCCTGAAGGGTTGCAGGTAGGAAAATGAGTTCAAGAAGGAAATCCCAACTGACACCAAAGAGTGATTGCAGGGATGCAGGATAGGAGGGAAGACCACAATCCAGCATTGTCACTGAGTAAATCTTTCCTCGTGCACCCATATTCTCCCATTCTACTCAACAACAGGTCGTGACAACCTGCAGTTGTAGTAAACAGTGGAAACTGAGGATGACGTACCTGTAATACAACTTGACATAACTGTGCTACTGGTGTCAATGTCCATCACAAACAGTTCCAGCAAATATTGGCAGAGAAAAAAAAAACCAGGACTTTCACAGCCATGTGCATGTATGTCAGCCTTCTACTTTTGAGTCTATGAGGGTCTTGTCTCTGGGTAATTTCTTCAAGGCACGGACTGCCTTCTGTTCTGTGTATACAGTGCATAACATGAGGCCATGGCTTTGGTCCTAGCTAGTGCTTCTACTAACTGCTAGAATCTAAGAAATATGTATGTTGCTCTTCAGATGGGACATCTTCAGCTTTGGTCCAATGTAGGTTTCTGAAAAGAACATCTATTTTTCACAGCTGACTGATAATGCTGGAGTCAAATTGCTATAAATCTACATTCTCAGTGTAAAGAAAAAGTGACTTTTCCACCTTCTCTGACCATCCAGGTGCCATTTAGTATAGTGAAAAAGTTATCACTTCACTTTCCAGTCTCCTACCTTGCCATTTTATTTTAACAGAAAATCATACAGTAGCCATGACTTTAATGATGCCAACTTTTTTGTTCCCCACAGGAATTTGGTGGAGACACTTGAGACTCAACAAACAGCATATTTCTCCCGTGCATTTTTCTTTGCACAACAGAAAATATGTTTTTTGGAGAGCTTTTTAGTGCTGGGTAAATCTTTCTAAACAAGACAAGTGACTGCCTTAAAAAACAAACAATCCTCCCCCACAACTACTATATTGGGACAAAAGACAAATGGTTGAAACTTATGCAATAACCTTTGAGATGCAGCACATAAAGCACATTATCCAAATTCATAATTGCCAAAACACAATGAATACCCTCCCAATATATCCTAACAGATTTTGAGAGGTGTCAGAAATTTTCCCTATACTAATCATTAGGGAAACTTAGGTGATAAAGTTGGTATGATTTAACTTGGTGTAGGACATGACGTTACCATCCTATGTTCCACATAGTGGGATTTGGCTGGTAATACTATTTTCTTTATTCTTCCCGAAGTGGTAAGTGAAGGGAACTTCAGAAATCTCTGTCCTCAAGCCACATCTCTCACAGCAGTGAACAGCAGAAGTGAATACTACTAACCTACCAAGAGCTATAATCAAGAGCTGTTCCCTCCTGTGCATCAAAAGTGCATCTTCTATTTTTTTGCTCTTTTTCTGAGCTTCTTAGAATTATCACTATGCATAGCTGTGAGCATGCTGATACTTCTCTGAAGCCCACGCCCTACTGACATGGTTAGCAACAGCAAGAGGATATGATAGAAGTGCCCTAGAGAATATCCTGATACAAAAATTCAAACACTGGCTAATACAGGTCTTCCTAGTGATCAGACTGAACTAGTAGACGTGAAATTAATCAGTTTAAATAGGTTAGAACACAATACATTACTGTTTGGGTAGTGCTCAGTTTTTGTCTTTTAGCTATTGTTTTTAGATAAGAACTTTAATGGAAAAAAAAATGGATCGAATGCAATGTATTCTTCAGGTGACCTAAGTTTATTCCAACCATGTAGCTGGCCCAATTAAAAGTCATCACCCACAAAAATTCTTGTCTCTTGCATATTTCCTAGAGCAATGGCTACAAATCAACCCTCATCCTCTTAACCCACTGACATATTTATAGACAGCAACTATCACTTTTTCAGCTCTCCTTTTGCTAGACTAAACATGTTAAGTTCTACTATTTTTTTCTCAGACAGGCTCTCCATTTCTTTGATCATCCTAGCAGCCAACTCTGTACCTGTTCCAGTTTGAGTTCACCTTTCTTGAATACAAGGAACTAGAATCATATACAGTATCCCAGAAATCGTCTCACCAGTGGCTTTAATATTTCCCTCTCTCTACTAAAAATACTTGTCCTGATACATTCTAATTCTGCATTTGTCTTAATCTGAGCTATATCTCATTGGTGAATTGGACTCATCCTGTGACCTAATAGTACGTCCTCACCTCTCTCTTCAGTAGTTTCCAACTGATAGGCTCCTATGAAATTTGGTCAAGTAGAAAGGTCATGAAGAGGGTTGCTACTGTTCCCTGTCCCTTCCCCTAATCTTTAAGACTATTCAGAGGCAAAACCAGATTTAAGTCTGTAAGGGCTATGACAGCAGTTGATAAGTATATTCTCATCTTTGTGGTCACCTTCTATTTCTACTTGCCAATTAGCTAATGAGATCAGTCCAACCATACTTAAGATACATCAGCTCTCAAGTGCTGAACACCTACTTGAGTACATTTCACATTGTGGGAATAGTAGCATGTCATACGAAAAAAGTCATTACACAACTCAAACTCTTTTGCTCATTTATTAAAAATCTGGGGAAGCTGAGGGGTTGTTCTAAAGAAGGACTTGTTCACATTGAAAGTTAAATCTAAGGAGACTTGGAATTTAGCTATTTGGAACAACTTTTTCATGGTCCCTTTTGGCATGGACAATGTAATTTTATTGTTTAACAGGGTGTCAGTTACCACTAAATATGCACCCTCCCTCCATTAACAGGGGTGCAGGGCTCTCCCTGCACCAGCAGGTAAGGCATGATTGGGATCTAATTCCTGATCCCAAAATCGCATGTGTGGCATGGCAGAACACATGGTTGTTAGGATCAAGGATATTAGAACCAACTATGTTTTAAAGTGAACACTTGTTAGGGGCCTGAATACCAAACCCTGAAACCTAGAAAACTCATTTAGCAGCTTCTATCTGCCAAATTGACTCCCTAAAGCAGTTTATATGGCATCTCTGGAACTGCCTTATTCAAACAGTTTGCTTGACAAAGAATTTAAATTGCTTCAAAAAGTACTCTCTGCACCCCACGTCTCTCAAAAAGTATACATTTCGACTGAGATGTGGCTAAAGTCTCAATAACTAAAGAATACCATGCATGTAAATAATATCTTCCATCCAGAAAAATTTAGAACACTTTACACATATGGATAATTTTGCCAACTAAAATGCAAACACTACCACCTAGTATGGAAAAAGAATAGCCATTCTACATGCCAATGTATCCATTTTTTGGTTTTTGGGTTGTTGTTTTTTTTAAAGATAGAAGGGAGTAGAGGGGGATTATACTTTGCAGTACAAGGCAAATTTAAATAGAAGTAGAATAAAGAGACTATAAAATGCTAGTCTAGTACACTTGGTATCACTGTCCTATATATTTTTTTCCAGGAGAGTCACAATGCTTATACAGGTGATATATTTTATTGGATCAACTGCGTGGCCGGAATAGACTTAGACAAGCTTTCAACTGCAGTGCAGTTGGTTCAATTCAGTTGTTTCACCCACAAAAATCCTTGCCTCATTTCCTGGGCCATCACAGCTACAGCATCACTCCAACACTACCAAAATCTTGATTACATATTTAAAAAGAAATCTAAATGGATCACAGTTTGGAATTTTCACTTCATTTACGAATGGAACACCTGCTATACCAAAGTAGCTTCTTGATATCACCAAAATGCAATCAAACCTGTTTTTTTAAAAAGATCATTCCAGAATTGTTCAAATATATCAGAATTTGGCAAGAGTCTTCCTCTTGTTGCCTCATCGTGGAACACATTCCAACTACTAGCATTGAGAACTACCGGAGCAGATCTTCCAAAATATTCATAGGTCATACCTGTTTCCTGACTCAAACTAGGTGTCTCTGCACAGAACCTAGGTCCCATTTTTCTCAACAGAAATACAAATTGTCCTTTTCTAACCTGATAGTTTTTTAGAAATCAACGTGCCACAGTGTTTGCATCTGTTACGACAATGCTACTTGAAGGATTATAGTCCAATCAAGGCAACTATTCCTGAAGGCACTCAAGTTTCTTTTAAAACATAATTGATTGAAAATTAAATTAACTTTAAATTCTACTACTCCTTCCTGCATTTCAGTGCAAAAAGAAGATACAATTTTAATCCTTGTCTTGAAAGATACTTTGGGGCAGTATAGTTAATAAGAATAAAAATCATCATGTTTTCTAATCATTTGTTTTTCCTGAATTTACCTGTATTTTAGGAAGTTAACTGGCTAATTCAAAACTACTGATGTGCAGAGCAACTGTTAGAAACCTTCTCCTTAGATTTGTGTATCTGACAGAATATCATAGGATTACAGCAAAACCAGAAAAGATGCATTTACAACAACATTTTAGAATAGATCCAAGAGAGTCCAAGTGACCCACAGAAGTGCTTCTTTGTACTCAACAGCAGGTTTATGGACATGTTGTAAATGTCAGACTACGCCTCTTTTAATAATAAAGAAAGGCACTATAATACTGTTTTCTTGTAACCAGGACAGAAAATCATTTGGTAAGAGTAAGAACATTTATTGGTTTTGACATAAAAAATTTCTTGCTGTGAGGTGGAAATGCTGTACTCCAAATACCGGAAGAAACGTGAAATCTCAAGGGTTATGTTCAGTAACTCTTGGTTCAAAAACAGACGGTGCAGGTACATTATTTAAGAGCTTGTCAAAGATGATCTTCCACAGCACACTACTTCAGGCTGTATCTCTTGCTGGGCATGTGAAGGGGGTTCTCTTTAAAATATGTGGCACTATCAGCTGTCACAGCTCAGTCCCCTTATTACCTGATTTCCATAGCATCTTGGCCACTGTGGCAATTCTTGTTAGCGGTCTTAATATTAAATACAATCATGCCTCCCACAAATCTTACATTAGGGCAGTTTTTGGGATGAGAATTTCAATATACACAAGTTGGAAAATTCAAAGTGACATTTCTCACAGAAACCATAACTGGGAGCCCTTAAACATGCTTTATTATCCTTGCATTTAGTAGTATTGTTAATGGCTTAAATATGCATCAGATTAAATGAGAATGAAGAATGGTTGCACCTGACTTCTGTACATGTAATATATTTCAGCCTTATTCATTTAACAGGTTTTTGGATTTCAGTTTTTTAAAACACAAATAATTATACATGTTTTAGAAATTGTACCTTCAAATAAACACAACATTGGGTCACACATTCAAATAAATGGTGGGAAAATTACAAAAAGGGATAAGATTAGTAAAGCATAGGACAAAGCAGTTAGATTTACTGAATTGTATTATGCAACACATAATGGGTTAGATCTCAGATGAGTAGATCACTGTAACTTCATTGGCTCTAATGAAACTGCTCATTTGTACCAGCCACAGATCTATCCTATGATTGTGTATACGACATTGCAGTTAGATAAGGATACACATTTATCTGAAGCATCATGTCTGCTAAAATTTATGAGATGAGAAGGAATTATATATATGGTCCATGGGCACAGTGTACAGCAATGCCATTCCAGAAAAAGAAAAAAGCTTAGTATAGAAAACGATAGCTGGTGAAAACATTCTTTTCTAACTCTTGAATAACTTAGAAGAACAGGAAAAAAAAAGACAAAAATTAAACACATTTTTGTGCTTAGGGCAAACAAAAGAAACAATTTCACATATTGTCATGTTTTTAGAAAACAGTGTCTCCTAAACACAGTTATAATGCCCAGAAATTATAAAAAAATACTGAAGATTTTCTTAACGTATCAAATAACTAACAGGAGTTTTAACATGGAAGAAAACAAACAGAAGGAAACAAATGTAAAATGCTGAACTTGAAAAATTCAAAACAACTCTGGGGTGACGCTAGCAACAAAATATCCTTGCAAAAGAAAAGAATGACTTCGCTCCGATAGAAAAACCAAAAAATGCATGTGAACTTACTAGCTTTTTATTTTTAGGTAAGTATCTATAACTCAGCAACTTTTCACTTTCTCTAAAAACTGCGGGGGAGGGAATCAGGATGTTTGGTATTTGATTTACTGAAATATTCAAAGACTATCAGCATAAACAGCAATATGTAGGCAGGTGTCATTATTTTAAAATATATTACTATACAATTAAAATAATCTTTGATGGAAATACATGCAATGTATGGAATTTTGTTTTAAAGAATGAAAGGTTTTATTTTTGGCATTTGAAATGGCCTCGTGTGCTTCAACATACAATAATATGACATGCTGTTATGGACGTTGAGCAAATAATTTCTCCTTCTCTTAAAATAAGTGGAATATGTACCAATCTTTCAAATTTCTGGACATCTTCGACAATAATAGGGAACTATCAAAATTAATAGCAGATAAATTATATCCTTTCAGATATGAACAACAAGTAACAAAATGTTTACAATATATGTTTACCTCTGTGAAGCCTTGACGTACTAAGATAGATGAGAAACTCCTTTCAGAGATATTGTACACATGAGCAAAAAAAGTTACATCAGCATGGAAGACATTTTGTGAAATCTTCACTGTAATCCAGAAGCAATCAGTTGCTGTGAAAAGAAAAGTTAGTATATCCCCCTCCACTCTTTTCTACCAATAAGCATTATGAAATCATTTACAATACTAGTCACTGATTTAGGGTGGTAAAGTGCCATTTTAATCTAGTAAAGCAATGATTTCCAATAGCTATTCATAAACATATACCCAGAAAGCAACAATAGTCTTTCTGTTGACCAAAGCAGGTGTTGGATTGAGTTCGTAGGCTCAAAGTCCACTGAAGTCAATGGAACTCTTTCCATTGATGTCGATGAACTTTGAATCAGTTCCTTCAGGATAGAGCCTATGTGCTAAATTCTAAACCAACATCATTTCCCATTTCCCTTGTGGGTACATTAGCAATCAAACACAAGTCATTCCAACAAAGAGAAGAGGTCTTGGGCACCCCAAGCTTGACAGGACATCAGCAGAGATCCTTGAAATTCGTTTTCTGTAGAAAAGCATAGGATTTGCCTTTTTGCAAACCCTGCGGCTGATTGCCATAGGCCCCGAGCCTCCCCTCTGATCAACGAGAGGCAAAAACCGCATTTAAGTATGAGAATCGTTGCATTAAAATACCTTTAGGTACTCTGATGAATAGCGTGCTCTGAAAAACAGACTGCTGTTTTCCAAAACACCCATGGGTGTATGTTGTGTAACTTAAAAACTCTTTCTATTGCCTATAATGTTTTACACCAAGCTGTTCAACTACTGAGGTTAGCCAATCCAAAAAGGGGAAAAAATAGAAAATATAATACATCTTAGAAGTTACTTATGTTTAATGCTTAAAAGTCTGAATGCACAAACAATAATCTACCATTATAGAAGTACTGGTGGGTCAATACAATGCATTAGAACTATGTACAATGACACAGTTTAGTATCAAAATCTTTCTACACTGTAGAGTATTACGAAACTGTTAATGACATCAAACACTAAGCACTTAAGACACCATTTTTTGCTACCACATTTGGAACTTCAATGAACAGTCCATTTTAACTTGCAGCATCAATCCATTTCTAGTATCAAATTAAGTAATTTTCTACTTATACAGTAAGATTTATCTACACAGTTCTTTTGATTTTGATCCATAGCAGCAAAGGCACTGTACATCAGCAGATCCACAGACTTAAAGATTTTTTTTAAAGCATTCAAAAAAAAAAAAAATCACAGATCATAGTTTAACAGCAACAACAACAACATAAAAAGATAACACAACGTCTCTGGCATGATGGCTCAGCCTGCATCCATTTCAGGGACATCCAACTAAGCCGTGGATAGAACTTGTGGCAAATAAAGCAAGTCCTTCTCTCAAGTGAAAATCCATTCTTTTCTGTACTTCAGAATGAGTGCTCTTGTAAATCCTACCTCTGAGGTCCTTGCTTTTGTAGTTTGTACATGCGTAGGAATCCATTCTTATTTCTGTGCGGTTTCCAATGAATATATCAAATATTTCCCATAATCTCTTGTAACTGCTAAATTGCCCAAAGACACACATCTCCCTTTTCAAAGAAATGTGGCCAAAGCATCCAGAAGGGATAAAGGTGATTGTTTGAGGCAAGTTATTGTACTTCTCTCTACAATATAACAAAGAGATATAATATTAAAAAAATACCTGGGTTGACACTGAAGTAGTCTAAGAGCAAAAGAAAAAGCACTGAAAACAAATCCAATGACAGATTATTAGATACACTAATACAAATCCTATTTTGATGTATTATTCCTTACAATTTTTCATTTTAGATGAACTACAAACTTACATGTAAATCATTGGTTATAGGTTTGTAATTACGATTTTAGATTCCCAAGACTGCCTAAAATAGTTAAACAGCTTCCTCCCATAACAATTATCATCTACATTACAGAAGCACTTAGCAGCCTCAACTGAGAGCAATGCTTGATTAGTTAACTTTTCTTTTTATAAATTAGTGGTCTATTTACTGCAACTTTTAATTTTGGACTTTTCTCCCCAATCCCTTCAATCCACCAGCAAAAGCACAATATACACAACGCACCTTTCAAACCAAGACAGGGCCAGACAGCTTTATTTAGTCAGTTCATTGTTAGAAAGCCTTCTTTAAACAAAAATAAATATATTACAGCTATAATACATAATTAAAGATTCAGTTCACTGTTAAGTATGCTTATTCCATCTTCTTCCAAGTAGATATCTGAAGATTTGGTATTACAAGTTCTTAATGAGCATTCACAATTGAATTGCAAATTAGGAGAGGAAAAAATAAACTCCATAACTGTGATGGTCCTCAGTTTGGGCAGGGGGGAAAAAAAGGAATATACAGCAAAGTGCTATGAGGAGGAGTCCTTTTTGCATTCAGATTTGTCTTTAATAAATAACTTCGTAGACTGTTGCCTTCTTGTCCCCAGAGCCAGTGACAATGTATTTGTCATCCACAGAGATATCACAGCTAAGCACAGATGAGGACTCTTTGGACTATGGGAAGAAAAAAGAAAGAAAAATACTATGAGCATCAATAAATTAAGTATTTTTCTGTGTTAGTACACTGAATGAATAGAAAAAGGCACCAGCCTAAAATATTAATCAGGAGAGAAAGAGTTTACTGACTGAGGGGGAGTGCATGGCAGTGCTTATCAAATATCAAAACTGACTGACTCAACTCAGAGATGAAGGGCTGACAGATGAAGTTACAAAAATAATTCTCCAAACTTCCTTCACTTGTAGTATTTAGGGTAACATACAAATGAACACGAAAGGAAGTGAACGTTTTATTGAGTATCAGAGCTGAAGACAACCTGTAAAACAAGAACAACTAACTCCATACACACTATTTATAAGCAATGAGCATAATTAATGTTTTTAATCTCAACCAGGATCTGGGTGTTTTAAAACAAACCAAAGTAAACCTCTTTTAAAAAAAAAGAGTGTGGTCTTTTCCTGCCTTTACAGAGAGTTGTGCAGAAATTTAAATTCCATAGGAATAATTCTAAAGACCTTAAACCAGTTACAGACATTACACTTTTACTGTTATAAGTGTTGAGAAACTGGTCTATACCCATAACAGAACAGAAGTTCAGTGCACACAGACTGGTTGAGAAATGGTGGAACCCAGGATAAAGGTTGGCCCACCCACCAAAGGGCAAATATGTGTTTTGTTCGCTACTGATCTAAACTATACCACTTACAGAAAACAGTGCAACTTAGATCAATTCTTGGGCTTTTTGAATTTCTGTACCTGGTCCTAGACCTTAGAGAACAATAATAACTATTTCTCCCATATCATCTGTTAGCACTTTCCAAATAGAAAAGGAGACAGACAATTTCTTCACTGAGGAATTTTCAATGTCAAAAACAAGTGAAAAGAGGAACAAATACTAGTGTTTTGAATGGCATAAGCACTTAAATGTAAGAAGATTCAATGGATAAGCAGAGGATACAACAAATAGCAGCTTCCTCTATGCTGTATTTCTGTATCTATATCTAGAGAAATCTATTATGATATGATGTTTATCTTGTAAATTTATAGGAGGAAATTTGCATTCTTTTCAAATTATAATTATTCCTTGGTGTAAATCCTAGGAGAGTTTCCTCTATCAAAAATATATATCGTACATAAATACATCAGCATTTTCCATAGTGGCTAATGCTGTAGCAGCCAAGGCCTTCCTAAGCACATTAAACCTGCACGAAATGGTCCCTAGTGGATTTCATGTACTTTTCTGCTCTTTCCCTGTCCCTCATTAAGGAGACTTTGTGGGGGAATATGTTTTCTGCTCTCATCACTAGGTTTGGTAGAAACAGTTAGTTGGTCTTGTGCCATATTTTAATAGTGGTTGGGCTCACAGGGATTAAGCTGACCTCTGGAAGCTCATTCTGGATTTGGATACTCTCAGATAAGAATATTCTACCTCCAGCTTTCTCACACCCAGACAAGCTGCACTGTCCCAAAAGGCAGAGTTTATTAATGAAGCTGACTGCTGACTATAGAAAACTTTGAAAAAGCAGGAAAAGAGCTAGGTCCAGTAAGGGACCTGGATGCAAAAAATGGATCCAAGATAGACAAGTAGTCCATCTAGCCCAATAATGTGTCTAGAGGGAGAACACTGAACCAGATATATCTAGAGTGATCTATCCCCTATTCATCGTCTTTCCTGGCATCTACTTTTATTGGTTTAGATATGCCAGAGGAAACATTGCCAACAGTTTTGTTCAACAGATATTAATAGATCTATCATGCATGAATTTATATAGTCCCTTTTTGAACCTGACTATGCTATCTGCCTCTACCCTCTCCTGTTGCAATGCATTCCACAAGTTAACTATGCATTGCATAAAGAAGTACTTTCTCTTGTTAATTTTAATCCTGTCTCCTGCTAATTTCAGTGGGTGCCTTGTAGCTCTAGTACTCTGGGACTTGGTGAATAACAACTCTCCCTTCTCTATATCTTTCCAATTCTACTATATGCTTTTTGAGATGCAGAGACCAGAACTGTACATAGCATTCAAGATATGGATGCACCAAGGATTTGTATAATAGCATAATGGTACTCTCCGTTTTGTATTCTATTTCTATTCCCTTCTTAACGATGCCCAGCTTTTTACTGGCTGTTTTTTTTTTGGTCGCCTCTGCACATTGAACTAACATTTTTAGAGAACTATCCACAAAAACTCCAAGATCTCTTTCCTGAGTTTTAACACCTACTTCAGAACTGAGTATTTGTACATTTAGTTGAGATTATTTTTCCCAGGTGCACTGCACTCTGCACTTGTCAACACTGAAGCTTATCTGCCATTTTTTGCCCACTAACTTAACTTAGCGAGATCTTTCTACAGCTCCACTCTGTCAGCCTAAAATTTGATTACACAGATAATCTGGAAGCATCTACCGAGTTGAAATTTCAGAGTGCGCTCCCATTTCCAGATCATTAATGAAAAAGCTGAACAAAAGTGGGCCTAGCACAGATCTCTGAATAACACCACTTTTGACCTCCCTCCATCCTGAAAAGTGACCATTTATCCTTCCCTTTGCTTCCTATCTTTTAACCAAGTCTCAATCCACAAAAAAACTTTCCCTCCAATCCTGTGGCAACATGGTTTTTTTTAAAAGCCTTTGATGAGGGAACCTCTCAAAATATATTTGGACTCCAAAAAGCTTATGTGAACTGGATCCCCCTTGTCCACATGCTTGTTAACACCCTCAAAGAACTCCACCAGATTGGTGAGGCAGGATTTCCCTTTACAAAAACCATGCTGACTCCTCCCCAGATGATCACATTTGTCCATGTAATTGCTGAACTTATTCTTCATTACAGATTCTATCAACTTGCCAGGGAGGAAAGTGAAATTCACTGGTCTGTAGTTCCCAGGATCACCTCTGAAGCCCTTTTGAAAGATGGGCATTATGTTGGCAGCACACAAGTGTTCTGGCCTGAGGCCATTTGTAACAACAGGTTACGGTCTACTGCCAACAGTTCTGCAATTTCATCTTTGAGTTCCTTCAGAACTTTTACATGAATGCCATCTGGTCCTGGTGACTTACTAGCATTTAATTTATCAATCTATTCTAAAACTTCTGTTGTCACTTCAACGTGGTCCAACTTTTCAGAGCCATTTACCAGGAAGGACTGATCAGGCACTGGAATTTCTTCAGTATTTTCTTTAGTAAAAAACTAATTTATTTAGCTTCTCTTCTATGGCTTTATCAACCCTGAGTGTACCTTTTACAACATGGTCAACTAACGGTCCCACCAATTCTTTTGCTGGCTTCCTGCTTCCGATACATTTTTTAAAGGTTTTAAGATTAACTTTAGCATCTTTTGCTATACGGTTCTCAAATTCTTTTTTGGTTGCTTCTTCTTTTACATTTGACCTGCCAGAATTTGTGAGCTTTCCCATTTTCCTCATTTTGGCAAGTCTTCCACTTCTTAAAAGATATCTTTTTGCCTTGAATGGTCTCCTTAACTGCAATTAAACCATGCAGGGGTTTCATTCAACCACTTGGTATCCCTTTTGATTTGTGTTATTACTTTTCCTGAGCCCCTAACATAGTTATTTTAAAGAGCTTCCAAGCTGCCTGCAAGCCCTTTGCAGTTCTGACTACTCCTTTTAACTTGTTCCTAAAATCCTCATTTTTTGTGTAATTTCCCTTTCTAAAGTTGAGTATTTTCATCGTGAAATTTTTTGGCTTGCTCCCTCCCACTAAAACTTTGAAAGCAATTAAATTACAATCACTTTCCAGAGTAGATCACCAACAGATACCTCTTGAACCTAGTCATGTGTTAGTATTAGGTCTAGAACTGTTTCCGACTTTGGGGCCTGGCCCTCATTGTAGAAACTGTAACAAGAGTTAGGTGCCAATGCTACCTACTGTAGCACAGGAGCACATCAGCCTGCCTAGGTGGTTGGGGAGTGTATGTTCCCCTCAGTGCCTGGCCTGCAGCCCTTAAGGGATGTAGATATAAGGACATCTAGTTTCTAACCTTCAATTACATTTACACAGGAAATAAGCACCAAGATGCTCAGACTAGGACAATTCTGGGAATACAGAAGCAAAAAGCTACAGTTAAGCAATGGAGGCACCTCCAGCGCTAGGAATTAGCTGAATCTAGATGGTTAAAAGGACTCAAACCCTATTTTGAACCTTGTCCCAAATAATTCATTTTCAATAAAGGTGACTGTGCTTGTTTTCACTGTGCCATCATGGAAATTGACAGCTGCGTCCTGTATAGGTCTCTGGATTGTGACCATATTCAGTAACATGTATAGTAAGTATCCACTCGGGAATCTGTGAATGATTCCAGAGTGCCCATACCTTCATTTAGGAGGAAGGGGGCAGAGTTTGATAGTAACTGTAGATGCCCCAAGGCATTTACACTTTTCATCTTTTTTGAGCAATTTGGCATACTGATGAATCCAAGGCTTTGCACAGCTTTGACAGATGGGGGTAGATGCTTTCAGTGATGACTGGGAACCCAAATCCAAGCTAGTTCTTCAAAGCACTGTCTCTTCTGATGAAAACAAATTTGGTTTTGCCCACATTCATTTTGAGCCCTCTGCTGTTCACCCAAGAGACTGATTGTCCTGAGACTCTAACCTAGTGGTTTCCAACCTTTTTAAGTAGATCACCTTTGGCATTTAAAAGCAACCCAAGATCTACTGTGTGCCACCCCCAACCTCCCACCGCCTAGCAGGTTAGTCTGTGTGGAGGGAAGTGGGGGGCAGATTGAGGCAGAGGTAGAAAAAATTATTTGGGGGCGTGCCCCCCCAGCAGGTAGGTTTGTGAGGGAAGGGGCGGGGGGAGGGGAAAGGGCTGTGGGGGGAGCAGATAGAGGCCCCAGCCCTAGCCCCTCTTCCTCCCTCACTGCTGGGGCCTCGATCTGCCCCCCGCAAACAGCAGGGAGGGAGGAAGTGGGGCTGAGGCAGGGGCAGGCCCTGCACAGCTAGGGTATGGGATAGAGTCACAAGTGGCTCATCTGGGGGCCACGGCAGGGTGAGCACATACCCTGGGAGGGCACAGGGGGGTGCATGCCTCTGAATCTGTATGCTGGCTGGCCTGGCTGCTGCTGCATGCTGGGGTGCGCCAGGAGGTGGGCTAAGTGGGGGGCTGCAGGCACGCAAAAATTCACCATAGCCCCCGCTCCCAGCTCTACCACTACCCAGCCCAGCTGCAGCAAAGTGCAGCCCAGACCACCGTGAAGAGGACAGCACTGCCTTCCCCCTCCCCCTGGAATCTGTGCGGGGGGCTGGGGGCAGAAGGCCGGGGCTGGAAGACAGTGCTATGCTCTTCATGGCAGCACTGGGAGAGGGACTACGGCAAGTTTTCAGGTGCCTGCAGCTCTCCGCAAAGCCCTCCTCTCAGTACTGCCTGGCGCACCCTGGCCCCACTCCGCAGCGGCAGCCGGCCCAGCTGGCATGCAGATCCAGGGGCACACGCTTCCATGCCCTCCTGAGGTGCACCGCCTGCACTGCCCAGTGTTTTGGGGGGGAGCTACCGGTTGATCAAATTAGCTGGTTGGTGACCACTGCTCTAACCTCTTTCTGAAGGTACTAGACAGTTTTGTGGCATATGAGGTTAATCTGAGATCCCAAAGACTATTGTAGTTCTGCTACCTGTTTCAAATGGGGGGGGCGGGGGTGCAGTAGTATCTCATAGTAAACTGCATCAAAAGCATTGAGATACAGCTTCTTTCTGCCACCATATGGAGCTCATCTTTTGGAACTACTAGGGCCGTTTCTGTGCTGTACCCAAAACCAGAATGCGAGTGTGAAGCATCCAGAAAGCCATATGCATTTTTGGAGTTTGATCTCTTCAATGATTTTCACTAAAAGTGAGATTCTGAAGAGTTGGAGAGGTCTTATTCTGAATCAAACATTGGTTTCTTAAGGACTGGACAAATTTATTTTTCTGAAGGGGAAATCATTAAATTCCATTAGAGATGAAGATAGTTAATATCTGTGTGATGGTTTAAAAATTACAGCAAGGTTACCGCTTCCAATTACATTCTATAGAAGTCTTATATAAGGGTCAGCTCTTCAGTTCAAGCATTTGCCTGTGTCATTTAATAACTTTTTAATATTAATACATGTTTTGACATCTTAATGCTGCTTTATCTATAGCAGTCATCAAAAGCTACTTTAAGAAAGAAAAAAAATGGAATGGCAAATTAAAGAAGCAAGCTTGGAAAAATTGCTCATGTGACTGTCATGCTGACTATAGCTTTCACCATTTTTAACAGGATATAGAACATTCAGTGAATACTAATTTAATCATGTCGTATGTATGCCGCATCATACTGCCCATGGCAAGACACACAAAGGAAGTGGAGGGCGGGTGGAGGGGCTGCAGGGAAGGAAACAGACACAAAGATTTCAAGGTTACTTGAAATATACCTTCAAGTCACGGGCCACTTTACTATGACAATGAAATTATTAAAATGGTATTGAGGACCAAATTTTTTGTACCCTTATCATAAGGGACAGTCTTAAAAGAAACAAAATAATTAGCCAAGAATTCCCATTTAAAAAACCTCTAAATCAAATGACAGATCTTGAAAAAAATGTACCACGATTGCACTATCGTGTGGAAAACAGCTTTTAGGAGATTATTACCTGGAATATACTGGCTCCATAAGGTGTTCTCCAGGCATTAAGAAGATTATCTTTTCCAGTGCTTACAAACCATTTGCCTGCAATCAAAATACACCCCAAAACAGATTAATCAGAGAAAATGATTAATTTTCATGTTAACAAAAAATGTATCGGAACAACCAAAAGTTTCATCTGATTAGACTATGGTTTTGTTTTGTTTTAGCTACAATGTAAGTATTTTGTAACAAAAAGCATTCACACAAGGGAAAAATAAGTTTAATTTTAATACTTAAATTGAACATCTGGTTTTAAATTTCCACTGTATTTATTCAAAAGAGATTTGTCAAGAGAGAGAAAATGCTGGCAGAGAAGCTGTTGCTTACCACAGTGAGCAAATTTGAGCGATAACACACAGCTCTCATGAAGATGTAGCTGATACTTGTCTGGTTTAGTAACATGCAGAACTTCAACGTTACTGTTCTCCATTCCTACTGCCAACCATTCACCAGTTGGACAATAGCCCAGTGAGAAGATCTGGAATTAAACACAGCACAGGCTTCAATAATTAAGGGAGGGGCTTGAAATGTTCAAAGCTGATTCCTAACACATTGTCAGCACTGTTCAAAAACGTGAGCAACATTTTGGTTTCCTATGACAGTTGTTAAAAGATGCTAATTCAATTACTATAGTAATCCAGATAAATTAGTTCATGTACACAAAACTCCATTTAGCTATACAAGTTAATATCCTAGCCCATCCAACAGCCTTAGAAATATTTTTGTAAGATCTCTTTGAACAAAGAGCTACAAGAAATGATACAGATTGTACATCAGCATACTTGAGTCTAGCAAGTCTCCTTTATAAATAAGATTGTCTGATGTTCTTGTGGAAAAAAATATTAATCTGTCAAACAGAATAACAACCCAGAGATATGTTGCCAGCTGCCATATTGAAATAGTGCTAGAGACCAAGTGAAAAATTCTTTTGGAGCAATCCTTCAAGTCTTATTTTTTTAAAACAAAAACATGCTCTTTTTTATAAAAACCACTACAGATTTCTATAACACGTCGAAGTTTTCAAGAGCAAACCTGTGATGTGAAGTCATGCTGTTGTAGCTGTCTCCCTTCTCTGAGGTCCCAGGATCTGACTGTATTGTCCAAACCTCCCGTCCAGAGTTTGGTGCCATCATTAGAAATGTCAATACAGCTGGCTCCATCTGTGTGGCCCTGGAATTGCCTAAAAATGTCAAAAAGAAAACACCTAGTCATGTTAGAAAGAATCAGTTTTGCTCCAAATACTCAGAAGGGATCAGTGTTCATTTTCTGTGTAGATCATGTCTCTTTCTTGTTCAGTTTGTTTTTTTATAATAACTCACGATATTAAGGGCAGCAATAGCATATTTTAGAAGACGGACTTCTAACACTTCTGAGACTACCAAATTAATTGCATGCTGAATACATCAAATAATCAGGTTAATCGGTTGGATGCTATTTTTTTTTTTTAATTAGGTCACAAATTTCAGATTGGTGGTGGATCTTTGGCCTTAACTGAGTGGGATTATATCTCTTGGAGGTTTTAGCAAATGATTCTAAATAAACTGGTTTAAGAAGAATCTGAAGGCCCCTTACAACTGCTAAAAGCTCACATTTACATGCCGTGTTAGATTATATTATTGTAGACTGTAGACCTATACTACTAGTTCTTAAAATGCGTTTCACTGTTGATAAGTAATCAACATTCTGAAAATCCATCCCCAAACAAACCAGATCTGAACACGGTGATTTAGGCTCCCTTTTACTTAAGTCACACATGCTTAACACAGATTGGATGCTCTGAGTGTGAACACAACATACTCTGTTTTTCACTCATTTTTTTTAATCTGCTCTGAGCCTTTTTGGAAAGGGCAGAATATGCATCTGAAATAAATACAAATACAAAAAAAAGATTCAAACAATTCCATTTCTGGGGGTGGGGGAAACAAGAAAAGAAAAGACCTAGGGGAATCTTGATACCAGCTGATTTATTGGAAGTATGCAGCAGGCCCCAATCTAGAAACACTAGAATGTAACTTTCAAGTCTGGAATTATAAACTCCTCAAAGCCTACACAGTTACAATTTTATTACTCACTAACTATTCAGGCTGCCTAACAACGATACAGAAAAAAGTTAGGCTGACATGATTAAGATACAAGTTTATTTAAAAATCTAAGGTGTGGGGAGGTAGAGATGGGGGAGGAAAGGCTATGCCTAATTAATTCTTCCCAACCTGTCAATCCAGTTCTGTTGACCTACCTGACTAAAGTCTGGTTGTGCAGGTCCCACACTGCAATGTTCCCATCGCTACAGCAGGAGAAGCAGACTTTGGAATCAGGGCTGATAGCTAGAGCGTAGCAGGCTGGGGCAGAGGATGTCAGCTCTGCTTTTATACGTGGAGTTGGAGCTGCCAAGTCCCAAATGGATAACGTGCTGGCTTCCCCACCAACTATCAGGGTGCGGCCGTCTGGGAGTAATCTGCAGGAACGGATGTAGTTATCTCTGTTCTGTGGAGACAGAAGCCATCAAGAGATTACTCATGAGGAAAGGAAAACAGCATTAACATGAGAGCAGAAATCCATAAAAGTATTGTATTCCCTCCTGGTTTTAATGAGCCATTTATACTTATGACAATGATAAAGTGTATTAATGCCAGAAAATTACATGACATTAGGGAAGTACTTAAACTTGATCTGCAAAATTCAGTAGTGAGAGATATTTAATCTTAATTAGCATCAAAATGCAAAGACCTGCATCCAACCCCAAACAAGTCAATGTTTCTGCATGCGACAGCTTGTAAGGAAAGTTATATTTTAATACTTGGTTTATTTCAGTTTAACTCCGTGTTGGTGAGTACAAATTTCTTGGCATGTCTCTCCTCTGCTCCAGGGACCTGCTGCTACTACTATCAAGCAGTGATCAGATCAGGAAGATATTTCAGCAGTTTTCTTTATTTCCAGCATTTCGCAGCTTTGATTTTAGCAGCACATACAACTGGAAGCAGCACGTACAACACGTCATCAAGAAGTGGTAAACGACACAAAAGAAAAGCTAACAATAGCACATCTTGTTACCTCATGCAAATACATTTCCTGAAACTTAACAGCAACTGAGGGAGACTTTTAAAGTGTCACGTACAGACAGGACATTATACACACAAAGGCAAATATAGACTTGAAAAACATTTAAAAAGATTTTATTGTAGAAGATTCTTGAAGTACAACACCCACATACCTCAAGCTGGACAACTTAGTTATGGAAGAAACAATAAAACCATTTCAGTGATGCTTAGCAATTTATATCAGCTCAACTTCAGTACTGATGACAGTCCCTGAACAATCACTATAGTCTATATCTTAACGATATCAAGTCAGTCCTACACCAGCTGCTTTCTTTTACTCACTATCATTCTGTTCATAGTTCATCATCATCTATAGGTCTTCACTTACCAGGCAGTCCAGCTGAGAGACAGGGCTCTTGTTTCCAGGGTGGCTGATATCCCAAACTTTGACACATCCCTTCCCACCAGTGTACACATGTCTAGTCGGGTTGCTGATGGTAACTGCACATACTACTTCTCCATGATTCAGAGTATTGATTTGGCGAGCGTGTCGAGGGATTCCTGGACCAATGAGGGCATCAGGAGGGAAAGGTACAGGCTGCATCTGGCCATCTGCACTTACATGAAATGAATATGCCCTACAAAAGGAAGGTGCATGCGATTAATCATGCCTGCCTAAAAAAAAAGACCAAGATATATCAACAAACATTTTAAAAAAATGCATGTAGCTTTGATACTTAATTCAGGCATGTAGGGTACATACAGACATTTGCCACACCCAGTTTATGTTAATGAGGTTTACTTTAAACCAACTAAACATATTCCAGGAGCACTGCATGCAGCTGGGAGCCATGCAGGGAAACCAGTGCAAGTAACCTGGGGTGCAGAGGGGGCAGACAGAATTGGGGAGGGAAGGTTGGAAGGGGAGGGAACAGCACAGCCCCAGGGCTGGGGCAAATAGCAGGGCTTTCCCAGCTCTGGGGCTACACTGCAAAGGTATCAGGCATTCGCAAGATTGGTTTAACCTCTTCTCAGATCGAGTTAACCTGATCTCAAATCTAAGTTAGTGCACCTACTTAGGTAAACTGACTCACAGCACACCATTTTTGGGGCGATTTAAGCCCTCTGCATGCTTGCATGAATGGGCATTTAGATCAACCTAACTCTGGTTAGGTTAATCTAAATGTAACACCTGTGGTCACCAGGCTATCCAGAGCTCCCGAACATCTTCAACTGCATTTATGTTTATAGAAGTCATGGGTGTATACAGCACCTCTGATGACATGAGTAAATCTGGATTTAGATTCCTATCCACGGCATCCAGTTTGGAAACTATCAGCCTGAGAGTTCTTCGCAAGACAAGCTATCCATCCGCAGACCAAACAGCTTCTATGTCTTAAACCACGTACTTATGATTACTATCATGAGCAGGGATATGTAATGCTAGTTTTCAAACTTCAGTGTGCCCAAGACTGGGCCTGACATACATAAGCAGACTGAGAGAAGCCCGCATCAGAACTTCCTTGAACAAAGAAATAAGAAGCCAAGAATTGCAGAATTTTAACATCTGGCTGAGCAAAAGAGATTAAAATGACTATTCCCTGAGAACATTTAATTTGTGAATATGAACCTCCAAGTGAGTATGCGTGGTAAAGTCCAACCTGAAGCAGCTCTGAAGTTTTATTGCATTTGTTTTGCTGAATGAAATCTCTGACTTCAAAGGGTTAAGTTCTCAAGATGCAACTACTGAAATGGCAGACTAGCAAAAATGTGCAGTGTTTTTGTTTTTTTGGGGGGTGTTTTTTTTTTTGAATTGACATGACAACCACAAATCCCAATTTTGCTAGCTGGAATCAGGACTCTCACTGAGAAAGAATGTGTTGTTTGACTGCCAGTTATGCCACCTGTGAATAACCTATCAACAACTTCATCTCAAAATATTTTCCAGGGAGAAGACTTAGGTTGCAAAATTGTTTTGTTCTAAGATGTGCTGTGTCAGACAGTAGCTATTACGGAACACAAATGTTATAAGAGGACCCATCTATATCTGTCTGTCTGTCTGTCTGTCTGATTGCTTGTTTAAGAAAAGTTCTTAATTTCCTTAGATTAGCATATTCCTGGTAGTATAGAGAAGAAAACCAGTCATAATAATGGACAAGACTAATTCGTAGAAATATTATTTTTTTCAGAATACTGTTTTCTTAATTACCCTGAAATTAGGTGGAAAGGCAGCCTTTACAAGCCAACCATTTTGCTTGATATTTCAGTCTCACAACACACTATTTCAATGGCTTTTCAGCTGCATAAAGATTCAAATTTATTCACATAATCTTCCTTTTTATTTTTTTATTCCATTACCAGAAATCTTTCACTCTTTCTGCAGCTTTCACTATACTTTCTCTTCTCTTTCTCTGGCAGGCATGAGTGACAGATCATCATCCTTCATTCCTGACACTAAATACATTCAGACAAGGCTCAAATGGATTGTCGCTGCTGTCAAAAGATGCAATCTGCTTAGTTTTCGTAGATTTTATTTTCAATTAGTGCCTATAGAAATCAGCTATCTATAAAATCTCATCTGTTTAATATACCAGCTATATGCTTGACACTGTATGGTATTAAAAATAAAGCACTAACCCTCCCTGAGACATTGCAGTGATACCCAAAATGAAATTTTAGCATCATTTTTGAAAAGTCATACTTGGGCCAATACCAGCAAAGTTGCTTTGAGCACGGAAACCATCAGATGCCTTCAACAGAGCTACACTGACTTACACTATCTGAGGATTCGGCTCATAAGGCACATAAGTGCTATGTATAATTATTCAAATACAATTCATCCTGGGAAGATTCTGGTGTTGTATTTCTCTCTCCTTCTCCTACTCACCATTTACTATGAGCCATCCTGATAGAATTGTACCAACGTACTAAGCTCCTACAGTTATTAATATTTTAAAACATTGTCCTTTACATGTTTTAAGCATTGAAAATGCATTACAAATATATTCCATTATAAGCACTTTCATATGTTTCAAAATACATTTCCTATGTTTTGATTTATATGCTGTACTGTTTCCTAGGACAATCAATCACAACAATTATGCAATAGTTCAAAAACAAAAAAAGGAAGTCAGAAACAAGCTAACCAATGCACTATATACTGTACATTCCATGATAGGGAACTCTCAGCAGAGAATTTATAAAAACTTTTTAAAAAGGGATAAATAAAATAATAAAACCAATAGTGACAATTCTGAACAGCAGCTGTGAAAAATATTGAATTCAAGTTGGATCAAATTTAATATTCGCCAAACACTTCAAGGATTCAGTCTCTACAGCCATCAGATCTAGATGACAATAGATAGCCACTACTAACCTTCTCAGTAGTCAGTTATATCAATGTCATTCAAAAATCTTTGAGATGCAACAACACTTTGCACCTTTTATTCCAATATCAGGCATTTGGTATTCTATACACACACACACAGACAGGAAGAAGGTTATATGGCAAGGTCCTGATCCTGAAAGTTGCTTTGTGCCAACTCATTAAGTCTGCACATGATTCAACTGGAGCCAGCCTGGCTATATACACGATGGGATGTCCACCAGCACAGAGGCGGTAGTGGAATAGGTCATATGACAGCAAGTAACATCTGAACGGCAGGGGGAAGGGATACAGCCATAGCATTTACAATTTTTACAATACACATGTATAATAAAATTGCACATACTGTGATCGTGTCCCCACCCTTCATATGTTACTTTGTGTTGCATGCAAGACCTGTAAAAGTAATAAATCATACCAACTGTACTAGACCTCTGAACTATGCCAAAACCCTCTACCCTCTTCACTGTTGGCTGCTCACAGTTTCTTGTATGTGTCACAGAGGGCTTGGGAACCTTCAAGCAAAATTTAAATCAATATGGTTTGTATCACCATTTTATTTCCCCTTCTCCACCAACTCAAGAGAGAAGTGAGTGGAGAGTTCTTCATATTTGTGTAATTCTTTTTTCCAGGCTCATAGCTGTGAGCGACTGGTGCCACCTTAGTCAGGGAAGGCACATGCCCCCACTTGTGAACAGTCTCGCTGCCGGAGGTGAGGGGGTCCGCCCACTGCCGATCTCGCTGCCGGGGGGGGGGGGGGGGGGGGAGGAGGAGGAGGTCCCCCATGGCCGATCTTGCTGCCCCGGTGCAGGGGGGGCCGATCGCTGCAGCCGCTTCTGGGAGTGCCTGTGGCTGCTTCTGGGAGCGGCTGCAGCGACTGGCCAGCACTTGCAGGGGGGGCACTGGCGCTCCTGCCTAACCCCCCTGCCCATCACCTAAGCAGCGAGCGTGGAGGATCAGGGGGTACACCGGTGCTCTCAGGGAGTGCACGTTCACCCCCATGCATCCCCTACGTGTTTTCATTGCTCATAGCAACCATCTTTTCTGGTCAGTTCCATCACAGATGAATTTGAACATTATGATACCATAATTCTTTTTAGTATTTTCAAACAAACAAAACATTTTAGTGTTCCTTTACCTGCACAGTACTGTTTATAGCATTTGGTAAGTTTGCAAGTGTTTTCAAGGCTTTTTTGAACAAAGGAATGTTTAAACTGAGGGACAAAGCACAGCAGATATGAATACTAGGTGTCAAAATGCAAACTGCAGAGGGACCTCAAGACAGACTAAACAAGTGCAGTACTTCACAGCTAGAAGTTCAGCTCTTCTCCCCACTACAACCTCTCCATACCACCCAATAGGTCTTGGCTGGTACTAGTCTTCAAAGAACTCCATCCAAATATATTTTTATGATTAAAAGAAGGATTACAGCTTCTAAACAATTAGTTAACTTGCTCCTATCACAATGTTTTCCATTAGCTCAGGTGGAGATCTAACCAGCATGGAAATGCCACTTCAAGGAAATGTTTAACTTTGTACAGTGGGATTTGATACTCACGGTTTTCCTCCTGGGATGCCTGTCAGACTGGGAGGGATGCCTGGGACTCGCATGTGATGATGTGGATCAAAACCAACCTGCAGTTTTCCCCATGCAAAACAAACAAAAAAAAAGGAGGGGGGAGGGTATATTAAGCATGGAAATAAACAAAAAAAGGTAGTTCCATGGCCTTCCTCCAAAACTAGAGATAGGCTGGACTACATTCAGCCCTGCATGTCTTTATTTTAGCTCACTCTTCCTGAACTCTAAATACAACTTTGTTCTCTGAGGCAGGAACTTACCACTGGAGACCTTCCGTAAGCTGCTGCTGCTGCTGCCGCTGCAGCTGCTGCACTCATTTGAGGGGAAATGTTATGTAGACCAGCATACGCAGCTCCTGGACTGGTTAGTTCACCATTCATGCCAGCATGTGGCACAATTCCAAATGGAGCAGGGTAAGGACATGGTACTGCCATGGGGGTCCTTAAGCCTGAAGCTACGGAGGGAAAGAAAAAGAGAGCTAACAAACCAAAAAGAGAGAGAAAAGAAAAAGAAAAAACAATTCAACAAGAAGTCTGGGGAGCAGTAAAACATTGCTTAGTTTAAACACTGGAAAACCAACTCAGGGTTCTGCATAAGCAGGTATATAAAATGTTTGTGCAGTTCTTCACTTAAAAGGATGCTCACCTCCTCTTGGAAAAGAACAACACAAATAAAAATCAAAGACACAGGGGGCACATCTACACGAAACACTGATTGTGCAGTAGCCAAAAAATACTGCGCAGTAGTGCATCACAGCACAGACAGTGCTAATATACTACTGTGCAGTATTATTAGGCTACTGTGCAGTAGTGTCACCTAAAGGATGTTTGCCAGTGCATTTATTTAGTACTTGCTAGTACAAGTACTAAATATATGCACAGTAACAACTGAGCCGTAGCATCTTGTGTAGACATGCCCAGGGCGTAGTTTTATAAAGCTCTGAAAAAAATAGATGCAATTGTTACTTACCCAATGGGTCAACTCCTGGGGGTTTTCCAGGCACTGGCCTCAATCCAGGAGTAGAATTGCTGCCTGGAGTTGGAGCATCAGTCCGTGGAGTTGGGGTATTTGATTTAGACACAGGAGTAGTGGATTTCTCATTCTAATTATAAAGTAAGACAGTGAAAGGCAGTTATTTATTTTACTTTCAGGCTTCTTAATTAGCAGCTCTAGATACCGTAGATGAAAATCAGGATGTGGTTTGATTTGTGGAAGCTAATTTTAATAGTAGTCACTGGCAATGCTGAGCAGCAGGCGTGGCTAATTAAAAGGAAAGGAAGACTTCAGGAATCACCATAAGAATTCACAGCTCTTGCCTGTTAGGCCCCCAATATGATTCCTGATAAGATCCATAACTGAAAATCACTAACATATTTGACCATAATATTACGATATCATGAAATTTGTTGGTGGTCTGTCTGCTCCTAGTGGACATGTCCACATCACAGCTAAATCAGGGTTACTGGCAGTTTCACTGACAGGCCAAAAAGGAGACTGTAATAAATCAACTTGTCCCCAGAGACGATCCCTGTCAAACAGAGTTGAGGAATAATGGCTGGGGTACCATGAGGAATTTTGCATTTCTTGCCACGTTGAGGTCTGCCTATCCAATGGACAAACAGTTAACTCCTCTATTTAAATCACGTCTTTCTCTCCCATACACACCTTTCCTCAGTCCTGAATTTACTTTTGAGAATTTAAAAAAAATGTAAAAATTGCAAGTGCCCTAACATGCAAAGAATTAAGAGAGGAGTTACAACACAGCTCAGAACCATGATTAACTGTAGTCACAAAAGAGAAAGAAGAACATCCCTGACTTGCAAGCAGCCTTTTTTTGCATTGTGATCTGTGATGCAAGTCAGGGATGGCTGTTGTAAGTGGCAGATTACTTAATTCATAGAAAATGAAAATTACTGTAGTTGTATATGGCATGGTAATTCAAACAAACCTAACAACCAAATTGCATTCAAACAGGAAACTGAATTTACTATAAACCATAGCACAAAATAAATAAATAACTATAAACGTCAAGCAAACTGTGTGTACTCTTATTTATCCATAGAATTATTCGTCTCTCTCCTCCCCCACATGAAAATCTATCACAGTGTAGACACATGCATCATCTATCTAAACTGGCAGTCAAATAAAGCCTTTCTATCCCAAAGAAGGGCTTTGGATTTTTTACCATATTTTTATTCAGCCCAGCACACTTTCATTTAAAGGTGCAATGAGATCTGATCCCCGATCCCAACAATCTCACATCCTGCCATACCACTGGGCTAGTGCAAAGGAAGTCCATGCTCATGATCCTGGGCTCCCTTTGCATAAGCAAGTTTAAAACTGGGTGCCCACAAGTCTAGAGCTGGGGTCAACTGCCAGCTGACCCATTGGGAGCAGGTTCATGAGCCCAGTACAGTCCCTGACTAGATCTAACAATCAGTTGTGCTAGCCCCAACCTGCTTCATGTTCAATTTAAGGCACCATACAAACCAACCATAAAAATGTTCTACATATAAAAGACAAACAACATACAACACAGAACATTTTTATACCTGGTTTGCCATTTTCTGGAACCTTAAATTGGGTGCACATGTAGTATTCTTGCCATTCATGCCATGATTAACACATCAATCATGGCATAAACATAATGTGTAGAAGGGCCTAAGGGATTTTAAAAAAGTAGTAGCATGTCTCCTTGTGTCTTACTGGTTGGATGAATGTGCAAAGCAGTGTATCATCACAGCTCAGAAGCGTTTCAAACCACTTACAAGGCTAAGTTCTTTGGATTTGGAGGAAGGAGTACTGCTGGAAGATGCAATAGAAGCTGGGCTAATTGGTGCATCTTTCTTGAGCAGTCGGGTCTTGTCCAAGCCATTCTCTCTTGGAGAATGTGCTGGGCTCCCTCGTGGAGAAGAAGGATCCTAAAAGTGAAGAATATGGTTTAATATAATGTCCTATTAGTGGCACATAGCACCTGGCTACAGCAATTCAGACTTTTGGAGAAGGGCTCTTATTACTGGTACATGTCACATGAACACTTAACAATTAGTTAATACAGTTTTAAAATCTAGATGAATAGTGAAATAAAATTTTCTGTTCTTTACAGTTAAAACTGGAGGTCATTAAACAACTGCTACACGAAAATGACACCACCACTTAGGATATAAAAATAGCAGAGGATTTTATTTCTCATTTTGCAGGTGGGAAATTGAGGCACATGAGGTTAAATTTTCCTGTTTGGTGTCAGACAGCATGCAAGTCTCAGGACAGAAAAAGAACACAGTACTGATGACAATCAGTGCTGCTCAATGGTAGGCTGTACTGCCTTAAGAGGACTGAGATAGACTGCTTAACTGCAAAAACAGAAAACCTCTTTTGAAAAAAGAAGTTAGAGTCAAAGGGTTTTTTTATATTAGAAAGATACAAAAAAAGACCAGATTGACCTGTTCTATGGATAAAAGGCAGAATTTCAGTCATGCAGTTAACAGACACAGACTGAAGACAGACACCCAGTTACTGTAATGTACAGAAAGTGATGTACCATACCTCATTGGAGACGTCAACCACCAAATTGTCATCACTCTTTTCACCATCGCTGTCCTGAAATGACACAGTGAAATTCTTAAAAAGATATTCAAAACATATTTCTCGCTTTCATAAAAGCAATAATATCTATTCAAATATAAAGCATCACATAGTTATTTTATACATCCGGTTTCTCTGGTTTGAGTTAAGTCAATAATTAAAAATTACAAGGCCTCTTTTTTATACAGTGCTTTTCACCGGTAGAGCTCAAATTGCTTTGTGTATGAATTAAGCCCACATCATAGCCAGAAAAATGGAGGCAGAAAGTGGGGAATGCATTTGTCCTACATCACTCAACAGGCAGAGGCAGAGCAAGGAAAGAACCCAAATCTCCGAAGTCTGGTGTTCTAGCTAATCTATCACATTATCTCCTAGATGCTCTACCTTTTTACAGGACAAAAGATGACTGGTGCTGAGCCTCTATAACTTCCACTTAGCTTAGCTGAAACCATAACTGCTCAGTATCTGCTTGGATTTTACTCAGAGATTTAAAACATATTCAACAGGATTGGGTTACTGAAATTGTAGAAACAACTTAGACTAGCAATTCAGTGGAGAAAATTTCACTCACATAACGAGTTGCTATTTCTTTCTCTTCTGTTTTCTGCTTTTTACTTTCTGAAGAGTAATCTGTTGAGTTTCTGTGCTTCTCTGCTGTTCTGAAACTGGCTGATGGAGACACAGAAGAGCTCTGAAATGAGACAGGAGAGGAAAAAAAATATAACCGTACACTTAATGCTGCCTAATTTTCTGGTATCACATGTTGTTTATTATATTATTACCATTAAAGACCACCTAAATCAGGTGTTAGTGGTAGTACTGATGATTTTGAGGACTTCTAATGGATAACAGTTTGGGCTTTAAGCAATGCTAGCTAACTAGTAATGACACTGAAATCATTGCTAGACACCTTTCTATAATTCATTAGTGGAACACTAAAGAGTTGAGAGCCAAAGTGACACTGTGATGGATTTGGAGCTGGCATACATACATAAATAATATAAGAAATAATATATAACTGAGGTTAATTCAATAAAGAGCTGTCAAAAACAAGAAGAAAGGGAAAAAAATGGCTCAGGATACGCTACCCCTAAGCAAACTTTTGAAAGAATATGTCAGTATCAGAAGGGTGAGGATCTGGAACATATTTCCAATAGGAGTTGCAAAAAAACCTGGCTACACATAAGATGGCGCTCAATACTCTTTTAAAGGGATTACATGACATGGTTGCCTGTGATAACAGGGGATGGCATTTGATGCCCCAGGAGATTCCTTCCAGTTCTATGTTCCTGTGAGAGCCATTAAGGAACAATGCCAGACCCATTAGTCTTGATGATTTTTCAGCCAACGTCACCCAATCTAGAAGACTTTTTTGACCAAAAGGATCAAAGTTTGAGAACACAGATGAATGAAAGAACTGAATCTGGGTTTAAAAATAATCTTTATTCAAAAGATGTAGTTGTTTGAGGTAATATGAACTCAGGGTGCTTGAAAAAGTTCATAGGATCACAGAATCATAGAAAAATCAGGGTTGGAAGAGATATTAGGAGGTTACATCTAGTCCAACCCCATGCTCAAAGCAGGACCAGCCCCAAGTAGATCATTCCAGCCACAAATTAAGAACAGACATGTAGGCAATACAGGTATGTAGACTGCTTAGCAATTTAAAATCTGTTTTGCTCTTGAGATCTGTTCTTGCTAAAAGACAGACAATATTTTTCTTTTTAAGATGGATGCATGATCACCGTTTATCACAGACTTCCATGGTAAAGAACCACAAATGTCCCACATTAACCATGTGTGTCAATGGTCCAGCTTATCATGGGTAAATCATGGATGCAGATGTCCTGGACATTGAGCAAAACTGAAATTTCATCTTGGGGTAGGAAAAGCAGAAGGTTCAACAGCCACAGGGGTACACTCAGCAAGACAAGAAAGGGGAGAAAGGTCAACTATAAGTATGCTATAACTATGACAGCCCTCTATTACATGATAAAGAATACAGCCATGGTTCCTTATTTAAGTAAGAGGAGAGGGGGGGGAAGGGGAGATGGAAGGACGTGAAATAGAAAATAAAACCATTTGTACTATATATATTAAATGACTATATATCTATTCAGTTGCTGGGAACCAGAAATGGAACGCATTCACTCAGACTATTTCCAGGACTTAGTTGAGAAAGTCTGTATCCTGGCATACAAACACACAAGTACACGAAACACAGGCATGCTGACTCGTTTCCAATGGGCTTAATATTTCAAGTGCTGAGCTCTCTGACCCTGGTCCAGCAGAACAATTATGTATGAGCTTAACTTTATCTCCCATTGAAGTCAGTGTTTAAATGTTCAGAATTAAGCTTGTGCTTACATATATGTTACAAAACTAAAGTGGATAGGAACGAGAAAGAAAGTAGGTGCTGTCTCAACAGAAACGCTGTTGATCTATTTCTATCTAACTACAGCAAAATCCTTGCTATCCAGCATGAGTGGGGAATAGGGGGTGCCGGGTATCTAAAAATGCTGATTACCTGAGGCCATCGAGTTTTGGCCGCACGTGGAGTGAGGGGGGGGCAGCAGCCGCATGTGAAGCAACTACAGAGCAGGGTGGTGGGTAGCAGCAGTGGCCACCGCATGCAAGCTTCCCCCGCTCCCCGTGTCTAGCCGCCCAGCTAGAAATTCTGGTTAATACAGACTGTTCTGGTTACTCAAATGCTGGATAAGAGGGATTTTACTGTAGTCTAGTTTCAAAAGGAATAACAAAATATCCAAGTGATTTTACAAGGAAATAGGTTTTACTGGACGCTAAGATCAAGGTGTTTATACTGCCTGACATATGCCCAGACATATGCGTTTTGTTTTGTTTTCCTTTTAATTTCACACACACTGTTATGAAATATCACAGCCACCACACTTGTTTTTAAGTGCCCACCTCTCAAACTGATAGATATTTATCTTCAATCGTAAAAAACGGAATGCAAAACAAGAAATCAAAATTCACGTTTAAGAACATATCTTCTTTCTCTTTCTTTACTTCAAATTGTTTCTAGACCGCTAACTTTTAGAAAGGATCAGGGGATACCTAACCACGGAATTAAACTGCAGCTGCCCTTGCTGAACATGAGAATGTTTTCTTATGCTTGAATATTCCAGTCCTGGTCTCCATTACTGTTACCTGAATTTTCCCCAAGATGCTAACTCTGATTCAGCTCACCAAGTCATGGTAGACCTAGTCAAAAGCAGATGCTAGCAGCCATTGACACTTTAAGAACTGTGCCATATTGACCTATCTTGTTGAAGTTGAACTTTGGGCCATTATGTTCTCCTATACGCTGAGCTGCCTGGAGAACTATTTCCTACAGTGCAATGTGGATTTCTCTCTGACTAGAGCCTTATAGGAGTCATGCAACTCTGAGATATTACAGAAGATGTACTCAAGCCCAGGAGAATGGCCCATATGGACAACAGGTATCAGGATCCCAGATTATAACTCCCCACTGAGGAAATGTGCTGTAATGGAGAAAATGTAATTTAATTTTGAATGGACCCAAAATGAAACATGACAACCTCAGCACATTGAAAGGGAACATTTTCATCTTGGGAATGTCAAACTATTTAATTCAATCAATATAAAGTATTTTTTGATGTTCAAATTGATTTTTCAAAAATGTTTTGGAAAAAAAAAAAAATCAGAATTTCAATTTTTTTCATCTTGACCCGACATGAAGACTAAATGTTAGAACATGGGGATTTTCTGCAAAACTTAAATTCCCCAAATTTCCTTAACTCAACCCAGCCCACTTCAATAAAAGCTGCAAGTCTCTTATTAAAGCAGGAACAGGGCAAAAATATGTAGACTTCATTAAGAGCTAGCACCATTTTTTCATATTCCAGTACTTCTTTAAAATATTAAGGCCCTAAATCAGGACAGCACACAAGCACATTCTTAACTTGAAGTACAGATGCTGACTTCCACTGATTTCACAAGGATTTATGCAAAGATAGGAGCTTTCCTATAAAGTGATCCTTACTTCAATTGAAGCCTTTATCAAGATATTTATAAATATCTGGATGAACCTTAAAGAAAAAGAAGAAAAAAAAAAGGAGGAAAAGCCTATGAAAATCTGACAATTTTGACCACATGCAATTATTTATATATTTACAATATTGAATGAGAGTGGAAATCTGAACACAAAGCAAATGTTGCATATGACCAATAGCCATTTCGTCATTATGAAAGAGGTAAACAAATGTCTGCCCTTCACAAACACTGCTGAAAATGGGTCAAATATTTTAGATTTTAAAAAAGCAGACAATTCCAATTAAATATTTCACTGTAAAGTGTATTTAATTGCAATTGCAATTACTATGCTTCTGCAGGGCAGCTTTAAACGCTCTAGACATACAACACATTAAGACACTGGGGCCCAGTCCACATGACTGTGGACATTTGGTTCCCTGGGGTCAACTAGCAGTGGCACACCTTGTGCCACTGCTACTCATCCCAGGGGGAACACCTGTGCCATGCATCCTCTGGTGCATGGCAGGTTACCCTGGCTGGGGTAGGAGACGCTGGGGCTAGTACTAGATTGGCGCCAGCAGTCTTACCTGGGGTCCTGGGGGACTCCTGGGGCTGCAGGAGAGGCAATCCTGCCACTCAGAGCCTAGCTGGCAGCTGGAATGTGGCTCTGGCCAGCCAGACTCCAGTTCTGAGCTGTGCACATTGCCACCACGTGCACCACTGCGCTTTATTTTTGCGTGTTTTTTTATCCCTGGATATCCAAGGGTCAATTCCCCCACCACCACCCTCTGCCCCCCGATAGCTCCCTTGCAGCACAGACAATAGCTGAATGTGCAGTATGTGGTACCCCCAAGACATATCTGTGGTGTTGCATACTGTACAGTCGTGCTCGTCTGAACGTGGCCCGAGATGCTAGTGGTCAAATGAATTCCCTAAAACAGGGAAAAGCCAACTAAAACTGCAATATTTAAGAGAGCTGATGGCTTGGAAAATGTATTTACTTACCATTACTATACAGCATACCCTTATGGAAAAGAATATGAATATTAAGAGTACCCCTATTACATTTTTACTCATTTCCTAAATTGAGAGGAGGCGGCTTATAATGTGAATTCATTCATTATTGCCCAAATTCTCCATATAGGAAATAACTGGCTTTAAAAAGAAGAAAAATAATCGGCAGCAAGTTATAATAGGAATGCTGTCTAAAGAATTAAAGTAAACTACCGCACTTAAATTAAGTAGAAATATTTATTTTCATAAATTTGAAACCATGTGGTTCCATTTTTCTCAATCTGGTTAGCCTTGGTGCTAAATATATTTTAATCTTTGATTTTGCTCCTTAATAAAGTTATAAATTAGAACTCCCTACTATGATTATGAAGCAGTAAATTATCACTAGCATTTAAAGGATGATCACCACATTGGAGCAACACATCTTGCTGAATGGTGTAATTACTTCAGAGTCAAATCAGACCTTGTGCCAACATGGAAATTAAGCCATGGAACTTTTTGGATGTTGGTAGTAAGTAGATTAGCAATACCACAGAAAAAGAAGCAATATTACAATAGAGACAAAAGTATACCACCACCAAGTATATTTGCTGCTTCATGAAAAATCCAGATGTTTAAATGCTATTAGACTTTATATAACATGAGACACGCTTGTTTTTAATGACAAAAACCTGGACATCCATCACACAAATGCATTTCCTTTACATTGTTTACATCACAAGACTAAAATCTTCAAAAACATGGTGAGCAGAAAAGTCTATGTGGTCAGCCAACTTTCCAGATTAGTTACAGGTGACTTTGTCTATAGCCATTTCTTTCCCAATGTTTTATTTTAATGTAAAAAAAAATCTGTTATTAAAATGACGACTAGGTTATATTTCCTTCTAAGAAATTCAGAAACAGTTTTATAAACTGAGGGTAACATTAAAGGCAGTATTGCAAAAATGCCATGTTTCCCAGCCCAGCCTACTCATTGACCGGGTACACCCTGATGAGGGATGGGAATGAGAAACTGAATTACAGTTCATACACCCATCAATTAAAACAAACCAACAAACAAAAACACTAGCAAAACTGTCAAATTGCCTGCAAGGTTGGAGGAATATAATTTTGCAAGACTACTTTAAGGCTGTTCTAGCTAGTGAAGCTGGGATAAAATCAGGAATATACGGTTACAAGTTAGTTTCAATTCTGTTTTTGGATACAATATGAAGGAGAGGAAATAAAAAGGAACTGAAACTGGGAATGTGAACAGATGAGATTTTGGTAGGCAAAATGAAATCCCCAATCTGGAACCTGGCTAATATAACAAGGCTAATATGACTGCTGCAAAAAACCCGTCAGGCTGCCTCTTTTCTATCTTTGAGAACTCATTACTACAGTAGAGTCTGCCTTTCCTACCTTTGGCATTACTTCACCCGTTTTCCCCAGTCATTCTTCCCCTCCCCTCCCTTCTCTACCCATCATTTTCCTAATTTCCACCTATTTACGTTCTCACTGACCTCCTGTCACACTTTTGGCTCCTTTCATTCCTTGGAGATCTCAGAACACTAGCAGAGTCTCCGCATGTCTGAAGAAGGGTATTTGTGCCCAAAACATTGCAAAGAACTTTATTCCAACTACTCTAGTGGTCTAATAAAAGATATCACATCTACCCAAAGAAGCTTGCCTGCCTATGTCCTTAGGGTAATACCGTTACAACCAAAACTCCTGCATCAGATCTTTAGTTATGACAGGCTGTTTGGACCTGCACTGGATTTGACTGGACTAGCAGATCACCTAAGATGTCGTTCTATACTTGATGTTCTTAGGGGAAAATGAGGGTTTCATCTGGGCCAGTTGTTGAGCAAGATTTTAAAGTTAGACTCCACAAGTAAAAGTAACCTAACTTTCCTTGCATGGAGTCACAGTTATTTCTCTAAACATTTCTAAGCAGCAACTTTTGAGAGGTTGCATATTGTCTGTCTGGTACATAATGTACTGCTAAAAAACTCTTCAGAACTCTGGAACAGGTGTCGACATACTAAAATTGCCCCTTCTACAAAATAATGCAACTGTCATGGATTGTGCAGCAAAAGAACTAAAGCCTCAATTCACAATGGTATGTAAGCACCTACCTCTCAGAGTTCAATCTATGAGGGCAAGATATCGATTACTGATCATAAGAGATTTTATCATGGGCTGTAGATCTAGATCCAACATGAGAACAGTTGTTATAACCACAGGCATATATATCTAAATGACATAATAAGGCCATAAAATGGAAAGGCATGTGCCACTTCAATCACTTTCTTTACTAGCAGGTTGGTTTAGATTTGAATAAGAACAATGCCCGATTTGTCGTCCCATTACCAAACTGGCTATATTCACCATGTCCCCGTGCATAAACTCCACCATCTTCAGTGCTAAGTACAACATGTAATCCATTTCCATAACAGAGGCTGCTAGCCTTCTTCCTACATAAGACAATTTCTTTGGTACTATTGTGCTCTGATTATCTTCAATCCCAAAAACAATTACAAAAGTTTAGTCCAAAAATAAACATCTCATCATTATGGAGCATGTATAAAACTGCATTGGCCAATGTGTCAAATGCTTTCAGATGCTATTTCTTGAGGTGCCAGTAAGGTAAATATTGTCCAATTGCCAACATCTGCTGTAACAGTGTTGAGTTTCAGTTAATTTCAATAAACAAGCTGACATTTCTGCTGGAAATAGGCAAGGATAATCAGGTCCCACTAGCCCCCATAGTAGCCATTGCTCCCAAGAACCAGGTTACAAGTGGCAAAAGGGTGTATAGACCAACAGTTGCTACTGATCATAAGATGGTGGAAGGGAGCCCAGGGAATTTGTCATGCAACGCCAGAATCCTTGTACTGATTTTCCATTATTGACTGCGATTTTGGCAGTTAGAGAACTTTAAGATTCTGACTACAGGTGGCAAACACCTACGTGTAACTGCAGTTGTGTGTCTTTTAGAGGCATCAGATACCTAGAAGTACCTCTGGCATCTGCACAATTTTTTTTTAAATCCAAGTCTACGTAGTGATTTTGTAAGAGATCCTGAGTCCAGCAGCCAGTACACAAAAAAACTCCATCAAAGTACACAATTTAGCTGTCAGACTTTGCTCTGCTCTTTGATTAAAACATCAATGCTATTTTAATGGCTGCCTTTGAGGAAGCTGGAATAGGGTAGCTACTTACCAAAATTAAGTGATTCAGCATTATGTTTTGGCAGGCTGTATCTTAATGGCCAGCATCTTCATATTAGTAACTATTAAAATTTAAAGGTAAAGAAGGTCTTTTCACACTGCTGTTTCCTCCAATAAGCTCTTTTAATCTACTAGAGAGACTAAGCATTTTGCCACCAACCACCACTGAGTTTATTCACATACAACAAGTGAATGAGACAGGTGCTAACATACTGAATGAGACAAGGGAAAATGCTCTTTGGTGAAGTGGAGGTTTTTAGTTTCTAGTTTAGCAAAAAGTATCATGTTTTCCATTTTCTGTTTGTGTAGAAAAGTTTTATTCTGGGTAAATACGCTACCCAGGTGAGGTAGGTATACTAAATACACAAGTGTAAGTACAGTAAGGCCTAGCATTTTGACAAATAAATGTAATTTAAGAGATCACACCCAAAACACTGGACAATCAGGATATACCATTTGTACAGAAGTCAAGTATCTGGGGTCCATTGTGCAAGAAAGCAGAGAGAGAGATGAGGAAATTAGAAGCAGAATAAACAAGTCATGGATGAAGCAGGGCAAAAATGAGTCAAGCAGTTTGTGATGGGAAAATGCTACAAGACAGTAAGGCCAATGCTATTGCATAGATAAGAGTGCTGGGAAATAAAGAAACCAGAGCTGAGAAGTGGGGAAATAAAATAGTTGCCCATGATGAGAATGATGGAGAATGAGGTTGCAGAAATGGATCTGTGGAGTAAATAAGAAATATCATGTAAGACAGGGATGTCAGTCATCTGGCTGGATGAGTGGTGTGGGGCTGTCCCTGGAGGCCAAATAAGGCCCACAGACCTCCCTCCAATCCCACATTCTGGATCCAGCAGCAACCACTCTACATGGCAGCCACTCCATGGAGGGCACTGCATATAGTGCTGGTCCAGGGCCCTGCACATAGAGCCAGTCCTGCCCATGCTACGTGTAGGCTGTAAGTCAACTCCAGACCCTGGGGCAGCACTGCAGGCCAGATCTTTGACCACCCTGAAGTAGTAAGTGCAAAGGTACAGTAACATGTGAAAGTGATGGAAACATGGGAAAAATAGAGTGAGAGGTTTTTTGGTATGTAGCCAGAAGGCCTGAAGAGTACAAGGGAATTAAAATTCACACTATGAAAGTAAGGAACAGGAGAAAGAGAAGGCAATTTCCCAAAACAACATGGCCCAAGCACAAGCAGTTCCTGGGAACTTGCAGTGTTTTGTAACAGATGGCAAAGGACAGCAGCTTATGGGAGTACGAGCACTTTAAAAGCAACTCAACCCAGTTGCTTGAAAAAGAGATATCAAAGAATCAGAAAAGCAGGGCTGAAAGGGACCTCCAGAGATCATCTAGTCCAAACCCCTGCCTAAGGCAGGATCATCCCTATCTAACACCATGCTATACAAATTAAATCACTGTCTAACCTCCTAGCAAACCTACACAGTACACCCAGACACAACATAAAACACCACCCTAATTTGACACAGGTAAAGCAGGGGGACCACAGTGGCCAGCTTCCTGCTGCTGCAAAGGTTGTTCAAATATGCTCAAGGGAAACTGGGAAGAGGGCCACACCTCTTGCTACAGAGGAAGGAAAAACCTGTCCATACCAGTCTGACCATGGCAGATTGGTCCATTGCTTCCTGACCTCAAATACGGTTACTGATCTGACCTTGAGTGAAAAGGCAAGACCTTCTAGCCACGAACCTCCAGCTTCAAGTCCCAAGAGGGGGAATGACCCACCCCAGTCAAAATCCCCAGCTTTGCTTGTACTCAACATTCAATACCCCTAAGGAAAGCTTAAAAATGCCTTGACAGATGTAGCAGAAAGCAGAAATGGAGGGGAAGAAGTAAGAAAGAAACATCATGTAAGACAGAGATGTCAAAGTCCAGAAGCATTGGAAATATCTGTGGTAGAACATAGGCAAAGCACAGCAAGGCCTATACCATCTTTGACCAGTGGCTGCCCAAACTCTTGAAAGCTTCCAGTGATGGAGTGTCCAACACTTTGCTAGGCAGTTCATTCCACCCAACCAGGTGTCCCCCATTTTGTATTTGTGTTTAACTGTTCTTCCCAAGGTGTAGCACCTTGCGTTTTCTGTACTTGAAGGATATACTTGGAAGGAGAAAAACACCACGTCTACTCTGTGAAAGCATCAGCTTGTGCCACTATCCATGCAGTTACTCAGCAAGGCTAATTGGACTAATACAACTTACAGTATTTTCAGTGCAGAGCTAGCTATTGCACGTGGCACTGTCCGGAACCATGGAGACCAGGGGTGTTAAACTTGCCCCTGACATGGGGGGGCTCCTCCTAGGCTGAATTTAGAGTGCCAGCAGTTTCAAGAGCAGCAGGTCCAACAGTGGCTGCTGTGGATCTAGTGGAGGCAGCAGCAGGCCAAGTGGCCATAAGGCAAGCTGGCACATCCCTTGCTTGCCCCCTACTGCCCCTGGCCACTTCCACTAGGACCAAATTCTGCAGCAGGTGCACCCCCAACTTCCAGATACAGGCAACCCCCACTTAGCACTCTTAATTGGTTCCTGAAAAAATAAGCGTTAAGGGAAACTAGCTTTAAGCAACACTGAAAGTATATGATGACCCAAGATGGCAAGTGTTTTTAATTACCCAAGATGGTGAATGTGAGCATTATAATGAAACTTGCCGAGTGCCAGGTGAAATCAGGTAGCAATTTAAAATGAGTGTTATAGAGAAATAGAGCTAAGTGAAACAGCATTAAGTGGGGGTTGCCTGGTACAATGGCTATAAGACCAAATCTCAAAGGGCTGTATGTTTGACACGCTTGATGTAGGCCAGTACCAAGCTTTGTTTTCCCCTATATTTACACTGGGCTGAGCAATGTTACACAAGGCCGTTGCTTCAGGAATTTCAAGACGTAACGTATCGTTTCTCATATTTCTAGTGTGCCAATCACTGAGCGGAATATAGCCAGTATACAAAATAACGATTAGACAGAAGGCAGTGTAAGCATCTTATAAAAACATAAATGCCCCATACCAGTACCAGTGGAAACATCAGTGCACTGTGTACTTGCCATAAGTAATACTTTAAATTACTTCCATGAATATAATGACTCGCATTGAAACAAGGGAGGGAAAAAATGCAGACAGATCATGCACAAGGGTTGTCCAATTTCTCTAAAAATCCTATAATCTCCAGCTCCCATGAACTAACTCACTTAGATAGCTGACCTTGCCTGGGTAGAAAGAAGCGATAATTAAATAAAATCAGTATTAGAAATAATGACTCAAGATTTTCAGACCAAAAGCCTTGCCACATGGTAAAGCTGGCATCTCTTGAAGCATGGGTGAATATGGCAGTTTCGTAGCATAACTTTGCAATTCTGACAAAATGATGCATTTTGAGTGCAATAATTAGAACAATAATTCGCAGCAAAGTGGGAATGATGAGATAATTGACCATCTTGAAGCATTAGGCATTAAGTAAAAGCCAAGGATGCTCCTCGCTAAGGTCAATTACAATATAATTAGCTGAACGACCATTACTGCTGTTAAAAAATCTGCTCAAAGTATTAAAAAAAAAATCTGTAAAAATGGATGCAATGCACATCATAGAACCTCAGAAGAATTCTGGCTGTTTGACTGGCACTCAAACTAAGTTCTGTGAAATCCAAAAAACAGTTAGGATTCAGGTATCACTCAAATGCTTGATTTAATTATTTTTAACTCTTTCAGGAAGATATAGCTCTCTGATCAAATCATAAACATAGCGTAAGTGAATTCTTGCAATTCCTTCATAAGTCTGAGTCAAGTGTGTTCAGACCAAGAGTCACCCAGCTGCTAACTTGCATTATAAGGTAAGTCTACTTTAAGACCAATTAGAGTGAAAAAGCCCAAAGCTGAATTGATTCAGTCTTTGCAGGTTTGTCTCAACTGCAAAGACTGAACCAATAAGCAAATGAACAGACGTTCAGGAAGATTTTGATTCAGGAAATGTAGTCACATGCCTGCAGTGGCTCAAGCCAGAAGCTACAGGGTGGTAAAGCACAGTTCCCTGGCGCGTAGCCAGCATGGGCTGTGTGTTTGTTTTTCCTTCCTGCCCCTGAGGTCTCTGGGATTTGCAGTCCACAATTACAACAGCAGGACTCTGCAGGGCTCATTACTTCCTCATCCTGTTTCCAGGTGCCTCTGGGATTTGTAGTCCACACTCGCAGTCAGCAGTAAAATTAGCAGGGCAGGACAGCTTTGTACTCAGGATAAGGGAAGTTTAACCTGCCTGCCCACCTCAAAAACCAGCCAGGGTTTGCTGGGGGGGGGGGGGGGGGAGGGGTGTGGAAGGACAGTGAGCCAGCCAGTGAGGCCAGCGAGCCAGCCCTCAATGCTCCAGCTAGGAAGCAGAGGGGCAGGGCCAACCCTGCTCTCTGGAGCAGACAGCACAGCCCAGCCCAGGGCTGCAAAATGCTGGGGGACTCTGATTTAACATAAACCAGGAAGGTGTCTGGGACAGAAGTTTTATAAACCAGTTTGACCTAAATCAGTTAAGTCTACATTCAACCAGGTTTATCTTAAACCAGTTTCAGGCATTCTGAAACTGGTTTATATGAACTTCTGTTCTGTTACAGGTTTAAACCAGTTTCTGATCACTTAAACTGGTTTATGTGCAACTTCTGTCCCTAGCCTAAGAATAGATGAGACATGATGATGTGATATTTTCTTTATTGGGTATAGCGTCCCACTTGGTAGAATGAAAGGACTGTTGATAAGAGTATTTGTTTTGTCAGAATACTGGGAAGGTGACAGGTCATCGAGCTTCCTAAAAAGCAGGCCAAATCCTTCAACACTCTTCTCAGCTAAGTAGAAGGATACAATGGACAAGTGTCCCAAATGCTACTTCCCTGATTTGTTAAGTTGGAAAACTGCATTAGGCCTTCACCCATTCAAAAGCTCAAAAGACACTTGGGTCCTTCTGTGAAATCAGAGAATATGCTGACCCCAAGTTACATACCCTAGAGTGGTGGTTTTCAACCTTTTTTAGACTCAAGATACCACTCATCAGACTTAAGGCATCCCTCCCACTTTTGTGAACTGAGTGGCAACCCACTTCAAAGACTAAATTTATCTATTACACAGCTTGCATCTTTGCAGCCAGGCAGGGAAAGCCTAAGCCTACCTTTATCTGCTAATCTCCTCACACCTGAAGCCTAAGTCTTCATCTGCTTATCTCCTAACACCTTGCTTATCCCCTCACACTTTCTGGGGCACCCTTCAAAGAATCTCGCAGCACCCTACATGTTAATCACTGCCCTAGGGAGACCCCTAACTTCAAACTGCTGTGTCACTTATTTCCTCCAGTCTGCCTCCTGCTTATTAGTATAATCTTAAAAAATATAAATGGAAAGGGAGAAAAAAGGATAATAACAATAAATTAGAAATACAGGCACTGATGAAGGTGGAAAAAAGGCAGGATACATAATGCAAAGAAAAAAAGAATTGAGGAAGATGAATTTTAAAAAAGTATGTTATGCTGTGTATTCCTAGTAAGTCTATAAAATTTATATTTTACCATATATTTTTTATATATTACTGTACATTTACCATATATTTTCAAGTGGCTCTCAAAAGTCTATTTACACATCCCTCAATTTATTGGAATCTGTAAGCATACATGCTGCCCCACACACACACATTTGCACATATACATACCCATATATACACAGATGAAGATTTAGTAACTTGAACAGAGCAATTGTGAAATTCTGTCAACTGCTCAAAAATACCACACAAGGTATTTACACCTATCAGTTGTTTCTCTAAAAATCATCTATAGCTCTAATGAAACTTCCAAAAGGTCTCAACCAGTGGTGCTCCACCTATGAGGCCATGGGCCAGATCTGGCCTCCAATGTGACTGGATCCAGCATGCAGAATCAGCAGCTTGGCCTGGTGCATCATCTTCCCTGCCCTGTCCCATACCACAGATCCAATTCCACACCCAGAGTTGCGTTCTCTTCTTTACTTCCCTTCCCTCCGACACTGGCAGCCACCTCCCTCTCCTGCTCCCATACCAAAGGGGAGTGATGGCCCAGGGTACAGCCAGATTGCAAGCATGTGGCCCATCACTCTACAAGGCTGAGGTCCACTGGACTAAACTGGTAAGGATCGCTAAAATTGTTCAGCTTATCTTGGATTTTTTTTTTTTTTTTATTAAAGAATATCCACTGTCCTGGTACCTGAGAAGCAACCTAACATCTTGCTCACTTTATTTACTTCACAGAAGGTTGACAGTGTGACAGTTGAGACCCTGGCCTCAATCAGGACCTCCTTGCCCTGCTTTCTCTTGTCTCCCTTTCAGTGATCACCTTTTCACTTCAACTTGTCACATTTCAGTTTGAGCCTTCCCCGAGAGGAATTCCATTGTGGTGTCCAAGTCAAATGGATGCAAAAAACATTTTTCTTGTTTGCCCTCCTGCTACTTATAGTTTTTCTTCATAGCATTACCTATCCCTACCTCCAAGCACATTTATTTCAACTACTGTTTTCCCTAGCCACTGTATCCAATTTGGCTTCAGTGATTTCTCTCAAGGACTTTACCCAATGTTTAATTTAATTTGAATCCTCCCATCTTCTTCAAAACAACTTGCTGTCTTATGGAGCATACATATTTTTATACTTCAGGCACAACTCTTCCATACCAGACTGTTTTTCAAACTTCAGTGGCCGTTACAATAGCTTAGCTAGTGTCTCATCACTTGGTGATGCCCTTATAGCATTTTGCATAACCCAAAGTGAACTTTTAGAATAGTTTCATCTTCCAGTCTCACACCCGCTCACTCTTTATCCCATAAGAACGTACTTCCCTGCTCAGCTCTGAATCCATTTCTGTATCATTCTGCTGTGTTTTATCTGTTGCTGGATTCTCAGATATCAAATGGGCAATTCTGGTAATTTTTCATGTCAAATGCTACTGACTAGTTAGGAAAGACAAAGCAGAAAGCTAGTTCATATCACATACCCTGCTTGAGCTAATTGGATTGAGTTTTGTAATCAAGAGTGTGATAATTATTTTTTTTATGCAAACTATGATTAAAATGCAAACTTCGAAGTTTTATATGGCATTTTTACCCACTAATTAACATCACTAATTGCAAAATTAATTAAGTTAATTAGTGGATAAGAGTGTCATATAAAACATCAAAGTCTGGCTGTTTAGTGTTGCTGCCAGAACAACTAAACAGCCATAAAGAAATCTGAAATAAAGAGGATGTGTACATTCAGCAGTCATCCTTCCAAACCCAAATATTCACAAAATTTAATCTGAAAACTATCAACAGATACTATTTCACACAGATGATCTAATTGCATTAGTATCACCAACATAACATGTGACATAAGTTAATTAAATGAGAAAGAACGATCTACATAGCATCAAAGGCTAGATGTTTAATCACAGTTATAAGAATTACAATTAAATGAACGTAGCACCGTTCTGGGGGCTGTGTGCACAAACCCACTCCATGCTAATTCCAGTCATGGATTCCTACACATGTGCCATTTAAGTTTCAGGCAAACTAGGCTACACAGCAGAAGCCTCTGGAACCTACCAATTTTGAGGCATAATTCTATCAGCATGGGCTGCTGCTTCTCTGGCCCCTCCTGGTGTACAAGTGCACAATGGCAAGGAAAACAGGTGTTTAAAGCAATGGCTAGGGCTATTGGCTAGCCTTTCACAGGTGGATGTTCAAAATAAATCCTCTAAAATACAGCTTCTTCTGTAATCACTGACTGAGGGACGTAACACAGGTAAGGCCTAATCCCTACTGACACTGTGAAGGTCAAAGGACAGAAAAAAGAACTAATGCTGCTTAAGTACAAGCAGTGAAGCAGTTGAAGAGTACAGCTGTGAAGAAAAGAGGAAAGACAGGCATAAGTAAAAGGACATCTTAGCACAAATACATTAAATAAAAATATGTGGCCAGTATAACAGGCACCCTTTAGTAAGCAAGGCAGTTTGAATAAAGGGACAAAAGGAGGGGTGGGATTTAAAATGTACACACTCACAGCTATGGTGGGGGAAAACAAAGGAGGAAAAAAACCCTCTTCTGTTCAGTTTATAAAAGTTTGAAAGTTCACAGATTATAACTTAACATCAAGTCTGCTCTTGTCTGTATCTGCCACATTGTAAATATTGAATTTAACTAACGGTAACAGCCAAGGTATAGTCAAACAGTCTCCCTTCTAATCTATAAAGCAATTTACAAGTCCTTTCTCCATCACCTCCACTTCTCCCGCTTCAGTTTCTTCCAGTTTCAACACTCCCTAAACTAGACAACGTACTTCACAACAGAATATAGTAGGCAACTCCAAAACTTGGATAGAACGAAGAGTTTCACAAGGATGTATCAGCATACATGTTACATTAGTAAGCGAACAGAGGAGGTAACTGTGAGAAAGAGCCTGAGGTCATACACAAGGTACACAAGATTTCCCATCCTAATAATGCCAGAGAGGATTAGCATTCTGGACTAATAAAGAAATGAAAGCAGATACACTCTACCAAACAGATGAAGAGTCTCCTTAAAACCACATTTTACATAGTTAAAAAAAAAAGGAACAACTGTGCAGATATATCCTTGACACTAGCATAAGAGTGCTCACAAGATACCAAGCATTAAGCTTAAACTAAATATGCTGAAACACACAAGCCAAAGGTCACCAAGACATACAAGTTCAAAAGAAGTGAGTATAGACATAATAGTCTTTGGAAATTTGAATAGCACAGAGCCAGTAAATGTTGGACTAAGGTTACCCTTTCTCCTCTTTTCAAATGTTTATTTGGGGTTCCAGTTGCTGAACTTTCATGCTATTACCTTAGTTAGAGACATAAAACAGATTAACTGATTAACATCAGTAAAATGGAAACTAAAAAAAGACAGGGAAGTTTGGGAGCTAGTGGGTGTAAACAACAGCAATAACAGGATAAGAGAAGCAGCTCAACTAGCCATAACATTCAATATAGCAATTTAATTGAGGACTCACCACCATGAAAGATGCACAGAATGATAGCCACCAAACTGCTTTACTGCCTCTGAATCAGTGGCATTTCTACAACTCTAAAGGAAAGCACTTACTATTTTTCTGCATTCTTCAAAAAGTGCAGACTGCCAAAAAAATCCCAACATCTAACATAACACACACACACACACACACGCACACACACACACTATAATATATATATATATTTAAAAGACTGTTGGTAAATATATACCAACAATCTTTTTGCTTGATAGATACATAATTTTGCCAATAATCTTTTTTTACTGATAACCAAACTTTTTTACTGGCATATGCTTTACATGATATAAATGTACCCCTTCTGCCAGGCCCTTGACTAGGGACCCGATTCAAGTTTAAGAATTTAACAACAAAAATAAGGTCAAGGTAAAATGTTTGCAGATCATCAGTACACACTCTTGGACTGGCAACCCTACTTGACTGCAGAATAGTTTTTATACCATGCTGCCCCTAAACCAGTGGTCCCCTATTCACTCTCACACTCTGATACCCCTGACCACACCCTGAACAGTGCCACCCTCCACAGACCATCCCCCAGCCTTACCATCAGCTGGCCCCACTCCCCATCTTGGCATGGATCTCCAAAGAAAGGCTCCTGTCGGCCTACCTGCAGCCTAGTAGTGTTAGAGGCAGGAGACTGGACACAGTAGCTGCAGCACATGGCTGAGGGAGGAAGGGGCAATAAGCTACAAAGATTTGAGAGAATGCTCTGTACAGCATACTGCATTCCCATTCAGACACCAGGTGGCACTGTTCTGGTCGGCCTGTACATCAAAGCTTGCCTCCAGTCTCATACCAATGAGCTTCAAACAAGCTGGGGGCTTCTTAGGGTTTTTTGTTTGTTTTGTTTAGGTTTTTTGTTTTGTTTTTGTTTTTACTGATGGCTCCATTTTTTACAGACTTAATAGGCAGGTGTTTTTAGGCTTGTTTTCCATGGATGGTCTATAAATTTACACAGCTGGCAATTCTGAACTGAATCTTAGAGCACCAAAATATGCATTCCATTTGGCTAATTTCAGAATGACAGAAAAATGCTAAAAGATGAGTTCTTTATACTATAAGAAAGATCAATTAAAGGTTTATATCAGTTCTTTAGACATTGTTAAGATTTCAAATATTTTAAAAATGTGTATAATAGGAAGTAAGGAATGCCTTTGAAGAATAAATCAGCTTTTGGTTAGAGCTCTCTTTAAAGAGCTAATAACACTGTAAAATAGTTACAGTTTAACTTGTAACAGTGATTTACATGCATTATATATCATCAAACCTAGCCGAATGTGAATTCTTTTTTGTAGTGGCTCAAGCTACCAGTGTTGTAAAAACCTTGTCAGTTCAGGGAATAGAGGTTATTAGACTGAAAACAGAACTTCTGTGCTAAAGGTTTCAAAGCAATAATGACCAAGTTTTAAGCTCTCTGTTCTCAGGGGAGAGGTAAGTGGATTCACTTTTCCTAGGGATAGGTCCTAGTAACTTCCCTAGGGGAACAGAACTCTGTGTTTAATTCCTGCTTTTGACCAGAAGGAGAGAACCTAGCGCTAATTAGCCCTCTTTGGTTTTAAACCCATACGGATCATTCTGCCAGAAGCCTCATGAGAAATCACATTTAACATCTTTCAGCATGAGTTCAAAACAACAGCTTTGCCTCAATGCCCCACATTTTTAGTTCCCAAGTGCTTGCTTTTTTTTTTGCTTTTTTTTTTTAAACACTGGTTACATTTCTGAGAAAGACATCTCTTTGAAGTGTTCAAGTATATTCTCCCTTAAATCTCTCCTGTGCCTATCTTTGGGGCAGAGACCTTGGCTTGTTTTCTTTTCTCTTTCGATTTTTTTTAAATATAAAGTACTTTATTGCTACATAAACAATGCTTCCCTGTTGCAGAGACTGAGTTAATTAAAACAATGTATTAATATTTGCATTTGCTGTTTCAAGGGATGGACCTAAACCAACTTCCTTCTTGCCATGTGAAACAAGGTACTCTAGACAGATTAGCTTCCTCCCTTTACTCCCCCATTTTATAAGCTTCCCAAATTCACTCCCTGTCAAAGTTACCTCACTCAACTGAAATGTGCTCACATTAATCACAGCTAATTACTAAGAGACTGTCAAGCTTGCTCTTCCCTACCTTGTCCAGATCCCACACGGCTTCTTAAGATACAACTCCATTTAGACTTTCCCTGTAACTGACATTACTTAGTCTCTATAGCAAACACTCAGTAAAAGTATAATTAATTAAATAACCACAGCACTGAATGATCACTAAGAAGTATTATACATAGCTGAAATTTAGGTCTCTTAGTTCTGATGTAACACATGAAATTTCAATTTTAAAAAATTATCTAGAAAATAATATTTGACCCCAATTGTTCTGCCTCAAGATTTTTTTCCACCACTCTTCATCTACTGTATTTCATGTTGTGACAAAACAGAAGTCAGAAAAGTAGTCAGGCTTGTGCCAAACTTCAGACACTTGTCTACCTTTTACTGAAAGTCACCAAGAAGCTAAAGGAATTAGTGGGACTTAAGTGAGTACATGAAGTTCAGCAAATGCTTAAGTGCTTGTCTGAATCAGAAGCCAAGAGTCCAGCTGTTCATAAAATCAATTCTCCCCAAAAGGAAGTCCTTTAGTCAAGGTGAATGGAATGGATGAAGGAACAGAAATTTGCCTACTAGTGCTAAAGCAGTAACACCTATGTACTGGTACAACGTGAATCCCTTATGTATAAGGACCTACTCACATCACAATTTCATGGAAGCCGCAAAATCTGCAACTGCTCACAAAATCAACCTAAAAAAAGTTAATAAAAATAAAATGCTGCCCCCCCAGTGGCAGCCAGTGGTCCTTGCTGTCTCCCAGCCTGCCTGGGAAGGGAAGACGCTGGCGACGAGATGGCACAAAGTACAGCCAGCAGCCAAGATGGTGGCTGCCCCCTAGTCCCTCCTCCCCACCTCCCCGGGGTCTCTCTGACAATCAGCGGTGAAGGGCGGGAGTGCACGACAGGAAGCTATTGCCAAGATGGCAGTTGCCCCCTCGTCCCTCCTCCCCACCCCAGGTCCTCTCTGCCACTCAGCAGTAAGGGGCAGGGATGCCAGGAAATGCCCGTGAAACTGGCTCTTTGTGCCATGACCAAGCTGCAAAATTTCCTTAGTCTCACTACGAATTAAGTAGGTCCCTACTTATACAAGCCACACCTACTTCAAAGATTTGGTAAATAAAATATAAACAGATTCATGTCCATTTTCCAATGTGCTACAAACTCTTTAATATTTTTGCATTTTGCCAGCAGCAGCAGTTGTTTGTATTTTGCTGGGCCTTTCATTTTTTATATTAGACAGGTCACTCGGTTAATTTTTTAGATGTTAAAAGCATGATCAAGTACCAACTTTGGTCTAGCTGGAAATGTTTAGATGTCAGCAATGAGCAGCCAATAAATTTTTAATTCATGCTACAGCAGCTGAAAAGCAAAATTTGCTGTCTTGTACTCCTCTACATCCTGCCAAGTCCTTAAGTGTGATAACTGGCATTCATACACATGACCTTCTGTTCTATTCAAATGAGTTATCTTTAGATACTTTGTGAAGACTATTCCTTCTCATTTAGGCACTTCATAATACAATCCACCTTCTCTTTTTCTTTTGTTAAGGAAAGACTGTAGCAATCCCCCTAAAACAGTGTTTTGGCAAACACTCCTAAATTATGTAATTCACCAGGTTAAACTCTGCAGTTGTAATCACTTTCAAGGAAGACGGGTATAATACATTATCATTATAGCTATACAATCCTGAGCTGAATTTTCCTTGGCTGAATTCCTAACATTTTAATGCTGAAATTGATCTGTTTTAAAAACATCATGTGAAAGGTTTTTAAATACCATACATGCTCAAGCTCTTTATTTTAAATGGTTTAGAAATGAGCTTGTATAAACAGAAAAAAAAATCTTCTGTTCTCTAATCTGGCATTAAGTACATTTTAAAGAACAACAGGCATGTTTCCAAACAAACTATTCCAGTGTACAAATTACCCAGCAGGGATGGAGATAACAATGCCTCTGGTGTGGGTTTAGATCCTAGAAAAGGCTGACATTTCATCAAGGTTGTCTAGGAAACCATATTTTTTTTATGTATAAAAGTTAAAGGTGTTTATTCTAGTTTGGGATGCTCCTTAAGAAACTGACTGGTAACAGGGCTATTTAAATGACCATTTCATGGTGCTTCCTGTCCATATAAAACTAATAGCTGTGTCTTGGGTTAATTAAAATCTTGGACTTCAAAAGCGCAAGTAGTTTAAAAATCCCAAAACGCAAGGATTACAGAATTGAGACAAAAAGCTTTCTAAAGTTATAACTACACTAAAACCTACTCTCCCCCCCCCCACATAACCTTGAATTCTCAACCAGCTAACTGGAGCACTGATGACAAGCATTTTCCAACTTGAGCGCTTCAAGTTAGGTATGTACCTACATCCATATTCAGACATTTAGGCGAAAGAATTGATTTTAAAAAAAGTGGGGCGAGACAGACAGAGATCCTGACCTCCCATTAAAATCAAAGTGCCTTAATGCCAATTTAGGTGTTTCACTTTTTGGGTCAGGAGACCCAGTCAGATAAGACTAAAACCATGCTGCTAGATGGTAGAGAGAAGCAGACAGAAGACAATATGAAGATGCTAATGGCATTTCTAAGAGACCATGACTATAAACTGTAGAACAGGCTTCACAATTAAAGGTGCCTCGGTCAGCCAAGACTGCTCATGTTGCTGTGCCTCATAAGAGGACTATAACCTTCTCTTTCCAAACCCTAACCAGACTCTGGATACTTTAAGGCTTCACACATGCTGTTCAGAAACTGAAGTTAGCACAAAAAGTATTCTGCCTGCTTATTCAGTGAGATTTTACAATGAGAAGAAGAAATGCTCCAGTGAGTTTCCAGGTGAATTTTAAGGGCTTGGCTTTAATTTGGAAACACCATGCTGCATTAGGACATAGTTACTTGAGAGATTAATCTTACATCCCATGGAAAATGATCTTAGCTGCACTCAGGCTAGACATTCTCAAGCTACTGTCCAACAGTTTAAACAGGCTACTCGGCGCAGGGGTCCTTAACTACAGAAATTGTTTCCTACTTGTTCCATTACAGCCCAATTTTTTCTTACCTTTTGGTCCTGCTGTAAAGCACAGTTATCCCAACTGACTGGGACTAGGGGAGGAGATAATGCCAGGGAATTGGAATTATTGGTTGCCGAGTCGTGATTCTTACTGGGGTAGTGACTAAAGCCTCATATGAAGGGTTTGTTTCTAACAGTAAATGTAAATTCCTACTTAAATCAGCTTCAGCTAGAGAACGGAGACCTTACTTAACACCAAGAGATATACAAATAGAAATAGGAGCTTATTCTCTGGAATAAACTTCAGATCATCCAGGTGTGCCTAACTGGACTCTCCTAGGGAGATTTCACCCCTTCCACACCGCTCCATGTGTGTACCCAAGCACAGTATAGTCTTTACTACAATGGCATGAGTATAAGCATGGAATGAACTGTGGCACCAGAGAAGAGTCTGTCTAGGTCTAGGTAATGCTTGTAGAGCTAGGCTCCATATATACCCAAGATATAGCTCTCTTGAATTATATATGGAAAGCCTGATTCCATTCGTAAACTACCCAGCAGAATCATACCAAATCAGGTTCAAAGGTCCAAAGCAACAATAGAGCTAATAACAGGATGCAAAGGGTAGAAGCTGTAAATTGCTCAGCTGTCAAATCCTGTGTTTACTCTCAGAAGGAATGCAAATTCACCTGAGATTTCCCTCTTCAAAAAGTTTGAGACTAGTTAGATTAAAACAAAAAGCTACCCACTTTGACTTACCCAAACGAGGTCCTCTAAAATACATCAAACTCAAAAAGCTCTGAAAATAAGGTCGTGACGGAAATGCAATGAATCACTGGACACAGACCCCACGTACCAGTTATGAAAGATACCTGTTTTTGGTGAGAGCTTCTTTAGAATTACTTTTTTTTTTGGACAAGCCTTACCGATTTGGAGGGTGAACAATACTAAAGCGTGCAATCCCCTCAAATCCAAACCTGTATTTCATAATGCATGGGGCCACCTCAAAGAGCTGGACACAGCCTCCTTCCCCCCCATTTAACAGAGGCAGCATCACTGACATTCTTTTCACTGTAGCCCTCAAAGCATACATTGTCTTTCATTGTGTTTTGAGTAAAGCACTGTTTGCAGTTACAGCACTCTATAAATAAAAAACAAATAGTGCGCACATTTATCTGATTAAAATCCAATGTAAATTATATGCAAAATAGGTGCAGCCCACTAGCTCATGGCAAACTGCCAATGAAGACCTTCTGTGCTGTAAGGCTGTGCATCACTGATTTAGGATACAATCTCTCTGTCATTTTCCAACCCTAGTCTCATTATTGTATGCTTCTCCTATGCTACATTACTTAATACCCTCTCTCACCTACGCTCTCTCATTTTTACCTGTCCACCTCTGGATTTTTCCCACTCCTATCACACACCATCAGATCATCCAAAAAAAAGATTACACCTTGATACATAATAACTTTGTTTTGAATGAGACCAACCAAAACCTGGTTCTATGCAAGATACCATTCCATCTCCCTCTCCCTATCCCCTCCCTGCCCGTAAGGCAAATATTCATTCCTTCCAACACTCTTTCCCTGCTTCCAGTTTTCAGGCTTTCCAAGCTCACTGTTCTAACTAGTTGGCAAGCAATTTAGGTTCCTCTTACAGGTCACTAGGCAAAGAAGGTTAATCTAAAACTTTTTCTAATGCTTATCCCCTGATTTTGCATAGCAGGAAGGGGTCAAGAATAAATTTCACATTAAATCAAAGAATGATATGACCCTAAAATATTTACCCATTATGCATCTGATCTCTCTCCTAAATTAGGTTATCTAAAATGGATTTTCCAAATAATCTAGATACAACACGAGGATATTTATTTTGATTTAGTTTTAAATGTCCACATCACAGATTTTCCTCTTTTTTCCCCTCTCATTCATGTCTGAAGTGTGCTTTCAGAACTTCTTGAGGGCACCTTGGAATTGTTCAATGTATTGTTTGGAGAGACAGTGTGGGGACACACTTTACAGGTGTGAGATACTACATATACTCTGACTCTAACATCTCATACAGGGTTGTTAGAAATAGCTTGGTGTTTCTTTAGTTGCTTCCAATATTTGTAATGAGTAATCAATAATTCAGACCCGCTTCCTGCAATACGTGCACTAAGATGGGCAAATAATCTGTGGGGCTCTGTATGGACACAGTAAGCCTCTTACATGTTACATGTAGCAAGAACAGGAACTTAGATATAGAGGTTCTTTCCCCTTTCTCATATTTATCACTCCTTTCACTTCTGTGAAAGAGTACTCAGAAATAATACTGCAACTCTGACACTGAAGCAGAAAAATAGCTGTCTAAAACCATGGAGACACCTAATAAAATGCATGCAATTATCTTCCTAAATTGGAATTTTGCTCAGCTTAAATTGTGTGGTAAGAAGAGACAAAAGTACCTATGATAGAAAACATGACAATGTGGAACTACAACTGCCACCTCAAATTACAAGTGTGGCCAGGAATACTTCCTTCCACTTTCAAACAGCCATGAATCACAGTCTTCCTTTCATCTCAGATCATGATGATCCGAACACTACGATCCACATTTAGGTTGACTGTACTTGGGTGGATACCTATGTGAAAGTATCAACTAAAACAATACACAGAAACTCTCCAGATAAGTGATACAATATTTCAGGATCTACCTACAAAACTACAGCAAATGCTTCTCATCTGCTTCAGCATCAATTCAATGATCTAGTCCTTCAAAATCACCTCTTCCCCAAATGACCAACTAGTGCAACTAAGCTTCATTGGAGTAATGCACTAACACTCTTGGACAAAGCACGGCCAGGCAAAAGATTTCTAGTCAGAGTAGATCAGATAGAACCTGAGATGAGCCTAGGTCTAGACACAAGACACTCCTCTTCAGTAGAACGTACCCAAAGTAATTCTGTCTTCCACCTAGGCAACCCCTAAGAAACAGTGAATGGACAAAATGAAGAACTGACAAAAAGAATAGGAGTAAAAGCAAAGTTGCAGGAAAGAGAAAGGTAGAAGAGTAGGACCCATATAGTCTGATACCATGACGACAGCCCATGGTAGAAATTTTTATAAATGCTTCGTTTTTCCTTCCTTCCTCTCTTTTTGAAAGGCTACATGCAAAATGAAATCATCTTACAGAAGGACGGCCGCTTCCCTCTGTGCTCAATCATTCTCAGTCACACTATGTTGTCCAGTAACCTGCATTGATAATTCCTCATGAATAAAATGCCAGCATTATCATCCACAGCTATGTTGTTGACATGCTTTTGCTATTTCACTAAAAATACCATTAATTTTCTGGCTTCACAACAGCTGAGCTACTCCCCATTTGAATATACAAAAGAATATTTTGTTTAAACCAAATTAAAAACGTTCCAGTAAATGACTTCAATTCTGTTGGCTATACTATTTCAGTGTACACTGTTCTTTTTAATCCTCCCTTCACCCGGTTCCCTTCCCTGCCCCACACAACCTTTTTCCCCGCCTTTTTATACTTAATCCTTCAATAGTAAGAACTGGATTTGCCCAATATAACAGCTGATGTTCCCAAAATCACCTGGTGACAAAGAGTTAAAGCGATGATGACATTGCCTTTACCATGTTTTTATTTACCTTTGTTTGCCAAAGCACATTTAACAGCAACTGAAACTGGGAGAAGAGCGGGGGACCTACATGCAAATACAACTGCACCTTCCCTTTCCCATCCAGATAAGTGTCGACATTCCCCATTTAAGTCAGAATGAAAACCACCATTGCTGCCAAGGCCTTCTGGCATCTCACCACTTTATTTGTTCCCATTTGTATCTAATGCTTTTGTCAACAGTTCAACAAAAGTCAAAGCAAACAACCCACTACAAACACTGGGGGTAACAGCAACAAGCATGAATCCTTCACAATTATCCAACCCAGCTGCTCAGTGCCTGTCCAGGCTGCTTTCATTTACAACAATGTCAACAAAAGGCTGAAACCCAATAACTAGGTGGGTCAATACTACCACTGTAAACCCTCTGGAGAAGGAAATGCTGTTCTCCTGCTTTACTGCTTCAGCAAACATGCAGAATAATTCAGTCAGATAGACAAGTGCTTGTCTAATCGTTTGTTGTGTGAATTATTCAAGGCTTTCCACCTAAACTACTAAATGATGGCTCTTCAAATATTTCTGAGGAACGACCAGCTGTCCAACTGTAGACAAGGAAACATTGGACACATTCTGACATAGAAGAGGACAATGGTAACCTATGATCTTAAAAAGCTTAGCATTCAGAGGATTAATGCTTTTGTGCCCGATGCTCCTGGCACTGCTGCAAAGAGGAAAAAAGGCTTTAAAAAAAATGTTCTGGCTATCCATACATATGAATGGACTAAACCCAATGTATTATATACACACATGCATACACACATATGCATACACAGAGATAGAGAATGCATACACAGAGATAGAGAATAAGACTGTAATACAAGCAACTTTAAAAAAAAAAAATTGTTGAAGATGACATCCTTGAAGTTATATAGAAAAGAGTAAACTACACACAGTCATTAGGGTGGTCAGTCCATAAAGGGTGGACATAGAACAGCAATACATGGATTTATTCTGAACTCTGCCTCTGACTTATCTTTTGAAAGTTACTTGTGTGCCTCAGTTTCCTTATCTCTAAAATGAATATTCATTTACTTGTCTAACAGGTTCCAGGAGGACCCATCTCTGAAAACACAGGGACTAATCATACAGGAGGTAGTATGTAAGGGCCAGATCCAGAAAGGTATTTTATGAAATCAAGGTAAGTTACTCACCTAAATACAATTTTGGATCTAGGCCAACCCCTAACTGCTAAATATTGCGGTTAATATTCAGTTTGTACATAGGAAGTATCAGTCAATATCAGATGTTCATTTCCTTCCATTCATTGGTTTTGGTCACAACCTTATATTATGTCAACACTATCTTTTAAATAATACTTTATGATAGAGAATCATGCAATTTTGTGCTAGTTTTGATTTAGCTACATTATTGGCAGGAGTAATATTGTGTATTTACAACACAGTTCGTTTTTACTAAGAATAGTTTACATATACATCACTGCTTAGTGTTAGGCAGATACATATTTTGAGCTAGAACACAGTATCAAATACTCTTATAAATATTTTATTTTTGACATCTCCAGTAGCAGTTGTGCATGCTGAGTAGCGAGTATTCCAAAGAGAATGCCTAGCTGTTTCAAATTTTACAATATGGTGAAGGCAACGCTCTCCATATTTCAGATTAAACCATGCATCTTTGTTTTTTATAGTTAAAGAACACATAATTTGTTCAGTAAGAACTAGGACATTAGTCTCTCTGTACTAGCCAAATACTAATCCACACCATTCAGTTTTCCCTAAATTACCCTTTCCAATCTAAATGCCTACAAATTTTTTCACATCTTGTCCTAAACTGTCATGAGACACTGACTTGTTCAATGGCTTCAGCAACTCCTAATTATATTCAGGTCCTGATCCTATAGGACGAAACACTTGGAAAGACCACACTGAAGCCTACTGAAGTAAAGGGGACTGATATACCTGGTACCTATGTCCAAGTGCATGCATCCATGTTAACAGTGTACAGTCACTTTGTAATATTTGTAAAAAGCTTTAGGATTCATTTGCATACAAGTCATTCATATTCATAGAGCTATAAAAAAATTTACTTCATAGTACAACACACATTTGAAATCCAAGGTTGAAAGGTGACCTGAAAATACAAAGATGAAAAACACTGTTTGGAGCTACACACCTTTAAAAGAAGAGAGGAAAGGGACATGATAAACAGATTTTTACAATGTATGTGATCTCCTCACTCCTTATCCATTGAACTTGTGGGATAGGGAGGACTGACCCAAGAAACCACCTTGCTCCATTGCAGGGGATTAAATTACCCAGAAATTTAGATGGAGTTTGGAGGGCAGAGCTGTCCTACAGAATATCTGTGAAATTTAATCCTTTGCATCACAGAGAAATTAAACTACGTATGGGAAAAGCACAGAGTGCATTTTATACAAAAAATGCTGAGATGACCCTGGATGGGTTGCCTTCATGCTGAAAACAGGATGTCTTTGCAATTGTACTGTCAAAGATGTATGCTGATGGGACACGGAGTGCTTCCTTACTCCAAGGGAACTACAATTAAAAAATACAGGATAAAAAGCCCTTTTTTTTCCCCTAGAGAACTTACTAGTAAGTAAATTAAAGAGTTTACTTTAATATTAATCATGTCCTGAATGCTTCCTTACACACAGCTCACATTTAAAATGTATATTACATGCATGTGTGCTTGCCACTTTCCCCCAGAAATTCAAACTAGTTTTTCAAACCATGGAAGAAAGAGCCACTGAAAAACCAAACTTTCTTCAGGGCAAAAATGTTTTGAATCCTGGAAAGTTTTAACAGGTCTGAATTCCACATGCCCACCTCAAGAAGCCAGTAAAATGGGCATGATCAGCATTATTGCAATCCACCCCAAAGCTTTCCTAAAGCCTGAGACCCAAGTATCAAAGAACACAACTATATGTAATTTAAATTAAATATTGCTACTTAATGGAATATTAGCAATTTGTGCAAAAAAGAATGGTCAAATGCTAGACATATGCCATTTGGTTATTGCAACAAATGAGCAGAGGACTAAACAGAACGTGGCTGTAGCTACCAGGTTCTGCACAGTGTATAGTCTGTGCCAAACACCGAGCCACACTCTTGCACAAGTAACCCTTTCTAAGCAGGAAAACTAGAACCAAAATTCATCTTTCCCAGCCCTTCCTTCCTATACCTGTACTATTAAGGTGAGTGGACACCTCTATATAGCACCTGCACCTCTTTCCAACACCACCCCGCTCCAACAATGCTATTAAATAGGGCACTTTACTCAAAGTCAGTTTTGTGCATTTTGTCTATGCAAAGATTACTGTACCAAAGGCAGTATTCCGTTAAAAAAAACCCCAAAAAAAACATCTGATGCACTTTAGCTTCATGACACTTTGTTCTTAAGTTCATCTACAACAGGCAACTATGTAGTGAGCAAAAAAAACAAAAGGGAACAAACCTTTCTGAAATTGCTTTTCCCCTCCTCTCTTATGCGTAAGTATGTATTAAGGAAACTCCCACAGCTGCATTCATTGCCTCTCAAGAGACAGAAAACCAGAGGTACAGCTGTGACTGTTAATATTCGTATGCAAACACATAGAGTCCAACTGGCTGTAATGCCTCACTTAAAAGCACCTCAGTACTCTTTGATAAGCTTGAAGCTCAAAAAGGAGGAGTGATACAGAGCAATCTGTTGTCCTCTTAATGCAATTAGCAAATTAAAGCAGCATTTCACTTTCAATACTTCATTAAAATACTGATTGCATCCAGCATTAGCTGATTATATGACATACACAGTGTTCCCCCTACAGTCCTCTCAGAGACACAGTGGAAAACGACAAGGGTAAGCCAAGCAGTTTACAAGTGAGCATCTGGTATTGACATTAGGAGCTGAACACAAAGTCTGCAGTGTAGTGTGCCCAAGGGGTAGCAGAGGGTGGGGGGGAGGTGAAAGAAAATTACATATCCACTCAGAGGTTTTCCTAGCCGCTAACTACCTTGATCCTGACATGTTAAGTAATTACCGTGTGTTGTACCTCAATACCTAGACTCACTGCAACTCTTCTCCCCTCCCTCTAGATCTGTGATCCCTAAATAAAGCCATGACGAACCTCCTTCCAAATCCTGTTACTAACAGATTTTTGTTTTCGATTTTCATTCCCTGGTTTCTTTTACTCACACTAACCTATCCCTTCCCTCCCTAGCCACCCTGTCTATTTTTTTTCCTTTCTGTAACCCAATGAGAACGAAGTCGAAGAATGGTCAGGTCCAGGAAATTGTGGTATAAACACAAGCGATTATTTCAATTTTCTCCTCCGATTTTTTTTTTCATGGCAGACCAATAAACCCAATAATGCCTAGATTTACTAGAAAATTTTTTATTCATTTCCCTGCGCAGCAGAAAGTAAGCTAATAACGTCCCACCGAGAGTGCTGTCAGGCTAAATCCCTCAACTACTGAAAGCACTGCCTGGATAAATCTCACTTCACTTTCCATTCTGCCAACCACTTAGGGCAAGGCCCAGGGGAACTCTTCAGCTTATCCCTCCTCACGCAATGTCACAAGCACAAGCCAGAGTGGCCCAATCAGTGCCAAGAAAAGAACAAACTAAAAAAGATTAATTCACAGATGTTCATGCATTTCACATACACTGTGCCCTATGGTCCGTTGCTAGGGCAACAGGAGACCACCAGTGTGCGCTTTATTGGCTTTATGAAGTGCGTCTCGGGGACTATAGTCCGAGAAATGCTGCATGATAATAGTGAGGCTTTTCAGAAGCCTTGTTTTGTGTTTATCCACATTTAACCCTCTGAGTATTATTAAGAGCATCGCTATGCACATCTTATGTACGAAAAAAGCAAAGAGGAGAGGGGGGGAAATGGCGTTGGATTTTAATTCAGAAACATTCAAAACACTTCCCGAGCTTCACTTTCGGAAAGGCTCACAAATTCTCACCTACAGGAGGGCAAGTTAATAAACTGGTATTTTTGTTTGTACATCTCCTAGCACTCTGGAAGCCTCATCCATAACTTGGGCTTCTAAGGACTCCTGTAAAACAAATAATAGAAACAATGGCAGCAGGCCCCTAACGATTAATATAAGCAATGGTGCCAGCAGTACCCTCCTGCTAACTGGACACAAAACGCTCCCAAAAAGTAATAAATAAATAAAGCGTGCATACATTCCAACTTCATCCTGGGTGGGGGGAAAAAATGTTTCAATGCCCACATGTACCAGGAGTAATCAAATGAAGGTAGCACCTTTGTCACAACTACTCAAAACTTTGTGGTCCTTGTAAAAGGAAACAAACAAAAAATCCTTTGTTCATACAGTGCTCAGCATTACAGTGTCAAAGACTACAACATAATCCATAAATTCACACAAACATCCTAGAGCCATAAGCCATCTATGACTTTGCTACTCCGCCTCCCCATACCTTATTTTCAGTACTCTACTTAATCCCATCTTGTTCTCTCTCAACAGGCCATCAATGCCTAAGACCAAGTCTTGTTTTGTTAGGCTTTTTTTTTTTTTTGGCTGTTGTTTTATAGGAAAAGGCAGGGTGGTGGTGGAGGGTTGGGGGTTAAAATCACAAATGTCGCAACTCTTAGACCAGCAGCACATATCAAGTGTTAATCCAAGAGAGAGAGGGAGAAAGAGGGCCAGCAGAATAGATCAATAGAAGAAACAGCTTACATTCAGATTCACAGGAGAAAGAACACGCAGAGACAATCATTTCCTGGGAAAAGCTAAAGCCTAATGAGAATTTACTCTGTCTCTTTTATTCAGACAACCAACCCTTTTGTGGCAGGGGCTTCCTGACTGACAGGAACCCAGGGCCCCTTAATAGGATTTCCATATTATTTCCAACACCTGCCTAGAAGTTATTTGTTTACATTGAAGGAGGCAAGATTCTCAAATCAAACATCTGCTTCTAGTTCAAGCATATCTTAGGAAACCATCTAGAAAGCAGCTTTGTTGCTATGGTGACATTTTTATTTTCTTCCCTTAGTTGGCTGCAAAACATTAGCATTTCCAATTTTATTTTGTTCTTCAAAAGGCCAAATGTCGATCAAGGAAACACAGAACTTTTAAAATTGCTATATAAAACAAGCCACTCAAGCTTTATTTATTTATTTATTTAATTAGTCAGCCTAATTAGAACAGTGTTGGAAAGAGGTTCGAGATGGGCAGTGTAACTTCCTTGCAAATACCTTACTGTCTGATAGCCACTGACTAGGGTAATTATTTCCCTCTCCAAAACATTTTTAACGTTTCATAGTTTATGATGCAATTATAAGTGCATCACAGAAGGGCAATGGGTCCAATCTAAGAAGCTGACAACAGAAGAGTAGAGTCCTACTGGGACTATACTTCTTCCTCACTGTGGGGGACAATGCAATAAAAGCAATTCAATACAAATATTAGCCAGCTATTAGTGTTCAGTGGCTTATATTTTTTCATCATTTAGTTGGTAAAAGGTGGTAATTTATTTTCCTCTTTTCTTTTTTCCTTGTTTCTTAAGACATGCCTAGTATGTCCCATGAATCAGTTCATTTGAATCTGCATTCAAATAATAGATGTTTCATATTACCTAAGATCCATAGAGGATTTTAAAGAGAATTTAAAATTAAACACAAACTGCTCAATGTAGAGGAAAATATCTTGAAGCTGAGAGAAAGCAGAAAGCAGTCACCTACCTTCTGGGTATTTCTTTGATAAAGTTTGATCAATACTGCCTATTACTAAGACTAAAAGCTTAGTGCGAAGCACAAGCATGCTCTTCATTCTAGATTTATTTGTCATGAATAAATTGTGCCAAATATTGAACGCCAACATCCTTAGGATAATTATGATTATACATCATAGAAAACTTCAAGGAAGACAATACAGGTATAAACTCATTCCCATCTTTTACTTCTTTGCTCCAAAGTATCACATACTTGAAGACGATGGGCATTTTTACAACTGCTCTGGAAGGTGTGGGGGGGATGCTTTAATTAGCAAGCCAATCTAATTAAACGGGGCCAAGTGTCACATGTATCAGTGTCCCTGCACTGAAAAATGGCAGTGGGGCACTTTGAACTAAAGTTCGAATGAGCTTTAGTTCAAAGTACCCCATCACTATTTTTCAGCGTGGGGACACTGATACATGTGATGCTACATTTAGCTGCAGCATGTTCATTTCTGTGCTTCAGCAGACTTGATTAATCAAGTCCAACGTGCAGGATTTCCAGCATTTCGGAGCAGGCTCCCTGCACGTGTATAGAAGCCCTGTGTGTTTGAGGACACCTCCCCAGCCACCTTTACCAACTCTTCACCCCAGCAAATATCCTTTTTCTACTCTACAATGTGAAGTCATAATCCTATATTAACAACATCACAATCTGTTGCCATGGAAATAATTAGACATGACTGCTCAGGTTAGAAATTACAACCCATGTAAGTGTTTGCCTCCTGGGTGATGAGAGCATCTGGAGAGAGAATATTTGAGTTACTCTAAATGGCCAAGTGGCAAAATAAAGTATGACAGTGATAAGCACTGCATGAATTCATCTAACATGGGGACGATCATGTACCGCAACCAGAAAAAATACAGGCAATTCTGGTAAAATATAGGGGGTAAAAGGGATGATGTATAGTTTACATACAGTGTGGTGAAAAACACAGTAAAAGACGTAAGAGATGGGGAAGTGAAGCCATCAAACTAGCTGAAGATATTCATTTCTTGCTACTCATAAATGAAAGCTCTAAAACAAATTAAAACATCCAAATGACTTCATTAAGACAAGTGGTGTGATACTGAATGAAAGAAATGAATAAGGAAGGGGAGAGAGGGGGCATGAGGAAAGCAAAACATTTACCTGAAGATAAATTTTGGTGATTTAAAGAATGTGTTCAAAACTGCACACTTGAGTGACACATTACTAATCTAGCAATAGAAGAGGTTATTTTTTAAGCAATGCCAAGTAATCAGCTGCATAAGATAGCCCAAGACAACAAACAGGGCCCTGCTAATTAATATTTGTTCTGCTTCAGTAGACAGTTACTGGACGAGACTGCAACAAACAAGCATGTCTCACCCAATCACATCATTAATCCATTCACGTTCACCACCTGAGGACCAGCTATGCCCCAAAGATATTTATTAATCTGTTCCACAAACAAACAATTACAACACATTTTCTGGAATTAGGGCACCTGTTACATTCTGTACAGTTTACATGCCCAGAGGCAGATATCAATTAATACTGAACAAATTACTGTATTGCAAACCAACAGAACTGAAGTCACTAATTATACTTTGATAACTGACCCCAAAATATCAGCATGTCTAGTGGAGATTCATAGATTCATAGATGTTAGGGTCGGAAGGGACCTCAATAGATCATCGAGTCCGACCCCCTGCATAAGCAGGAAAGAGTGCTGGGTCTAGATGACCCCAGCTAGATACTCATCTAACCTCCTCTTGAAGACCCCCAGGGTAGGGGAGAGCACCACCTCCCTTGGGAGCCCGTTCCAGACCTTGGCCACTCGAACTGTGAAGAAGTTCTTCCTAATGTCCAATCTAAATCTGCTCTCTGCTAGCTTGTGGCCATTGTTTCTTGTGACCCCCGGGGGCGCCTTGGTGAATAAATACTCACCAATTCCCTTCTGTGCCCCCGTGATGAACTTAAAGGCAGCCACAAGGTCGCCTCTCAACCTTCTCTTGCGGAGGCTGAAAAGGTCCAGTTTCTCTAGTCTCTCCTCATAGGGTTTGGTCTGCAGGCCCTTGACCATACGAGTTGCCCTTCTCTGGACCCTCTCCAGGTTATCCGCATCCTTCTTGAAGTGTGGCGCCCAGAATTGCACGCAGTACTCCAACTGTGGTCTGACCAGCACCCTATAGAGGGGAAGTATCACCTCCCTGGACCTATTCGTCATGCATCTGCTGATGCACGATAAAGTGCCATTGGCTTTTCTGATGGCTTCGTCACACTGCCGGCTCATGTTCATCTTGGAGTCCACTAGGACTCCAAGATCCCTTTCCACCTCTGTGCCACCCAGCAGGTCATTCCCTAGGCTGTAGGTGTGCTGGACATTTTTCCTCCCTAAGTGCAGCACTTTGCATTTCTCCTTGTTGAACTACATCCTGTTGTTTTCTGCCCACTTGTCCAACCTATAAGATTAAGATTAAGCTAGTATTTTGTGAAACAAAATTTAGTGCAAATAACTGAAATGACTATTTCATTACTGTGAAAAACAGCACTATTTCATTGTGAAAAACAAAGCACAGGCTTCCTCATTTCATTTTTAGATGAACATTTAATACACATAGGTACACACACAGAATGGGTGACAGGGAGACACCTGGAAGACTTTAACATTGCCCCAAATGGTGATATTTTAAATTTAACTCATATCTGCAGGTTCCTCCCACCAATTAAGTGACAAAGTATAGCATAGAAAATTCTATATCTCCCCTTCAGAAGTTTTGGTAACTAAAGTTGCATATAAATAACCTATAAAGTACATACCAAATATATAAATATCAGAGATGTATATCTGTATCTACCACTTACATAGAAGTCTCACAATAAAAAAGTACTTATTTAGGGAAAAGCTACTCTCCGTCTGTCATCATCTGTTAGCAAAGAAATGAAATAAGAGTGATTCGATATGCAACAGCACAACATAAACAGGACTTTTTAAGAATGTGTGTTAATAGCTAACCTTTCTGCTCCTTTCCAAAATACAAAATTCAAACAATGTGTTCTAAGAGACCAATTTATAAATATAGGGAATGAGAAGCTTACTCTCTCTCAGATACTCTGATGAATAGAAACGAATAGAGAAAAGATGAACATTTTCAAACTGACTGAGTAGTTCAGAGTGCTTGAGTGCAAAGTGCTCAAGCCACTTTAACAGGGCTTGATCTGCACCAAAGGCTACTGTTTCACAAAGCAAATGGAATTCTCCTTTCCACCTGTATGGATTTGTACTGAATTCAGTAAACTGGGCAAAAACCTCAGCCCAAAACTGTATGGAACCTTGACCGGTAACATAAAACTGATTTTTTACTCCAAGAATTTACAATCAAACTTGAAAAAGATGCAACAAGTGAGCATAATAAATGATAGGAGAATCAGAAAATTATGCAGTCCTGCCATGCACATACTGTCAAAGACTTTTGAACCATTAGAGAGTGTGTGTGTGTGTGTGTGTGTGTGTGTGTGTGTGTGTGTGTGTGTGTGAGAGTACGCGCGCGCATGCATACACATATATGGACACAATAATGTGTATTTAAAAATCAACTCTGACTGCTTCAACAGCCTAGCCAGAATCACATTTGTCATACCACACATGAAGAAGAAACCACTAAACCTAGATTGCTTGCTGATGGATGACATTTTTCTCCACAAACTCTTCCTCGGTTTCTTTACAGGATAATTTTGCCACAAGGGACTTATTTAGGGAACACAGAACTTGGGTTGGAGGTGGGGCATTTAGCAGGAGAGATATGAGTCTTGTTCTGGTGGTGTATATAGACAGAAAAAACACTTGAAAGGAATAATTTGCTAGGAAGAAGCATATTTTCCACAGCAGAGTGATTAAGAATAATCTTTCAAAAAAATAACCCCCTGGAGTTTTAACATTTATGAAAAGGGGCTGTTTAGAGTAGTCTGCAAGAGAGAAAGTTAATTGTAGCTTTATTTAAAAAAAAAGAGTACATCTCATCATAGTCCTTCAGACATCAGCACATTTAAAAGAACCTTTGCAATTCACCTCTCCTTTTAGCTGTTGTGCTAGTTCTGTATCTATGCACAGCATTCCTGTGGCCTATTTTTCTGGGCATTTTTTCCATGCTTAAACTTTGTAAAGGATTCTGATGACTAAATCCAACATAAAATCAGAATACACCAAAAGCTTCCTTCTTCCATGGAGCCTGTAGTACTGATGCTGATGTACTATTTAGGAATAGCTTCTGGACAATGTCATGTTATCAGGAAGGTTCCTAATCAGTTTCAGCAGTCAGCTGCTCACTCCAAAGGTGCATCTGGAAGGATCCAAGCTTGGTTTGGTTTATCAGGCAGAAAATGTTCCATTTAGAAGGGTGATATAAACTGGAATATGACTGTGCCTTTCTTGTTTGCACCACTGCCTGAAGAACTGTCTTTTGATGTCAGCCTGTCTTACTTCATGGCTCCAACCACTGATCTTGGCTTCAGTGCTCAGCAATGACATGAATGAGTTTTCCACCACATTCCCTGAAGAGTGTGTAAAATCTTGTGCAGAAGTAGTATTACATATTCCTTCCCCTCACTCATTCTCTACTTCTTGCCTGAAGGGAGTAATTTCACACAGTGGATCCCTTCTGTATGGATTTGGGATTTCCATTCTCCAGAGCCAGTGAATCAACTGTCACCATCACCTCCAGGCAAAACTAAAAGTAGGGTCAGGATATGTGCAATTATGGAAACCAAGTTTAATGAAAACAAATGGCTGACAGGTCCACTGGAGTTGGTGGCAACAGGTTCAAAAAGGGAAAAAATACATCTGAACTCCTTTCTTTGTATCAATGGATAAGAAACCTTAATTACCTGAATCTTACAGTACAGCCTAAATTTACATTTTAAGAGCTATTCTAAAATCTGCCCTGTTTAATAATCTGTATCGGCAAGAAAACACTTTAAAGTGTCTCTCACAATTAAACCCAGCCACAACCTTGTATAAATCAAAATTTTGCTACCATATCAAAACGTTACACTGGGGCTGTATAATGTTGCCCATATCCTCATTACATGCTACACTAATTACTACCAGCAGATTCAGAATTTTCTGCACATTAGAGGCTTTTAGAGGAGCTATAAAAAATTTCAGGCACCATTAATTTAAATTTGTATTGAAATTTCCTTTTGACAGATGGCCAAAAATTACTTATTATTTAGAGTACCAGAGCTGCCTGTTTGCACATTAGAAGAGGAAAGGGAAAAATTAAAAGCAAGGAGGAAATTTATGTCACGTTCATTACCTGTTAAATGTTAAGGAGCATTATCCTGCATGAATAAATTATTTCATACAAGCACACAGACTCCAGCTGCTGGCAACTGGCACGTTCTGGCTGATAAAAACCATCTCAAGTCACACAGCAGACAATCATAAAAAGCCTCTCTTAACCAGGAGCCACTTAAGGGAGGACAGATCGATAGAACAAGCGACTAACTGCTACTCTGGGCATCACTGAAAACATTTAAGGAAATTAGCAAACTATTTCACCTTGCAAAGCTGGCAGCAAGCCCTAAATGCTGACATAATCCAACTCACAATTTGAATGCTGTACAAGACAAACACCTATTTATAGCTATCATTTCAAAATAAATCAGTGCAAAATAGTCACACCTTTCTTTCAGTCTCTGTAGCTGTACGTGTAACAAGTCATTGAACTGCTCTAAATAATTGTAAATGAATTAGACAAAATTTACCTTTCGTGTATGAATACTAAATACAATTAACATGCCAGTACAGACCCGTAGCTATTACATGGAGAACAGGGAAACGGGGCTAACCCAGTTTCTGATTTAGTGATGTATGGTATACTTTAATAGCATTCTTCATTCACTTTTCTCTTTCCATGTGTGCACCATGTATGTGTGTGTGGGGGGAGGAGGGGGTATATGCATACGCACACACACACACACACAAAACTAGGTAAATTATATATTTATAATCTACATAGGTGTAAATACGTGCAAGGCAAACGGAGTAAATTTCATTACTGCTTCAGGTAAATCAAGTAAAGAAGCTGCATAAAACTCCTTTTTATATAATTTTTTCATAAATATACAGATATAAAGAACATGTTTATGGGACTCAGAAAGTCTATTATCCCAAGGTGCCAGGAGTCCTTCCAAAGAGGGTGTCATCAACTGCCATACGATCTAAGCTTTATGAAAGGCAATAATCTACTTTCTAACCTCTACTGTAGAGAATATACACTGCAAACTGATGCACTGTTGTCTTAAGCGTATAGACAGATGCAGTGCCTCTGTAAAAACTGACAGTTCTTGTCAGTTCATGGTTGTTATTCAGAACTGTGTGGGTCACAGTGAAACTGACAACAATCAGGTCAATTTCATTCTGCTGTGACTTCACCAAGTTGCCAATGGCAGCAGAGGCAAGCTGGGGAAGGGTTGAGCACAGGACACACCCCAGCCTGCAGCTGGAAGAAAAGCTAAAGAAATATTGCTTTGTATCAGAGCAGCCAAAAAGGAGAACAGAGAGAATGTCATTTTCTTCTAGTAGTTAGGGAAGGGTTTGGAGGGGCAGGAGTTAAGATCTCCTATCTCCTAGGCAGAGGATGAAATGAGAGACAAAGCCCCAAGAGCACAGTACTCTGATAAGAATCCGAACAGCTTTTGTGGGGGCTGCGAGCGACTCCTGCCCCTGGCCAGTGTGATTGTCCCTACAGTCAATCTTCCACATCTAGTAAATATACTCCTTTGACAATTAAATATCTACTAATATTGCCAAACAGTTAGATTTTTAATGTTACTTTTTAGTCATTTGCACAGCTCTTATATTGTTATATATTTTTATTTAAATAGTATTTTAATTAGAAACTTGTTTCAGTTGTTATAAGTACAAAATAAACAATATTCAAGTGCTTGATTTGTCTGGAGAGCATGACATGGCTCAGTTTAAACTTGATAGGAATAAAGTTACCACCACTAATACCACATCACTGTACTTCTAGGTTCCGGGTAACTTTTTCAAACTGCTGTGTATATTGACAAAAGTTTACATATATTAATTTGATTATGTTCCAGTACGGATGAGCATCCAGGTATCCACATTAAAATATACCATAAGGCATTCAGCATTACACAAGCTGCTACATATGCTTAATGTACCTACTAAAAATGTAAATACTTGTAGGAGTGCATGCAATTCATACTATCCACAGAGATTAACATGGGACTAGGAAATCATCCACCAAGATTGGAGTGTAAAGGGTAAACTGGTAGCCACCTTTCACGGGAAAAATAGTTATTTCCTATGACACTTCAGCTCATAGCACTGCTCCTAACAACAATAGGAGAGGAGAGGTGGGGAAGAGGTGGAATTTTATTTCTGTTCCTCGAACAACTGATATTTCTTTCTAGATTTGCAACCAAAGATATCTTTAGAATACTTTTAAATTAGTTTCCAAAAAGGAGTTAAAACCACCTGCTGCCTTTTTTTTTTCCTCTCATTAGGGGGATACAAGATTTCTTCCATGGTTTAGAACAGGCACAATGCTAAAAGAGTCAGCCAATGAGGCAAAAATTCAACTCACTGGCTTATAAATCATCCTGCAATCTTAGAGGCGTTTATGCCCAGGCACTCTCTTAATGAAATAACTTTATCTGCATGGGACTCTGCTGATAATCAGTGAGTGTCACAACCCAGCTTCAATTCATGACATTTTCTACACTTCTGGTTCAAACTGCAATGAAATGTGCTGTGCAATTCCTTTAAGCTATTCCTTGCACCTATGAAATGGAATCGTACCTTTATGGAGTCTCTGTCTGCATGCAGAGCAGCAGCAGCAAAGCAGGAGGCGGCAGCAGTGGTGGAGGGGGATAGGGAGAAAAAGAGAAAAGTAATAGTTAGTTTACACTAAATTATATATTAATCATACTTGGCAGAAAGAATCCTCATGTCTGTTAAATAAGAAATTGCATAGGTGTTAACTTGACTATACAGTTAATTATTAATACTGTACAGCCAGACTTTATATACTCTGATTTCTACTATCTGAACCCATTTTCTGAATGACTATGATTAGCTAACAAATACCAGAGCAATTATGGAGAAGGTCCCATCAAAACTGTTTTGTTAAAGAGCAAACAAACAAACAAGCAAACAAGCAAGCAAAAAGCCTATTGCCGAACAAAGCCTTGTGCTCATCTAGCAGCTCCTACCTCTTTGGTGATCGTTTTCGTGATGCTTCTTTTCATCTTTAATTGGGAGGTGGGACTGCCCACCCAGTGCACTGGACAAAGCTAAGAGACCAGCACTGCTGCCAATTGGTGGGATGGCTGGAGGCTGCAAGCCCGAAGGGTGTGGAGTGAGAGGCACTGGAAGACCATGTCCATGTGATAAATGCTGGGCTTGGAGTTGTTGCTGCTGTGAAAAATTAAACAGAGATATTGAACTTGTCCTGAAAAAGAGGGTGTTTAGGACAGAGGGGATAGGGATTGGAGTAGTATTTACAGATTGATTGGTTGTTTATATACTGCATATTGATATAGACAACTGTAGATACATACATACATACATACATTTTGAGACAACACCAATGCCCACAGATTTGGGCACAGTGTAGTCTTTAAATCTCATTTAGACTCGAGTCTGAATTAAACAACAAATTAATGAGAATCACGTAAACAGATCTGCTGGTTTTGTCCAAGGAATCATGTTCGACTAAGGACTTTATTCTTATATGAACAGACACACACAAACATGTCTAATCAAAACATATGTGAATAACTAAAAGCAGCTATATAGTGCAAGGGGAAAAAAAGCTGAAAATTGAGAAAATTAGTGTTAAACAGTTCTCCCAGCGCTACTGCACAGCATGCAGTGAGAGTTAATTTGAAAGAGAAAACCTGAATTAACAATCCAGAAAAGGAAACTGGTTGCAGCCACCGTTTTAAGCCCTTTAAGTGTCCTCAGCGGTACTTGAGCAAATTACTAAAGAAAATCTAATGTAGCAAGGCTTGGGTCCTCCTGTAGGCTTGCTCAATAATGCTGAAATAATTGGGCACTCTGTGCACGTTTAGTGATGCTCGAATGAAAAGCTAGAGGCCTGCCCTTGTACTCTTCTCTAGCTGCTGACTCTGTGTTGTGACAGGTTTATTTGAGTGGGACTGTGATGCATGCACCAGTAACTGCGCTGACAAGAGTTTAAAGTCATTTTTACCAGTACACTGGCAACACATAGAGAAAGCCCTTGAGAGGTTAGAATTGGAGTGCTTGACCTCAGCCAAGGCTGCATCAAGCTCTGTGCTATACTAACCATTGTGGGGTAGATGGTTTGTTGTTGCTATTGAATGGGAAGAAAAAAATGTTATGTTAAATATATCCCAACAGGGATCTGTTCAGTACAAGACATGTTCCCTAACAGTCTACCAAATTTCTGTTCAAACATTCACTAGATTAGCTTTGAAATTTACTTTTGCCTTTTAAGCAGTCACTTCTCAGGGCTAACTGATGATAAATCAAATCCCTCCCCTCCATGACTTTCTAAAGATTCACAAGTCAAAAGCCTTACACTTGCTTCATGTCAAAATAGGGCTTTTAAAATTTCTAAGTCTTGTCCTGTCTGCATTTATTTTATTTTAATCAAAATGTACCTGACAGCCCACCTCTCTGTCTCTTGGCTTTAGTCTATCAAGATACATACATTAGTGCTCCCTTCCAGCCTGGCATGAATTCTTAATCCAGGTGTCAAGGCAGATTTTATTTAAAAGAATATAACCAACATAAAAAGCACTATGTAGAGGGCGTGAAACACTGAGGGTAATCATTTGCATTTTCTAAAAGATGCTAATCTCGAATCACAGACACTTTTCCTCGTTTTTGAAATTTAACAGTGGCTTTGGAACCAGGACAGTAGTGTCAACCCTATCCCATGCTAGCCACCTCTGCCCAAACTTTATTAAAAACAAGCAAAAGCAAACAAACAAACAAAAATCATCAACAAAAGAAACAGAATTATTTTACAGGAAAAAGGAAAGGGACACTCATAATCCTAGGTCCATGTCATCCTTGGAGGCTCTCCTTTTTCTGGAAAGCATTAAATGCATTTGTTTGTTTGATGCTCTTATGGAAGGATGCTTCACTGATCAAAATTTAAAATCAACTGCAACAAAATGAAACTGGAGCCAACTGTGTATTGTTTAGCTCCAGGGTTGAAGGTTGGGGCCACCTTGTAACAGATTGCAAGCATGCTGGCTTGATGGAGATTTTTTGGGGGGTGTGGGTGGGCAAAGGGGCCAGCAGCAGGGAAGAGAGAGTTAGACAGAGGATGGAGAATGACATTCTGTGATCAAGAATCTCAACTTTCATTTTAACACAGTCTCTAGTCTTTGCTTCTGTGAACAAAGCCTTCAAGCACAATATTAAACAATGAAGAGATGCCTGCCTGAATCTGCAGACAGTTTGAAATAAGAGTTATGAGAGGTGTCCTTCTTACTGGGATGTTAACTATGCCAGATGTTATCACTGTTAACTATCTTGTTGCTGGCCAAAGTACACAGAGAAAGGGCATTAATCAGGAAGCACTGCACCATCTACAACGTATGGTATGTCAGGCAAGTGCTGGCCAGTACACGGACAGAGTATCCACATTGATCAGTACAATGGCAGTCTAACGCTCTGCATCAGTGATGCAGTAAACAGCAGGAGCATCTTCCATATAGAGGTTAGGTGTTATAAACAGTGTGCCGTGATACCTGTGGTTAAGTTGCCTACTTGTTTCCAATATGATAGAGCATCCACAGTTGCCTATTTGGCTCATTTGCTCTTGGCCAAGAAGTGATTTGTTTTCCTGCAAGTTTCATTGAAAACAGTTGAGCTGTTTTCAGGCATGCAAAGAGTGGGAGGACAAAAATCACAGCTTTTCTGCTGGAAAAAAGAAATATTTGCAACCTTTCTTTGATCTGTACTAGCAGCTTAGCAGGTGGTGATAGAAACCTGAAATCTGGCAGAGTCGTGTTCCTGTAAGTCACAAGGTGCTTTTCACTGGGCCTGGAAAATTTAGAATTGACCTAGGCAAGTTGTAATGTTTTAAAAGAAAATCCTTTGGGTACTACAGGTGGGATTGTACAAAATGGTTTCAGCTAAGTAGCTCCCAACTTTCAAGTGTCATACGTGCATCTATAAACAATACGTATATCCACACACTACATGATGTCTGTATATGTATGCATGATTAAACAAAAGGGGAATGGCAGGTTTAACAGAGAGGATTGCAAAATATGGTTACACCAGTGCATACAAAAGCAAAGGGCTCTGAGAAGTTGTGCCCCTTCCACATGAGTGGGGTGGTGAGAAGGTTAAGAAAAAAAGAAACACTGGTTCAAAAACGAAAATGAGGAGAACAAAAATAAAAAATACTGAGCAGCTGCGTCATCCTCTTGGGTGCTAACGGAGCCATGGATCCTTACAGAGGCAATATGATTGTATACTTAAGGGCTGAGTCCTAATGCAGAAGGTGACAACATTAAAAATGGCTGTGGCTAGGTATAGTGATTACACATAAACCAGTGTAAGTGATCAGAAACCGGTCTACACCCATAAGCAAACAGAAGTTCAGCACACACAGACTGGTTTAAAAATGGTGGAAACCAGTATAAGATATGGATCGATGTGGTATCAGACTTAAACAATTTAGGTTAGACCCGTATATCAAACGTCTGTACCAGATTGCCTCCCGACTCAAGTTAGGTTGCTGTCTGCCGGCATTCTGGACTGCTTTGCAGCCCCCGCACTAACCTCCTCCTTGCAGGGAGGCACTCTAGCAGCTGGCCTGCGCTTGGCTGCTCTGGCTGAGTGACTACCTGGCCCTGCCTCTGGGCTCTCACAGAGCCAAGTCAGCAAAGCCCCTTTACCTAGCCCCACTTTCCGCCTCCTGCCTGTGGCCAGTTGTGAGCCACAGCAAAGCCCAGGTAGAGGGCTGGAATAGAGACTTCTGCCCCACAAACCCAGCACTAATTCTCTCAGACCACAGCCCCTCTGCCCAGCCCTGCATCCTGCCAGCTGACAGCCACAGGTAGGGGGGAAGGAGTATCTGTAGCTGAGTATTTTTATTTCTTTATACAATGTACCTAGGCAGGGCAGGAGGGAGGGCTGCTCTACAGAAGGCAAGCTCAGGCCTTTCAGAGCTCCTGTGAATGGCAGGCAGTGGCAGCAGGCACCCAGCAGCCCCACACCAGAGCTCTGAGGGGCCCAAACCTTTCTTCTGTGGAGTGTCTGCCCCCCACTGCTGCTGACCAGGCTGCCAGGCGTGCCACAGAGACCTGCTCTGGGGCTCTCCTAGAAGCCTATGGCTGGGTGTGCAGGAGGGTCCACAGTGACAGGCATTAGGGGCATGTTTGCCCATACCCGGCAGTCAGTCAGGGGTGGCCTGGCCACTTGGTTCCACTCAGCATTCCCTGGCTAAGGAGCACACAGGGCATGGCGAGAGGCATGCAGGTGTGCCCCCAACCTGCTGGCCTTGGCCAGTGCATGCAACCTGCATGCTCCTCCCCCTTCAAAGGGTGAACATATGTTCTGTTCGCTTCTGATCTAATCTGTGCTGCTTATAGACACCTGCAGAGGTTAATTCCCCACCTCCCACAAACCCCCTCCTCTCCAGGGGCTTTGTGAACGTCTGTACTTACCCTGTGAGTCCTTAACTACTATCTCCTGACCTTTGCTATCGAGACCTATGCTCAGACAAAAATATGTAACCTGGACCTGATTCTCAAATATCCAAGTTATGTTTAGATACAGCTAACGATGGTGGATAGCTGAGGTTTATTAGCATCCAGCCTCTTGACCCTGGTACGTATGTTACACCAGTAGGGTCTGTTTGGCCTGGCAGAAAAGTACCATAAAGCAACTGGGCATCATAAATGCAAAGGATACCTCTCCTACCTCAAATGCTTCCTGCCGCCTACTTAGGCTGAGGTGGGAGTGAAGCAGATGGCAATGAATGTGCTTTACACTACCAGACATTCTCTCTGCATGGGAATAATTTTCCATGGGAATCTCCAGAAGGTTTAAGTTTACCCTCTGCTGCAAAAGTGAACTGTCAGGATCAGAAAATCTGATAAAATAAAAAAGGCTAGAACATTAGTGAAAAGCTTTTAACTGAACAAACAAGATCTGAGCATGTCTGAGAAACTGTGTGGGGTTCTGTTATTGTTCTAGGAATCTTTTTACTTCTCTTCCCAACCCCTCCCTTTAGTTCATTATCCCGACTTATGACATTTCTAAACACTTAGTGTACATTTATCTTTAGATGTACATACCCTCCAATGACTACAATGGGACCATTCATGTGCATAAGAGTTAAGCATGTGCATATTTGCAGGAGGAGAGCATAAATTGTAAAAACTTTTCAAGGTAAGACACTCCCCTTTTCTGTGTATACTATAACCTTCCCAGAACAGTTTTGGTTGCTTAAGGATGACAATAGCAACAGTCAACTTTAAGAGGGGGCTAGATGAACACCTTGCTGGGGTCATTTGACCTCAGTACACTTTCCTGCCATGGCAGGAGGTCGGACTTGATGATCTATCTGCTCAGGTCCCTTCCGACCCTACAAACTATGAAACTATTCCTGAAACCACTGAGCTGAGCTTCCTTTTTGGACTAAAATTGGCCAAATATTGCATCCCAAAGAATACCGATTCTTTTGTAAATTTATCAAGTATTGTCCATGATACAAAAGTACAACAGAGAAGAGAAGTCATGCTGAAGTGAATCAAAAGAAAAAGAAACCCAAAAGAAACCCTTTCAATTTTATTTTTAAATGTCCTTTATTGAAATGAATTTCGTATTAAAAACCAAGATCGAATTTTTAAAATATGTATATGAGATGACACAAGTGTTATTCTCTATCAACTAGGATCCTAAAATAAGTTCTCAGTACAGTTTTTCTCCACAGATACTCTACAATGGAGTCCTTGCTTAATATTGCAAAATTATTTGCCTCTCCTCATCTAACTGGATAGTTAGAAACTTTTTGCTAAAATCCTTTCATCTGGAGACTGAACATTATTAATACTAAACATTGATGTTTAGCTTAATTCTCCTCCCCACACATCCTAAAAGATCAAATTTGAAGTAAAATGTGATATTAAACCCAGTGACAAATTAGCTTATAATGTTCTCTTGTTATAGTCAGCACACTCAAAGCCTATTTTCCTGGAAAGGGTTCAAGTAGGATACTGGATACCTTCCAAGCAGCTCTGTGTCAGAGTAATCTACTGCTTTTCCCCTTATAGACCCTGAAAGCTCACAGCCATTATCCAAACAACCTGAACATCCTCTTCTAACCTGAAGACATTTCTAACGTTAATAAATTAATCTTTCAGAAACTTACTTTATCTACTCACTCACACACAACACTGCAATACTGTAAGAAACAATTTATAAAATATCCAAATAAGATATTCTTGTTAAGTTGTATAGATTATAAAATGATTGATGAGGGCAAATCATTACAAAGGTAGGGTGACATAAACCAGCTAAAATGATGAAGGAAGTGGAAGGAAAAGGAAGGAGAGAGAGAAAAAAGTCAATAGCTAGTTCAAAGATTAACAAATAAAGCAATTAAATATATGAAATAAAAGTATGTCAGCATACACAATTGTGGGTGTGTTTAGGGAGATATTGCTTTGGAAAATATGTTCAATATGATATACACTGGCCTGTTTATATAACCTGCTACAATTACTTTCAGTCCTACTTCTACAGTTATACCTTCTGAAGTAACACCATGAAACAGATTTTTTTTTTTTTTTTTTTTTTTTACAACCTAGTGAATTATCTACTTATAGTAAGTAAAGACAAGGAAAACCAGCTGCAATAAGATTCATACAAGTGCCTCTCCATTAAGATGATAAATGTTGCTAAATGCACACATAACACAGTAATGGTTTGCCATAATGGAAGTGATGGCACACATGCTGTAGTGGTTCCTTTAAGACCACTAGCTGAATGGAGTGATTATTTCTGTAAACTCATGCTTGGTATGGAAAGACGACTAACAGATATTGGTGAACGCTCTATGGATCCTATACAAAGCTAATTTGCTGGAAAAAAATAGATGGATTTCATTCCTGACCACAAAGAGAAACAAGAGAGTTCTTTGAATGCCTGTTGTAAGAAAAGACTGGGAAGAGGAAGCAATAATATTTAAAAAAGGACAAAGGGAAGAAAAGCCATGTGAAAACCATGTCAAGCTTAAGGAACATGGATTTCAGTTTTAGAAGATGTGACAATATTAACAAAAGTAGTGGAGCTACACTGTAAAACAACAGGCAGGAGAGAGACGGAGGAAATCAGTGACCATCAGAAGTGGACCATTTACAATAAGCATATAAATAATACCTCCAGAATCCTTTTAGTGGCCTAGGGCAGTGGTTCTGAACCTTTTTTTTTTATACCAGGACCCATTTGTAAGCAGCCATGGCCAATCCCAACCCACTGCCCCCGCCCCCAGGCCCCAGCCCCTCAGGCTTTGGGGCAGGGGCTGGATGCATGGGGTGGGAGGGGGAGTGGGGCATGGGAGGCCCCCCAAGCAGCCCTTCACAGGCTGGAACTCTGCCAGGCTGTGAGGGAAAACCCACGGTTTCCCACGTTTTTCTCCTTTAAAGGAGACTCCATTTTTTAAAAGTTTTTTGATCCATTTTTTAAATTTGTTCGTGACCCTTTCATACCTTCTTTTCACCCACTTTTGGGTTGCAACCCATGGGTTGAGAAACACTGGTCTAGGGAAAACAGACAGACGATGCACTCCAGAAACACAAAAGAAAGTTGAAACAATATATTTTGAATGTTTTCATTCTTCACTACACGTATAGACATACCAGTCAGGATGCATGTATCATTAACCTACCGTGTAAGAATTTCTTAATCAACAAAATAGCTTACAGCTCAAAAAGAGGAAGGAAACATATAACAACAACAAAGATGCAACTAAGCACATCAAGCAAACATTTTATAGAAGAGCACACATTTAGTCGCTTGGAAAGGGAGTGTGCATGTTTTCCCAAAGCGCTGGAATTCACTAGTTCATTATTTTCTTTGCAGGATTCTCTTCCCACTCGGTGTATTTTCTGATTGGGAATGAAAAGTGGGGAGAGAAGAGAATCTCGCTGTTTGAATCACCTTCTGCATCACTCAATAAAGAACAGAAATGCCTGTGTAAAGGATCCAACTGGAGCCCTTTATTTTCCACTTGCCACCACTGTAAACCTGATAACTAACAAAAAGGAACTTCTAATCCCCATGGGTGAAAGTCATATCTCCCTTCAAAGGGAAGGCAAAAAGGCTTGGAAAGCAGCAGAACCTTCCAAGATTGCATGGTGCAGGGTGTTGGTAGGTATTCAGCGGAGGGACTGCTGAGCATATTAGACCTGGGCTCTGCAGCAGTTGCTATGAGCAGACCACCAAGGAGAACATATACATAAGGATAGACTAGAAGCAGTCCACGTACAGGAAAGAGCCAGCTGTTGTAACACAGAGTCATGGCATGTAAAACTTCCAACTGCTGTAACACAGAGTCATGGTATGAAAAAGGTTTTGAACCAGCATAATCAAAATTTAAGGCAATGTCATATACAGAGGTGGATCCAGGAGGGGTATAGTGGTACAGCTGCACCATGCTTTGATTCATGCTCTACCCAAATTTTAAAACCAAGTGCCTGAAAGAGGCAGAAGCATTTCGATTTAGGCAGTGCTGAGTCAATTGACTTCATGGCTCATTGTCATGTCCCCAATTCCTGCGAATCTCTCTTTCTCTACTCCACAGTATTAACAACTCTCTATCCTAGGAACAGGCAATTATGTCAGCTGGAGGGTCACGTAATGACTTTTGGTGAGCTGGTGAGGACCACAAGAGTAGCCCTGCCCCTTGACAGATGCCCTGCCCCCTGGTCACCATCTTGGGACTGGAAGCCCTGCCCCTAACCTTTGCCACCAGAAGTCCCTCCCATTGCCCCACCTCCCACCCACCCCCAAGAAGTACTCCTTTTGGGAGAAGAGTTGCCATCTTAGAACCAGATTAAAAAAACAAACTATATACTAGAAGTCAACTACCTACTATAACATATTTTAATTTTATTACAAAAAATATTTTTGTCATGATTTGTGTTTGTGTACTGTATACAGAGATGACTGCATAATAGTTAAAAAAAAATAAAGACTTACTTTTGTATACTGTGTGTGGAGAGTGGTGGGGTGGTTGGGATGAGTGTACGTGTCCGGTGGGGTGTGGGGGGAAAATAGGGTATGATGGGCGGGGTATATATTAGAGGTGCACTAATACATTGGTCCCCTATTGGATTGGCACTGATATGAGGAAAATCGAGAGCATAAGCAATTGGCTTTTTTTGTCTGATCTGGCTGATAAAGCACGCAGGCAGCCAGGAGTACAGCCTGACAGCATGGAGAGGAGCTGGGTCCAGCTGGTAAGTCTGTTGTGGAGGAAGGGGCGATGAGGAAGGGAAGGGGCATGAGGGGCAGGGCAGATCACAGCCCCCACAGTGAGAGAGGAAGCAGGAGCTGGTGCTAGGGGTGGGGCTAGGGCTGGGGCAAGGGCAGGAGCTGCCTACCCAGGGCAGGGCGAGGCGTGGGATAGAGCCATGGCTCATCCGGGGGCCCTAGTTCCCACCACTGCACACAGTGGCACCCACGATCTGTACACAGGCTGTGGGCGGGCTGGGGTCAGGGCAGTACTGGGCTTATCCTGGCATGGGGCTGGGCTGGGCTGTGCTTGGGGCAGGTGGCAGCAGCATTGGAAGAGGGGTTGGGTGGGCTGAAGCCACCCTAAAATTTGCCATAGCCCCCCTCCCAGTGCTACTGCCGTGCCCCAAGCTCAGCCCTGGCCCAACTCCCCCACTGGGAAGAACCCAGCACTACCCCAGCTCCAGCCCACAGCAGCAGCCCACTCCGCCCTGCACGCAGATCCAGGGGCTCATGCCCCCTGTGCCCTCCCATTCCATGGTATGTGATGCATTTTAGATCCACCCATGTTCACATGAGATAGCTAACTGATATTAGAGAGCGTATCACCCCACCTCTACAGGCTCGAAGTCCTTGACAAAGGGCTTGGTTACCTGCAGGTCTGAACCTGAAACTCTGGATTTTAAAGTAAGAGGCTTTACCACTTGAGCCCAATGACTTATATCTAAATATCTACAAATGTGTAGCCACTAGAGGTAGCCAAACAGCCACAATGCATTAGCATTATAGCTTACATAAGAACACATGCATTAAAAAGCTGGTGTTTTCTTACTTTCAATATAATATTTATATTATATGAGCATGAGTTCTGTTTCAATTTCAGCATAGGGCCTTTTGCTCAAGAATTGGAATTTGTTTGCACAGCTTAACATCAATCCATTCTTTTAAACATGTTCTGGAAATCCACCCACTGGTAAATTATGATCCTGTGTAAGCCACTAGAAAGATTCCCACTCAGTGGGCGTGTCTACATGAAACACTCACTGCACATTACCCTAACTGCACAGTAGCACGTCATGGCAAAACTGTGCTAATAGCCTACTGAACTGTGTTATTAGCAGGGATCTGGATTTTCTGTTTTCATTGGGAAAAATTGAGAAAAAAAAACTGATTTTCCCCTTTACCTGTGGAAAACAAGGATCTTTCATTTTAATGGAAAAAGATGCAGATTTTGCACTTTGCCAGCCTGCAGAGAGCTGTTTGCAAGAGTTCCAGCCTGAAAATAGCTGGGGGGAGCAGGAGAGAGGCAGTCAGCCTGGAAAGCAGCTCCCACAGGTAAGTCTGGCAGGGGGGAGGGAGTTTGAGGCTCCCATAGAGAGGGGGGAGTGAACTGGGCATGGTTGGGACTGGGGCTGCTGCCAAGCTAGGAAGTGTGGGGTTTGTGGCCACACATTCTGAGCCCTAGGGCCCTGTCAGACAGCTGGACTGTGCCACAGGTGTCTTGTCCAGGGAGCAGGGTATGGGGCTGGCTCCCCACTACTGCATGCACTCCTTGGGAAGATATGGGGGGCACACATGCCCCCCAAACCCGTGCACAAGGGGGGTCAGGAACAGACTGCCCACTGCAGACTTGGGCTCCCTGCCCTGCTGCCCTCCCCTAGGGCCTCCATCTGGGCTGGCAGTGCAGAGTTGTGCCTCTTGCTGCTGTCAGGTGGCACCTCGCCTGGGTGAAGCAGGGCACTTCCTTGCCTGGCCCTACTTTGCCCTGCCACACTGGATCCCGCCTGCTGGGCCACAGAGGCCCCAGAGAAGGGCAGCATGGTGGGAAGCCCCAAGTCCACAGCAAGCAGCCTGTCCCTGTCCCCTCTCCCCCACACAGAGCTGTGGGGCACATGCCTGTAGAGTACATGGTGCTACATCCCAAGGCCTATTTGAAAGTGACAACGTTTAGAAGTTCGAGTCCTGCACACGTGCAGCAAATGAAGGTTCTGAAAGTTCGAGAACCAATGAACTTTCCACCTCTAAGGAGGTACTGATCTAGTTACATATATTAAGCATGTGCAGTGAAGACCTGGTGACATAAATTTTGGCACCAAAAAGGGAACCACTATCTCCATCTCCTGAGGCAGTGGAGGATGATTGATCTGAACTATGAAGATTGATACGTTTGTTTCAATTTGATGATTGACACAGGCACCAGCTGGATGACTGGTTGAGTGACACGTGCCCTAGAGACATGATTGGACTGTGAATGCGGTGTGATTTTGGGATATAAAAGGGCCTGAGCTCTGCTCTGGTGGGTTGGTGTATGTGACTTGCATCTCTGGTGGGTGTGTCTGCTTGTGTATTTGTGCGAGAGTTCTTGCGTCTGAAGTGCGAGTCTAGCGAGTTTGAGACTGTGCAAGATTAAGCATGTTTTGTGAGCATCTAGTGTTTGTGGAATGATTGGAGTCGTGTGTATCCTGGGTAGAGCAAGGCTCCCCAGTGATCAGTTTGCGATACTTATTGGTCTTGTGGTAACATATCACCCATTCCCTTGATAAAAGGAGAGCGAGTACCCTGGAAGAGGGAAAATCCACACACTTCTCACTGAATGCATAGGGTCTGAAAGCCTGTAAGAGCTAAACTCTGCATAAGTTGTAATAGTGTTTGGAGTACACAGACTGAGGTTCTATATTTGGTTTCCTCTCTCTCTCTCGCTCTCTCTCTGCATTATTGTAACATATCTCCTGTATATAATCTTCTTGTTGTTATTGTTGTCTGGTAATATTAATACATTCTTGTGGCTTTCAGTTAATTAAGAAGTCTGTCTGTTTGTACTAGGGGTGGGGTAGTGCTGGGCTACAAGCTAACACCCTACTGAGAGTTGCCCGCAATCTTAAAATCCTCTCTCTGGGCTGAATTCTGAGGAGTAACACCCTCATTTACTCAATTAATAGATTAGCATTCAACAGTGCCCCACACTGAACTCCCTGGGAGAGCACTCAGTGGCAGGGTGCCAGGCCCCCTCTGCCTGAGCCCGTACCTCCCTATGGGCTCCACTCTGACCGTGCTGCCTGCATAGGAGGGGGAGCTGGGCCCCATGCTCTGGTTCACTGCAGCAGCCGCCACCTCCCGTGGGCAGCATCCAGGGCTCAGGCACTGCTCTAGGGGCAGCAGGCTCCAGATGCCAGTCCCTGGCTTCACAACTCTGGCAGTTGGGCAGGGACCTGCATCCTGGTGAACTAAAGGGGCAGGTGGAACTCTGATTTTCCATGATAAAAAACCAAAAATCAAATACCAAAATGCACAGGTATTTAGAATCTATTTTATTATAGTGATTGAGATATTGGCAGGCTTCGAATTGATTTAAAGTTGTAAATATATCAATAAAACATTGTGTTGAATGGCTCTCTCTCATTCTCATTTTAATCACAGTTTTTGGGGGTTTTATCAGAGAATTTGCCTTTAAAAAAAAAATTCAGGAGACAACCAGGATCCCTGGTTATGATACTAATGCACAGCTAGTGCCAGCATCTACTAGCACTACTGCACAGTAATTCTAGGTATTGCACATTTAGTTAATATTTTATTAAGGAAGTACTAAACTAATTGCATGGTATCTAAGGCACATTAATCAGTGTGTAGACGTGCCCACTGAAGAGTTCTCCAAGCCAACCTGGTCACCTGCCACATTTGCTCTTCTTCCTGCACATTGGAATGATTTGTTCTTGCACCCTCAGTAAAGTTTTCAATACAACCAGCTCTCCTGGACTCCCTCCCTGCTCAGACTGGCATCCTGACCATCAGTTCCCTAAGAGAGTCAAAGTCTTCTTTTCTGAAGTCCAGGATCCACACTCTGCTGCTCTCCTTTCTTCCTTATGTCAGGATCCTGAACTTGATCACTGCTTCCCAAGGTACCATCCACTTCTACATCCCCCACCAATTCTTCCCTGTTTGTGAGCAGCAGGTCAAGACCAGCACTGCCCCTAGTTGGTCTCTCCAACACTTGCACCAGGAAGTTGGCTCCAACGCTCTCCAAAAGCTTCCTGCAATGCTTCCTGCATTGCCTGTGCACTGCTGTATATGCCTTCCCAGCAGATATCAGGGTGAAGACCCCCATGAGAACCAGGGCCTGCAATCCGGAAACTTCCATTAGATGTCTGAAGAGAGCCTCATCTAACTCATCTTACTGGTCTGGTGATGTCCTGGTGGGTGTCTGCTGTAGATCACCCTTGTTGCTCTTCCCTCTAACCTTAACCCAGAGATTTTCAACAGGTCTATCTCCTGTCCTAAAGCCTGCCGCAGTTTCAAAAAAATAAAAATAAATATTTTTTTTTTAAAAAAGGGAACATTCATCAATTGTGGATGAACTGCTAATTCTGGATGGGTACTATATGCAAATTGCTATAGCAATGTTTAGTTTCAAGGTTATTGTTTTCAAATTTGCTTCTTCCTTTTGTGTGCTCAGGGACAGTATGGGAGAGGGAAGGGGCTGCCAGAGGAAAAAGTCTGGGGGAAGCAGAGACCAAAGGGCTATCCAACCCCCCAGATTTATTTTCCTTGCTGTAGCAGTGAGATATAGAGACAAATTCAAGGCAAACCTCCAACAATTGAGATTCTATACCTGGAAAACAGTAACAAATGTATCAGTTTTCCACATATATAATCTAATTGTTGGGTGGCCTCTTATAATCATGGTCGTCTTCTATTGAGCAAATACAGTACTATTAGTGCCTGATCCAATGAAGTATTTTTAAGAAGGATTCATTAAGAAATCTCCACTTCCACAATACTTAGCCTTTGGATAGGGTCTTTACAGAACACATTTTCCCTCTAAACCATAGGTATAGGCCATAACAGAAGGCCACATATTGTGCTTAATGAACCAATGGTTTGATGCAATATGGCAAATACTACATTTAGTTTGTCATCAACTTGCATGTGCTCAACTAGAAACTAGTTAGGCAACCTTTTTTCCTCTCCCTTTTTTTCCTTTACATGAAGTGCTAGGTTATAAAAAACACTCAGAAGGAAAATATTTCAGGTAGCTGTCAGAAACACATGTTGTTGCCACAGAACATGAAGGAAGTTCTCCACAGGGCCTCCCACACCTGCAGAGACTAATCCTAATTCAAAGAGATATAGTGGTCACATAGCTCAAATGCAAGGATTTTGAAGACCCTGAGAAACATGGAGTCAGAAGCCATGCCTCCCTCATGATTAGATACAGTGCATGGACCACACTGATCATGTCACATGTACTTATTTCAACACAATGAACAAGACCTCTGACATCAACATACTGGCGAGTGGGATGTAATAAACTATCTGTACTTCGCACTGCAGCATGGTGGTGACAGGCGGACATAACTCAGCAACTAGGACACTCAGCATGAGCAAGGAAATGGCAGTGTTCCATTACAAATGTAGCAAACTACTTTTGAATGCAAACACTAAAAGCAGCTATTTAGTAAATACAAAACAAAATAAAAATCTACTTTAAAATTAACTCCCAAAAAACCCCTCAACTAGGATCCTTGTTCTCATTTTACTTCAGCCTTTTTGAATTAGAGCAATTGCTGCATTGGGAAATAAATTACTTAAATAGACAAACTATGCTCACTGCTGTAGCTGCCTGGGAATAGAAGAGGGAAGAAAAGTGGGGAGGAGGAAAAAAGCCAGCCACCTCAAAAGAGCATAATCTAGATATTAGATTAATAACTCAGAAGGTTGCTGCACTGGAAATTTTTCCTCTACCAAGACAGACACTCAAAAAAATAAAAAAACAAATTTAAAGAATTAATTTGTAAAGGTTAGCTATTACCCTAAATTGCAGAACATTTGAACAAAATTCATCCTGCACCTTCAATATATAAATTAAGATTACACTAATTAAATAGGAAGTACGGCATTTCAATTTTCTTTTGCCATACAATACAAATAAACAACAATACAAAACAGGTACATAATTTAGCTAACCTCTTCCTCCACCTTCCTACCATAACAATCTGCGTATAAGTATACAGCAGGTGGCAATTTGTTTTACAGCATTTAAGCTCCAAGCGTGGCTTAATAGGGGAGAAGACTTTGATCAAACAATAAAAAAGCCAGAGATGAGCAATAGTTGTACCCAGGTCACAGTACATTTACCAGTTTATACTACTACACACCTACTTCTTCAGGTACCATCTTCAGATTCACACGTCATAGGAAAATATTTTTTGCTAGCCAACTGAATTTAAACACACACCCACACACACTTTGGATGAAAAAAATCCACCATGCCAAAATTGTGTCTGGACATTTAGAATCAGTAAAGAGAGAAGACCTCCCTCCTTCTAAAATTTTGAATGTGTTCCTCACTTTGTCTTCAAAGAAGCTATACCAGATTACATCAGCTGAGAACTTGGTCCTCATTTGCTTTGGTTCAGACCAAAGACCCTTATGCTTATCCATACTGTAAGCACATCTGAATGGCAAAAGTCAGAAATTCCTCTATATGTTAAGCATCAGTGCAAAAATGTATTAGCATTTAGTGGCAAGAGCTCTGGACCAGTGGTGCCAAGGGAATAATAGCATGCATTGACGCTGAGTTTTTATTAGAACTTGTATGCACTTATCTATACCACACCGCTTTTGAAGATTCTCACATTCTGGGGATGCATAAAAGATGACATTGTTTTCTTAAGAGGCATTGTTCCACACTTTTGTAACAGGCTGAACCGTTTGGCTGATGGACAACTCACTTTAAAAAAAAAAAAAAAAAAAAAAAGCACACCTTCTTTCTGTAATGGGGCAAACAACTGTTTCAGTATAAAACATGGAATGGAAATTTTGCAAGGAAAAAACTTCATAGCTTGACAATTATATATCACAACACAAAAAGAGTCCTTTCTTCCAGCAAATGTCATTTGTTTATTTTCAAAGAAGATAATAAAAAAAAACTGACATAAAACAAAATGCTTAAAAATTAAACCAAAGCTCTTCCACTCCCCCCAAAATATAGAATGGTAAAGGCAAAATCATTTAAATCATTTCCTTAGTAATACAAGTAATATTTAAATAGATTTAATAGTGCTGCTCCAAACCAATGAATTATGAGTTTAAAACCTATTAAAATGTAATGTTTTTTTCCTGAGCTGAGGGGAAAGAGATTTAAATCCACTGAATTTTAATATTTCAGCTTGAGCTGCAGGAGGTAGAGAAAGTCCAAATGAACTATTCCATCAGCACCATTCAAGCATGAACATTTTAATCAGTTTTACTTCCTTGGAGTTCTCTAACACAGTTTACGCTGTCATTCTGAAAGCACTTAACACAGAGAGTGTGAAAAACCACCAAGGCTTGTTATTGCCTTCACAATTGATGGCAAATAATTTTGCAGACTTCCTATCATTAAAATGTCACTGCTAAAAATTGAGGTTCAGCATTTCTTGTGCTAAACTGCATTTTCTTTGAACACCATCACATACCTGTTCTTAAGTTTTTGGTACATTTATCTCTCTGTATGTAATAAACAGGCATACAAACAGTAGCCTCCATTTCTGTCTTACAACCTAAATGCAGCTGAACTTATACATATATACAATTTAAAAATGCTAATTAAAGAAGCTCAAACAAAAAAAAAAAATCATACCCTGATAAAATTCTTATAAAGTTGCAAGTAAATTCCCCCGTTCCCTTATTAAAATGTAACCAATTCACACAGCACGTTCTGACTATATAGTGTAATGGATTAAAAACAAAACAAAAAACATTTTAAGCAAGTTAGATGACTCAATTTAATAATACAGGAAATGAAAACATCATTCCTAATTAGATCATATTACTACAGATTTAAGACTACAATTTCTGTGTTGTTCCAACAGTGTGATCTTGCAGTTCAATTTAAAAACACAGTAGCTATGACATGACAAGATCAACTGGATACATATAATTCCTTATCTCAACAGAACAAACTTGGAATGGTTACTTAAAAAAAAAAAAAAAAAAAAAAAAAAAAAAATAGAAATTACTCAAAATAAGAAGTCTGAGCAACAGTGCAGTCTACCACAAACAACAGATCCAAAATCTGGATTAATCAGAGTCAAAAACAATTTTCTGATATATTTATATCTGGAGATCCTTTCCTCTATTTCTTTGGGAGGGAGGGAGAGAAGATGGATGATATCTAACTTGTTTCAATCTGTCAATAGTTTTAAACTGAACATGACCTGTGAAAGAAGTCATTATAACTGTGTTTCATTCCATTAAACACAACTAGTTTATTGTCAAGAGAACAAGCAGTCTCTCCAGGTTCCAGGCTCACTTCAGTATTTTGCATTTTAACTGCATGGATCAGTGATTCGGTTCATTTACCAATGAAGGTAGAATAATATTGCAAAGTTAAAAAGGTGCTTCATCAGATTTCATTAAATCAGAGTACATGCATGTAAAAATGTATACAAGACAGAGAAAGACATGATTTGTGCATATTCATTTTTTTTTCTTGTACCATCTTTTACTCTGATAGAACCCCACTTTGAAATTCTAACCCAAGGTTCCCCCATTCAAACTAAAGGAGCTTTTGCCTGCAATGAGGTGAAATGAATGATGCAGAAAATACTACCATTACTCCTAACTTTTTTCTGACAGAACTGAATGAATGAAAAGATATTCTTAAAAAAAAAAAAACACTGAAGCACCGTGGATCCTTTTAAAATATGGTGTTACAAACAGAACTCTCAGACTTAGCAGAGTGCAAACTAGTATAAGACAAAGAGGACATTTAAAAAACTAGTAAAATCTAATTATACTCTTTGCTTTTATTGGTATGCATTTTACTAAGTATGCCAGGCTTTTAGTTCTACAACTACATTTTCCAACCTGTTTTTAAAAAAATTCTTGCCATTTTCTGTGTGGGTGTTTTCTCTACTATATATCACACACACACACACCCCCACCCACCCAGGGTTGTGGGGACAAGGGTGAGACCAATTGATTGGTTAACTATGCAACTAGAATTTCAGCTCTTTTAATAATCTGCTACCCCATTTAAGAATTTTTAACAGAAAATTGTCAAAAGATAAAATGTCATTATTCCCCTTATGTAATAATGTAAATTATATAAACAGGATTTTTTTTTTTTTCAGTCAGGATCAGAAATAACCCAAATCAATCTAAAACTACCGTGTGCACAGGAAGTAAAAAAAAAAAAAAGGAAGTATAGCAAGTAAAAATGATTTTTTGGGGGTGGGAAGAGGTGATGATCAGCGATCATTCTTTTTAAAGCCTTTATGAGGTTTGGGCCAGGAACACTTTCGATTCAGTAAGACAGAATAGGATATTTAGTTCTTCCCTTTCGGAGGGTGAAAGGATCATCAGGCTCCTGAACAAGCATCTAGTCTGCTTATATTTCTTCTGTATATTGTCATGGTTCGTGAAAGTAGGATAAACTTTAAACAACTGCACTCTGCAATATGCAAGTGTCATACATTCCATGTCAACAGCAGACTCACTAGTAGAAAGCACATACATGTTTACAGCCTTTCCAATAAATATACTGCTGAATGGAATACACACACACACTCTATATATGAGAGAGTGCACAAGTGCACAGAATGCAGTGCATACATACATACCTTCTTTAAAAAAAAAAAAGAACCTTTAGCAACTTACTTTATTCAAAGAATGTTAATAGGAGGCACTATTTTTGGTTAGGTAATGAAAACTAATTGGGAAATTATTCATCTCCCACTCTCCCCACTGGAGCGTAAAAGACATACAACAAATGTTATTCATGATTCTACATGACTCGCTCTGATTCATCCCCTTCTTTCCAAGGGGCACTTCAGAGGAAATAAAGGTTACTCTTTTCCATTTATATCTTCTAATTGACTACCAGTATTTTCTTGTGGTCAGAGGGATACAAAATAGAGTAAGAAACAGCCTATTAAAAACAAGCTACAATCAGACCACTGCTCTACGCTACCGTCAGCAATGATCAGAGGGCCCTGATTTCCTTGTTAAAAGACAGAGGCATAATTGAAGCAATATCTTCACTTCAGATTGATTATTCGGCGACCCTTATCCACATCTTCACTCAGCAATTTGAATTTTAATGAAAGTAAATGGAATAATTAGCATTTCAAAGTGTGTTTGATACACTGAATAAAAAAAAAAAATGGAAGAGACTTATGTATAATCTATACACAAAAGAAAAAGCATTTGGGAGGGGGGGTAGAGTAAGAAAAGTACAGTTGTAGTATCTTCATTAGAATAACTTAAACAAGTGCTTGCACCAGCTGAATAATTATAGAAGTGAATAATGTGTTATTAAGCTATGATTTCTCACCTATATTTTATGTAGTGTGAACACAACCAATGTTTCATTGTTTTTCTTTTCCTCTTGAGTCATAAAATGTAAACATCATGCCTACCCAAACCCATAAAAATCTTGCATGATTTTTATGCTAAGCTAATATCGTTGGCAGCAAAATTTTTATAAAAGAAGGTTTTAAACTTATTTATTCTTTTTAGATACAAGGGAGTAGTGTCTCTCTCACTTCATTTGTGAATGACCATTCATCTCTAGATTTTGTAGGAAAAAAAAAATCTGTTTTTATTAAAATTATTACTATTTTTTTTAAACCTATATTTGTCTATTTTTGCCCCCCCTCCCTGTGCGCTAAATTGCAAAGACAGGTGTGAGAGAAGCATGTCCTTATTAAAAAAATATTTTAAATCGAATGCCACCTGTACTGTAGCTGTAGAGGCAGACTGAATATACAGCCATACACAACATGAAACAATTTTAATGGGGGAAGGAGAGGGAATCGCATCAAAAAAGAGTATGTACTTTGTGTAGTGGAACAGATAAAATACATAATTACCCTAGTCGCCTTAGGGGAAAGAGCACAAATCGAAACTTAAGTCAAATAACTTGGTTTCATTGCTATTCACAACTTTGCTCAGCTGATGAAACTAAATTTAAAGATGGACAGAAAGAAGGAAAAAATAATTACAAACACTAGGAGAGCTAAAATGGAAAGACCACGTACCCCAATGATTGCGTTCAGTTCTGCCATGGTCACTTGCTTGGCCCGTTCCACAGCCTGCACCACTTGTTGCTGGTGCTATAAATGAAGATCAGAAACAGAACAAAATTATTTGCTTTCCAATCAATTAAGCACAGATTTTTCTTCTTCATTCTTTCAAAAAAAAAAAAAAAAAAAAAAAAAAAAAAAAATCTTTCAACCACATGCAGGGCTTGTAATAATAGTTCTCTGAATAGACAGTAAAATTCTGAATGGGTGAGCATGAGCAAAGGTGGGGAAAATTTTATCCAAGTCATTACCTCCCTGGAATTATACTAAAGCCCCCTCCCTTCTCTGAAGTGAGCTAGTTCAAGACTGAACTACTACCTTTAAAGAAAAAAACAACCTAATCAGGAAAATGCGCTTCTATTGAGCACGTGTCCCCTCCTAAAATACAGGCCCATCTCCTTAAAGAAACCAACTTTTCAAATAAAGATATGTTCTGATAAGGAAAGGCTTGTTTTGTCACCAGCTATACTGTTCTCTCTTTAGACAAGAAAATGCTGACTCCCCTTCTTCATATTTCAAAGCAGCTCAACCATGGGAAGAAATTTTAAAACTTCATTCACAAGTCTATCAAAATGCTGAAACAGGGTTAATTATTTCAATCCTTGACACGTAAGTTTTAAGAGTTTACAAAAGTCCATAAAGAAAGCACACGAGCTAATTAACAGCACCGTTTACAAGCTTCAACAGTTATATTATCTTGCTTTGAGCAAGGCAGTATTTCAGTAGTCAGTTCAGGATGGCTGAAGACTGAAAACTGATGGATGTTTGTTTGACAACACTGATTAGAAGAAGAATTATTTCCTAATTCTGGAATTATATGACCTATGTTGCTTTGGAGCTTCACTGAACGTCATCTATCTGTCCTGGTCAGCTGGAAGAACCAGGGACTACAGTTCACTAATTTTTTCACCAACACCAGACTAAGGTGTGGGGACTGGAGATGTTGTAGACAGACCTTTGGCCTGTGTGGGGATGCATCATCCCTTATTTATAGGCAGAGGTTAAATAAAGGAAAGTGTTTTCTTTGCATCAGGAGAGTGTATTAAATATAATGGGGTCTTTATACAGTGAACAACTGTTCACTAGGGCACCCCCAGGGAAGACGAGGACCAATGGATACAAACTCCTGGAAGGCTGCTTCAGGCTTAATACCAGGAAAAACTCCTTCACAGTCAGGGTGTCCAGACTGTGGAATAAACTCCCTGCAGAGGCAGTGCAATCACCTACCCTGGAGGTTTTCAAGAAGAGACTAGATCTGGGGCAGGCAATTATTTCAAGCGGAGGGGCACTTACCCAGTTTTGGCAAGCTGTCAAGGCTGCATGGGTAGCCCCGCCCCTTGACAGGTGCCCCGCCCCCTGGTCACCATCTTGGGACCAATGTCCCAGGGCCAGCACTGGTGGGGCCCAAAGCGGGCCACAGGCTGGCAGGGGTCTGTGGAGCCGGGCTGGGCTACACCAGCAGGGGGAGGGGGGAGCTGGCCTGGCTCCACAAAGTCCTGCAGGCTGGGACCCTGCGCTCCTGCCACCCTGCTCTGGGCCCTGCCAGCGCTGGCCCCAAGACAAGTGCTGGCCCTGTGCACCTGCTCACTCAGTACCCCCAGCCCTGTGGTACAGGCAGGGGGCAGCATGCAGCCCTGACCCCCTGCTTGCCAGTAGGGAAGGAACTGGTGTAGAGCACGGGGGAAAAGCGGCCCCCTCCCCTGCCCCGTGGGCAGCGCCCTCTGTTGCAGCCGCTCGCAGCCTGTGTGGGGCTGGCTGTACGTGCTCAGGAAACACCCCATGCAGGCTGCGAGCAGCTGCAGCTGGGAGCGCCCGCCATGGGATAAGGGAAGGAGCTTTCCTCCATGCTGGGAAGGAGCCCGGTTAAGAGCCGAGCATGGGGAAAAGTGGCCCTTCCCCTGCCCTGTGGCCGGCGCTCCCTGCTGCAGCTGCCCGCAGCCTGTGTAGGGCAGTCTTGAGCAGGCATAGGGAGCCCCACGCAGGCTGCCAGCGGCTGCAGCAGGGAGCACCGGCCAGGGGGCAGGAGAAGGGCCGCTTTTCTCCATGCTCAGCTTTTCCCTGGGCTAGTTTTTCCTGCCTGGGGTCCTCCCCTGCCCGCCCCCTCCCCCCCCCTTACCTGAGGTTCCGGCACAGCGCAGCCTCGTGGTCCCTGCTGGGGCTTCCGGCTGGGGGGGGCGAGGTCAGGCAGGCCCTGCTGTTGCATGAGCCCACTGGGCTTCCCCTATGTCCTACTGCCCCTGGCTACTGTTATTTTTGACAGGAACCAAGGGCAGATCAATATTACATTTTCTAAATTTTTAGGGACCCTGCAGGCCAGATAGAATGGCCTTGCAGGCCGGATCCGGCCCACGGGCCGTATTTTGCCCACCCCTGGGACTAGATAGTCACCTCGTTTGGGTCACCTAACCCCAACTGTCTTCCTCCCTAGTGCACGGGGGCTGGACCCAATGATCTGTGAGGTCCCTTCCAGCCCCTAACAATCTATAGTGTACAGACACGGGAGATGTCAGCTCTCTGTTGTACTTGGAAATTAATACCCAGATTAATGTTGTATACCAAGTTCACCAAAGTACAGGTGTGTCGCATCTTATGCAGGGGCTAGCTTCCGAGGTCAGCTCGTAAGGCGAAAAATCGCGCATAGTCAAATCGCCAGCGATTTGACTAGCGGAGACTGCCTCTGCCTCCAAAACCTCCCACCGCCACCGTGGAGCCGTGCTTGGAGCTGTGCAGCCGGCAACAGCGGCACAGTGCGGGGTGGGGGGTGGGAGGCGGGGATAGCTGCGTGTCGCCCGGCCACCACCACGCTGCCAAAACCTCCCGCCACCATCGCAAATTGAAGCCCCGCCCCCCTCCCACCCCACGTAAAGTTGAATTTGCGCAAGTTAAATGTGCGTATGACACAACTGTACTGTACTGTGACTAGAGTGGAGTTTAGGGATAGTTTCCCAGTTTGGGAGACTTATTTGCATCCCAGCCCTAAATATATAGGTAGAGGATGGCCAGAATACAGCATATTTCAACTACACTCCAAACCTCTCTGTTGTGTCAGGGTAGAAAAAAAACAACATGTGGGGCAAGAGACATTTTATCACCTGTATGTAGCATTTTGGAGAGGGAGATAGAGGACGAGAGAGAGGGGAAGAACAAGCTTTAACAGGAGAGACTACTAGTGGTATTAAAGATGGGATCTTCAGTTGGTGGGTTGATAAGTACTCAGTAACAGAGTTCAGGTTTACGTAGGAATTTTAGGAGAAATCCTCATAAGGCCCCTTTACACAGTTCGGGTGACAAAGGGAACTTAAATTAGAGCTGAAACAGATTCCTAGGAGCTCTCCCTGAACACGGGTAGTAAAAGAGCAGCATGTACAACTCATTGCCATCTCTGGAGCAGCAACTATATTGCCTAAAAGCAATATGACGGAGGATGAAAGTGTGCAGGGGTAAAGGCATGAAAATGAAGAATCTCAAGGAGGTGCTGTTAAGGACAGCAGCTCTTAGGCTAGGAACAGACATTACATGTAAACTGGTTTAAAGTGAGTGATCAGAAACTGGTTTAAGCCTGTAACAGAACAGACGTTCAGTGAATATAAACTAGTTTGAAAATGGCCGAGACCGGTTTGAGATAAACCTGGCTGATGTAGCATCAGACTTAACTGATTTGGGGCAAACTGGTTTATGCAATGTCTTTCCCAGACCCTTCCTGGTTTAACTTAAACCAGAGTCCCCCAGCATCCCAGATGCTTTGTAGCCCTAGGCAGGGCTCTTTGCTCCAGACAGCAGGGCTGGCCCCGCCCTTTCCCTGCCCCTCCACCCAACCACTCCCTGCTCAAGCAGGGATCCCCTCCCTCCCGTCTCCCAGAGCATGTGGTATACATGCTGATGCTGAGAAGTGTCTGTGTAAGGCAGGCAGGCTGGCAGTGTCCACTGAGGGCTTTTAGGAGCTAATTAACAGGTAGCTGGTAATATTCTTCCATTCCTTCCTTGGAAAAAGCTGTTTATGAAGAGCTTGAACTAAATGAGAGATGCTTTTGTTTTGCTGATGGGCTGATAAATGCTCTGCTACCAACCCCCTGTGCAACTCCCTGCTATGTAAGTAAATGCTGTGCAACTCTGTGCTGGCTCCCTCACTGGTCAGGAGCAACAAAGGGTGGGGGGAGAGAACCCATCCCTAATCAGAGCATACTGCCTAGACACCCCCATCCCCTCAGCTCAGCTCTATGGAACGGAGGGAGGGCTGCTCTAGTGTCCCTCGGGTTCTAGCTTGAGCCACCGCAGGCATGTGCCTGCATTTCTGGGGTGTCTGTACAGTTATAAACCAGTTTAGCCTAAGCAGGTTAGACTAACCGGCAAAAATTAAATGAATTCAGGCTCAGGTTTTTTTTGAATGTCTGTCCCTAGCCTTAGTGGCTTCCCTAAATCATGCTAGAGACACCCTGAATCTTAAAGACAGTGGTGGCAGCAGCAGCAACAATAGTAATAGTAAGAAGAATGATAAATAGTAGTAGTAATAATAATAATAAAGTTATTTTAAAAGGGCATCCCCTCTCACAAAACTCTGGAGTACTGAACTTTTTTTTTTTTTTTTTTAAATTGTAGTAATCAAAGACATACCAACACCAAAGGAGTAAATAAAAGCAACCAATACAATAAACAACGATGGTAGAAATTTAGACATCTATAAAGATAAATTTTTAGATTGTATATGGTAACAGATTAAATGAACTGGCTTGTGAAACATGGGAAGCAAGTTTCACGTGGTCAAACATAACCAGGACCAATCTCTGAGCTTACAAGCAAGCAAGCAAGCAAGCAAGCATCCACCATTCGTTAGGCAGCCAACACATAATGGACTGAACATGAACGTGACAGCTCAAACTTGTGAGTAATCACACTGCCACATTCAAAACAAGTTGCAAATAGTGTCACCATTGCTGATAAAAAGGGAATTCAGACACTTTAGCCTTAAGGTCACAAGAGTATGTGTTATCAGGGCTGGGCCATTGCATGATAAGTAAGGGCATAATCTATGCAAATCAGACTAGAAAGCCACATTTTTAACCACATCTGACATAAGATGTTCTATGGACAGGCAATGTGACATCAAGATTTTTTAATTTGACACACAACCTCCAGAAAACAATTCAGCAGCTGGCAGCCAGTTCTCCCTTCCTCCCATCTTTCTTGCCCCAGACAACTGTCCCTCTTTGCGCAAAGGCAGAGAACAGAATTTAGCCTGTTATTTGGAAGGGAGGGGAGGGGGGGCATTTTGTTTCCAATAATATTATTTATGTACAAAATAAAGAGAAATACAACCATGTTAAAAGATTGGGCTCTGTGGATATGTGCCTTCTCTGTGACTTTCAGTCCGTTTAATTCAGAATAGCAAGATTCTGAATTTGAGATAAGGTCTATAATATTTCAAAAATAGAACTTTTTTTTTTTTTCTAAATACAATCCTAGCAAGGAGTTAAACAGAACAAAATCCCCCTCACAAATACATGTATAGCAAAGAAAATGTTATGGCGTGTGACAAGGCAAATGGCAAGGCTGTCAGGAAGAGACTTTGCAAACACCTTTATCAAGAGTTGGCTTAAAAAGCACTAAGGTTACTATAGTCAAAAAACTACAAAGTTCTTCCACATTTTGCAAAAACAAGCCACCCCTCTACCTACATGGCTTCCCCTCACCAAACAAAAACTGAGCTTCCACAAAGCAAAGCAAATGACAAAATGTCATTCCATTCCTTGGAAGGAGGGAGGGATCTCAAACATCAAAAATTCAACGAGAAATAATTTCTTGTTTTTCTGCTTTCCAAACCTTACTTTTTTTCCCCTGTCCCCAATCATTGGTATCTAAACTTCAAGTCTCCTTTAAGTCTATATAAAATTCTTGAACAACTAAGTAAGAATAATATTTTATTAGGATCTGATCCAAAGCACACAAGTCTTTCCACTGTTTCTAATGGGTTTTAGACCAGGTCCATATAATAAGGAAAGAATACAGGAAGGAGCCTGCTTAAATTTAGTCTTTCCTTCAGTATGAAGGGGGCAATCCCCTGTCCTTACGCAAGTCTTTTAGAGATTTATTTAATCCACATAAGCAAAATGGACAGTGCAAAATTAGTGCCTCAATCCTGTGACTGGACCTGGACAGATGAATTGATGCACTTCTACACAGTCCTAGTGAGGGTCTGCTTTCATGGATCTCCTCAGACTCAGGACCTAATTGCCACTCTTCCTTTAAGATGTGCATGCAAGCGCAGGCATTCATGAACATATAAATGTGCAAGAAAAAAAAAAGTACTAAAAAAACCCAAATCACCGACTCCTTGCACAGCAAGAGTCCTATCCACTTTACCTCCAAACCATGCAAGAAACAGTATTGCAAGATTTATAGAAAATACAGACCTCCAGGTGGATTCAGTCTGTACAACCTTTTGGCTTGTGAAAAATGGATTGCTTGTCTTGCCCTATTTTAAACATAATGATATATAGGGGCTCTGTTTTATGGATTGCTATTGTGATGATGCACATCCATATCTACTGCATGCTGTAAACAAAAGCAAATAGGACAGAGACCCCAAAAATCTGAGGAGTGCAATATGAAGAGAATGTTAATTTAAGCAAATGCACAGACTGAACAGGATAGCAGCCGGCTCACCATGATATCCTATGCATTTCAGAATCGATTGCTTCAATTTCTCATTGTTTAGCACTTGTGTTTAAATGAGTTTTCCTGGTTTAGCATAATGATATTTGCCACTACCACACCCTGAACAATACTGTGCCTACCAACGGATTGGCTGACAAAGGAAAGAAAAAACAATAAAAGAAGGAAGAGCATACTGTCTGTGGGATGCAACACCCCATACACGGTTATAAAAATCAACCTTCCTTCTTCCACACAAGCCAGAGACTGATTATTTTTTCCAAAATATAGTGGTCAGTTCTTTTCTCAAAAAAGTTCACTTTGTATTGTGTTGTACATTACATTAACAAGCATTCCTCTGCCACTCAGCAAGCATCATTTGCAAAACTAACAAAACAAATTACTTCGCAGAGCCTGGTTACTTTGTTCTGTTTTTTTAGTACTATATATGTTTAGAGGGGTTGCAGGCCAGGGATTACTTCAGAATTTAAGTAGATTCACTTGCAAGTCTCTCCTAAAGACGGTATAATGGAATGGAGCAGAACAAGAGCAGTATCGTACTGGGTTGGCAGGGGGCAAGAGCCCCAGGCACAGACTTAGAAGGGGTGCCAGTATGGGCCCCTCCCTACCTAGTCTTTCCAAGCCCCAAGCAGCCTGGCTAGAGAACCAGGCATGCAGCTGGGAAAAAATTGCATCATTAGTACAGAGGATAGGGAGGTGGGATGACAGCCCTTCCCCCTGGGGGGCTTTGCCATGAAAGGCTCAGCCCTTCCACCAAGGGTTGGAGGCAAATAGGGCTCCAGAAGGGGCCCCCAGCACTGCTGCCTGTCCCTCAGTGACAACAGCAGAGCCCATGCTGTTAAAGCAGCAGCAGTAACAGTTGCCACTCAAAAGAAAAGAGCCTGAGCAGGTAAGACTCTTCCAACTCTCCTGCTCTGCCTGTCTTCACCCCCCTTTGCTCTCTAGTGGTTAGTATAATTTCCTCTCCCCTCCCACCCCCACCACTAATAAAGCTTGCAAAACCTCGGCACAAGAGTCAGCAGCCCAGAGCCAGTGATCTGAAGTGAATTTACAAGAAGGTAAGACCACAGATGTAAGCAAAGAGTAATATAAATTTTGCGCCAACACAATCCTTAGCACAAATGTAGGACAGACATTTCAAAATGGAAAAGACTCTGGGTCTAGTATCTAGCAAACAAAGGATAAGAAAAGGAGGGAAACATTTTTTTTCTCTTCTCCACCCTCCCATACCTCAAATAGGATAATCATTTTCTGTATTGTGCATCAAAGAACCAGAACTTGAGTTCTTCTGTGTGACGGAAACTTGCTCTCACTCCATCTGAATTTACTGAAATATATTAACTGTAGGCTATTTTAAAAACCAAGCATGTTTGTGGGGAGGAGGGACATGCTTACTATTGCTCAGATCTCCTCCGCAAGCGGAAAACTATTCACCACCTATATGGTTACGTATCTGATATGGAAAAGCTGAACTGTGCAATAATGCATGTACAATTTCTATTTGCTTATATGTAAAGCAGCTTGCTTCTGAGAATTTTGAATGGTCTTATTTTGAATTCACAGTTGATGTTCCATATAAAAAAAATTAAGATAAGGTCTTCTGGCTTATTTTTAACTACTTCACTGGTAGGTGGTATTAGATGCATATTTTCAGAAAAGTTTCCAACAGACTGTAAATGTCATGTTGACATACTCAAGCTATCCTTTAACTAGCTAATTGGGGTACTGCCAACACTATAGCCATGGCCACCTCAGTCAGGGCTAACCACCTGAATACATAGCTTCTTGAGCAGCTTTTGTAGTCCGTGCTGAGCACAGACCACTCATTCTCAACTTTTTTAGACAAAAGACACCTGTTGGACAATGCCAGCTCTTAGTTTTCACTCTTTTTGTGACTAGAGAAAAAAAATTGAGCAGTTTTTCAGTTGCAAAGAAGTCAGGAAGACTAGAACCATGGACTTCTATTTGAAATCTCTGAGTTTATCTTGTGAATCATGGTTGTAAGCTTACCAGTGCTAAACATTGTGCGGTACCCACTATGGCATCCTTGAAAGGATCAAGGGACCTCCGTGCCACAAGTCACTGGTGTAGACAAATCTAGTACTGCCTCAAAGAAGACTTGTCATTTATTAGCATCTCCATCACACAGACAGATACATTTGTTATAAGAATGCTAGTTTCACAATTCCTTTTTGAGACAGAAAATTGTTCTAGTAATACCAGAAGTCTATGGTGGTACCTTAAATGTGATCTCCTAAAGACCCAGTCTTCACGTCTTGACCATAAAGACTATCCTTTCTTAACAAAAATTGAACGTTTACATTTCTTTGATGAAATGTTTCTAGTCTGCTTAACTTAGGCTCCACAAAAATGAAGCATACCAATTTCCTGGTGAAACTGCTATCTGCGCATTTCAGAAGGGCCAGAATATATATTTTATTTATTTATTGCAGAATACAACCAAATTGAAATGCAAGCTCTAGAGAATAACATTGCACTCATCTGCATTCCGCATTCCCTTGGTAATAAAGCACATAGCAAAAGTCTAACTGTACTAAATACTAGGTTCAGAGTGACAACATAGTATAACTGTATTCTTATCAAGTGATCTCTGGTGATTTTGGCCACGATCCCTTGCATCAAACTGAGTTACCACAAGCCATTGATTCCTTACAAAGTTAACAAGCAATAAGATAAGTTAACCTGGTGCTATTACGAGGCAATAATGCTGCCATCAGTGCATGTAACCACTATTTTGTTCATTTTTCCCCCAGGCACAATACAGAAGTGACTGATCACAGTTCTCAGCCACTACTCCACAATTATACTGTATGCAGAATGCTTAAACAGCAAAAGCACATAGCAATTCAATTCTATATTAATCTACTGGATGAAATAAAACCGAATTCCAGTAAGATATGCAGTTTTTAAAAGATACAAATGAGATTCTAAATCAAAATCAGAAAAATAAGCTAGAGCCCAGTTTGTTTGCTATGCCTATGCCTACCAATACAGCATGATATAAACAGATAACTAGTAGTAGAGGTCATGCTGTTACTAGCTTTGCCTCACTTCAGCATAAAGACCTTCTTGTGATTGGTGGCACTTTCAAGAAAGATTTTTTTTCTATTGGAAGAGTTCAGACTACAAATGCTTACACTTGCCCCCAAGCAAGACAAATGTATCCACTGACTTATTGGAAATGTTCCCTTTGCTCTTTGTAAATGCATGTAAAATGCTGAAGTTGTGAACTTTTCTTGAACTCTCCCTTTCCTTTTTAGCCTGCAGAGCTTTGACACTATGGAACATGCACAGGGAAGAAGGTATAACGTTTGGTAAATGTGAAAGAATCAGATGTGAGCAGGTGAAGAAAGCCTTATGAGCCAAGTTTTAAAAAGCAAAGGCTGCCTAACATAGGAAAATATCAAAACAACAAGATACTATTCTCAGACCTGAAACTGCTTATCTCTAGAGTATGAGCCAAAGACTCGTAAAGAGTAATCATTCCATTGATTATAACATGCTTAAGCCCTAAGTAGGTCGTGTGGTGTCGTTAAAAGAATCAAAACAACCTCCTTTTGTAATTGTATTATCTGAAGGTAAGAGCTGAATTGATCCAAAGTTCCTCAGAATCGGTATGATTTATTGGGAACATGATGCAAGGCTTGAGCATGCAACTACTTTTCTAAAGTACACACCTAAAAATTATTCTGCATGCCTAACTGGACAGCAATAAGGTTCATAAACTACACAGCGATGATCAGAAACTGGTTTAAACTTGCAACAGAACAGAAGTTCAGTGCACATAAACCAGTTTCAAAATGGCCAAAAATAGTTAAAATAAACCCAGTTGAACATACTTAGACTGAACTGATTTAGGTCAAACCAATTTATGGAACTTTTGTCCCATACCCCTTCCTGGTTCAAGTTAAATCCTCCCTGGGTAGCAAGGAGAAGCTGGCCACATCCATCGCCCCCACATGTTGCTTGCTGGACAGCCTCAACCCCCAGCGCTACTACCTGCCATCCCCCAGATTACCAGGCACTAAACTGGGCATCCCCTGCTCACTCTTCCCCTACCTGATGGCAACACAGTATGGCCCCCATGTACCAGGCACCAATCCAGCAAGTACCACGCAACAGCAGCAGGCACAGCCTTCTCCTCCTCATCACCCAGGGAGCCCTTGCACTTGTCTGCCTTCGAGCCCATGAAGGGGCTCAGCATCACACTATCCAGCTTCGTGGTGCCTGTCCAGCTGCAGCGATGCCTCAGAGCTCTGCTTTGTGCATGTCCCCACCTGGGCTTGGAGCTGGTTTTGCTCCCCTCCCCCCATCCCCCAATCTGGCCTATGCTCCTGGGCTGTCCCAAGTGAAACCCATGCCCCAGGCTGGGAAGACAGCAGGGTCACCCCCTGGCTGAGAGGGGGGCTCTGGGGCCATGCTGAGCTGTGAGCAGTGGTGAAAAGTCTGGCTGGGGTCCCGTGCCGGTGGGAGAGGGGAAGCAGGGGGGCTTAATCCCCCTCCCCACCTTCACCAGAGGCACTGTCCAGGCCACCGGCTGGCCATGTCCCCTGCAGCTCCAGCAACCAGCAGGGAGAAAAGCCAGCTGTGCCAGTGGGAGAGAGAGAAGAGGCATGGGGAGTTAACCGCCTCCCTCCCTTTTCTGAGGTATTGCCTGGGCTGCCAGCTGGCCACACCCCTACTGCTGGAGGACAAGCCTGGTAAGGGCTGCTTCCCCTCCAGGAACACCCCAGCTGGGGTCCCTGCAGCCCAGGGTGGGGGTTTAAACCTCTCCCCAATGATGGCAGCAGAGCCATCCCTAGGGGTGTGCAGGGCCTGGGGCATACCAGCCTGTGCGGGGCCCTGGGGAGGGTGGGGGGTGGTGACCGGCTACAGCCAGCAGCACTCAGCAGCAGCAGCAGCAGCAGAGCCAGTGGAGCTTGGAGCAGCAGTACGTGGTGGCTACAGTGGGGTCTATATGGCACTGACCACGGGGCCTCCCCAAAGCACAGGGCCTAGAGCGGTTGCCCCGATTCACCTTCTCCTTGGGATGGACCTGCTGCAGGGCCTGGCCATGTCCCCTCCACTCCCCAGCTCAGCTTCAGGCCTTCCAGCCACTACGGAAGGGAAGGGAGGGGCTCACTCTAGCACCCCCCAGCTCCTAGCCTGAGCCACTGCAGGCATATGGCTACATTCCCAGAATCAGAAGTGGATGTCTATTCACTTGCTTGTCAGTTCAATCTATGCAGGTTAGACTAACATGCAAAGACTGAAGCAATTCAGGCTTGGAATTTTGTAAGTCTGTACCTAGCCATAAAGCCCAAAATTGTACTGACTCTTTAAATGTACACTCATACAGAAAGGGTCAAGCTGCAAGTGTTCAAAATAACAGAAAAAAAATAAACCAGAGACTGTCAAGCAATGACATTTCTTTTCCAGTTAGTAAGTCTACTGTTCCCTACAAGCAGTTCTGTATTTTATACAGAAGGTGTGTAGAGCAGTGGTTGATACAATGAAGAGTTTGGCTAATCTGTACTAAAACAAGGATTTCTTTAGGGTTTCAAATGAAAAGCACTAAAACTGTAGTCACAAGAAATAACAATAATAATACAAGGCTTCTGAATGCAGCATAGCTTAAGGCAACCACCAGATCTGACTGTCTGCCCAATAGCACTGGCTTAAGTCAGCAATAAGCACTGTGAATGCTTGGTAAAATAGAAAGCCATCTACCTGTTACTCAAATCCTGAATGAAGACATGGCTAGATACTTGTTATTTCTTATTTGCTATAAACATACTACGTGAGTACAAAGACTGAGGTAATTTTCATCGGCGACTCAAAGAGAGACAAATTCATATCAGCATGTTGAAGGGGTTGGGCTCATCGTAACACTTATAAACTCAATGCAGGGTGAGAAACAGTGCATTTTTTCAGGATGCTGGTAGACTTATCACAGCCTATAGCTGATTAAGTTACCTCCTCATCCTAGGAGATGATTTTAGCTGCACTCGCCAGGAGAGTTTGGACCAGAATGGACCAGAGCCCCATTCATCATCTGCTCGACTGATACAGATGACAATTCAGGCAGCAAGCCTATTCAATGCACTTCTATCTTAATACAAGGCAGTATACTTGGGTGAAAATGAGCGTCAATGGGTTCTCCATGGGTCAGCTGGACTCTACATCACCAAAAACAACCTGTTCCTGCTTCACTGCAGTCATACTGCTCCATCAGGATTCAGACCACAGCCTGTTCTAGTATGAAATTTGGCTTTCCTTATTTTACTTGCAGCCCAGCCAGCACTTGAGCCTCCTGCAGGATGCCTGCTTTTGGGATTACTGCACATACTTCTGGCAGACCTGGACAGCCTCAAGAAGCTACTTCCTCTCCTGGAAACAGTGGTGGGAAATGGGAAAACAACATAGGGAAGTTGCCAGCCCTCGACAGATTCCCTAGTAAAATTTTACAAGACCTTCAGGCCCCATCTAAGCCCAGATCTCCCACGCCTCTTCAAGGAGAGCCTCAAAGACAGGATCCTATCAGTCAGGTACCCAAGAAAGGGGATTAGTGTCAGTAAGAACAGGTAACTGGTATCATTCCTGTGCATTTAACTACTGCTTTTTGATCTGGGTGGGTATTACATTTGACTTTGGATACTTCACCTTGAAACAAAATGTGGACAAGCTTGTGTTACACCAGGCCATCAAGAGGGCACTCTCCAAGGTGGAAGACAGGCAGCTAGTCCTAAATGTGTAACCTTATGAAGGTCACTGATAGAAGGGGGTTTCCACCTTGGGGATATGAGTGTTTTCATTACTGACAGTGTTTCATGCTCACCCCAGAGAAGGGTCACACACTTTTACACTTTCACCTTTTGTTTTTAATCTTTTTATCATAAAGATTTGAAAAAGTCTCTCATACACACACGCTTCTATAGGCCAAAGGATAAAGCAGCAGCTTCCAATCACTACCCATCTCTAGCACAGTCAGTGTTATTTTCATTGTTTCCAACACACACTCACACTCTCTCTCTATTGGCTGAATGCTAATATCAAACATCTGACCTCTAGTAAGCAGAAGAATGAACAGTTCTCTTGAAAAGCAATGACACTTTATGGAACAATTGAAAGGGTGGGAGACAGAATCCTAGTGCATTCTCAGACAGCAATACAATGCTTTGCAGCTGCACTACAAAGAAACATTGCTATAAGCTTTGACTTCCCACCTTTCATTTTACTGAAATGAAGACATAGAATTATACCAAAAGAAAGTCAGCCTGTTTCTAGCAGCCTCCAAATATCCAGCCCCCATTCTCCCCTCAAAATATAAAAAATAGTTAGCATGTACCCGAGAGCCTCCTTTCATGAACACCTCTTGTTTGATCCCTTGCAAGTCAGGGGTAACATGGTTCCCCTTCTAGTACCGACCCATCCCTCAAAAGGCATCTGCAATGTTCATGCCAGTGAATCATAATTTCATGAAAACTGGTGCTTAGTGTGCTTAATTTTTTGTGTATTTTCCCCAAACACAGAAAATATAAAAGGATTTAAGGTAATAAGTAAACTGGCATGTGAGAGGAAGATGACAGACAAAAGCTGCATTAGTATGTTCACTGTCTAAAGCATCACCACTTGATAGATCTACACAAGTTTCTGCCAACTTCTAAAGCCCATTGTCAAGAATATAGCACAAATCATGCCTTTCTAGCAATTTTTCAATCTAGCCTACTTGGTTCCAATTTGACAAAGTCAAAATTCTGCACAACACAGGATTGTACACAACAGCAAAATAAATTTACACAACCACATTTTGCTAAACACGTTAGAACAGCTCCACCATAGATATGCATTTAAATTATATATTAATTAATTTTAATACACTGTCAAAGTTGCAATGAGAACAGTATATTTGCAAGTCAAACAAGCACCATAGGAGTCACAAAGACAAAACACCATCAAAACCTCACTTTTATAAAGAAAATCAGAAGGCAACTTTTTAGGTGATTATCTTCAAACTACCATCTTACCTCTTGGGATAAGAAGGGAATGACTTGTGCACATATAGCATTCAGTCTCTTGACAATTTCTGCCTGTATATAAAAAGAAAAAGAAAAGTTAGTTTGATTATATTTATATATATTTTTCAAGTTTCAGTGTTATTGCATGAATGTTAGAAAAAGAAAGTGTGTTTGTGCACATCTACACACACAAAACGTATTGTATGTAATCATCCAACTGAAATTGTTTATAAGAATAAAAACTTGTTCAGTGACCTCCTTCAGCAATACATAATAGCTACTGTTAGTCATACATAGCTCTCAAAAAAATGAGCTTTCTAGTTTTATGAAATCAGAGGGCTTAAAAAATGTCTTCAAAAGGAGCAGCATTAAAAAAAAAAACCAAAAAAACACATCTTTACCAGGATAAAGAAAATATTTTTCTCCAACATAGAGAAAAAGGATCATCTCAAATGACATCATCATCCAACAGTTGGAGATTTTTAATTAATTTATTTATTTAATATATATATATTCTTTGTTCTATATTGAAATACTGTATTTTGGGAGTTAACCTCACTGAACAACGCATTAAAATATTTAGTTCTGATACCACTTTTCCTTGCATCACACCAAAGTTAACTGCATTGAAGTCAACTGACTTTAGTGAAATTATGCTGGATTTAGAGCGGTGTAACTGGAATCAGAATCTGATCGTATATGATACTATATTTCCATACAGCTGGATTATTTGTTTATATCTAATCTAGCTATCATTAAGATTTTATATAAAATCTTTCATTAAGATATGCAGGTTGTACATGTGTGTGTATATCTTAATGAAAGATTTTGGAAGACAGCACAAGAGTTAAAACTGCAGGGACCAAAAATGTAAAGCTATAGGGACTTTCTTTAAATAAATACTACCTAGGGTCAGTTCCTCATTTTATGGAAGGACACAATGCTCTTTTTCTTGCAAAGTCATTGCCAGAATGATAGAGACACTGATACTTGCACAACTTAAGTTTCCTTCTTTTGTCAACATCCATTTCAACATTTACCATGCACTATTTAAATGACCAACGTCAAATAAATAAGTAAATAAATAAGTAAAAAAAAGAAAAGAAAAAAAAAGAGAAAAACCATACATGGAATTGCTAGTAGTGCTTAACATCCCAAACAAACACAAAAATCTATGAACAGTACATCATAGTTATACAGCTACATAGTCTGAAGCCATGATATGCTAGAGCATATCCATGTATAACTAACTCTGCCCCCTTGTGCGTGTTATGATACAATCTAGTCATCCCATTTTCTTCCCCCTCAGATGATACAAAATACTGTTCTTCAATATCCGCTGGAACATGTGCATGTATGTATGCATGCAAGAATCCACAATTAGTAAAAAAAAAATAGTATGTACACACACAAGCAGTTTTTAATATGCTCATTTAGTGTTCACTGTTCTGATATCTTTTTATCGACCTTCAACATTTATCTAATCAAGCATTTTCTGCTTATCCAGAAGCATACCGTCCCGCAGTCTGGGAGCTGACAGTTAACTATAGAGCTATTTACCTACAAAGTTGAGTGGTCAACATATTCTGCAATTTTTCAGATACTCTATGCTGAATAAATATAGTCTTGATACAAACAATTTCTTAACTGTTTGGCATATATAGAATAGTGTAAAGAACAGAAGATATCTGTCTAAGATTGACAAAGACAGACTTTGTAAGCTAATATTATAGTGTGAGAAAGAGTCAAATTTGGAATTAAAGCCTAATATTTAGTTACAAACTGAATGAAGTTGTGGTTGTTCAAACATTAATTTTGTCATTTCCCAATCAATGGCTTAACCATGAAACTATTTATATAGTCTCATATGTGTTTTTAAATGCAAAAAAGAATCTATTTGCTCAAAATCCGAAGACTCTTCTGCCTGGGTGGACCTCTGCCTCTTGGAGGAGCACTGCCAATTTCAGACAGGTTCTACTGAAACCCCTGCAGACTCCAGGCCTTGTTGTGCAGTACTTCAAAAGTTCTTTCAACATGTACGATTTTGGCAATGGTAGATGTTAACGCAATGAACTGGAACCATGTTGCTAGCTATCTGGACAGTTTGTACAGCTCTACGACGTCTACAGAAGAAAAGCACATTACAACTTCCTCAGCTACGAAAGTGCCTTTCTCTGCACCTTAAAAGCATTCAGAAGCTTTACCCAACTCTTCTATAATTTATGAGGTCAGTATGTACCAAGGCCAAGAGGCCTTGTGTGCCTTTACTTCAGCCCCTGAACATTGCAGGCTACTTTTCAACCCAGGCCCAAATCAGCCAGATAAGGAAGAATATTCAGGAAATGCTTAACTGCAGATGTGAGGAGCTGAGACTACAACTTGCACCAAACGCAGTGCAAAGGCTCAATATGTAATTTTAAAAGGCTCATAGATTCATAGATTTTTAAGCCAGAAGGGACTATTATGCTCATCTAGTTTGACCTCCTGTATAACACAAGCCATAGAATCTTACCAAGTCATTTCTAAATCAAGTCCGTAATTTCAAGTTGAGCTAAAACATAACTTAGTCACATAAAAAAACAATTGTATCACGATTATTTAAAGGCACTCTCCTCAGTTATATCTGTGCTAAATTTCAATCTCAGCTGTTTCAGCTGTTATTTAAAAAGCTGCAAAAATTATTTCCCCACCTCCTACCCTGCACTCTCCTTGTGGTCAAAAATAATTGAAATGTCAGGCTGAGAAATGTCAGCCTGAAAAATGAAAGTTTCAGAAAGTTATGAGCAATTGAAAACAGGAGGTCAGAATGCAAATTGTTAGGTAACTTAAAAAGTAGCTTTCAATGCCACTTCCACAATAATACAATGCACTTTCTTGCTGCTACATCTGAAAATCATATTTCCTTGACTTGTAGAGGCCTTGCTCCTAGAAGAGAAGAAAGATATCCACAGATGGCTTCAAAAGATGACGAGATGTCTTCTCAGAGGTAATTGTCAACTATAGGAACAGGTCGACAAAAGACTTCAGAAGAGAATGAAAGAAAAAGCCCTCACTAGAGATTCAAGTGTTTAGAGCCACATGCTATTCGAGATCCTGTTTTTTAATTTTAAAATATGTATTTTTATTTTTAATTTTACCCAAACCCATTGTTGATATGTGTGATGTATAAGTCCTTTTAGGTCTTGTCACACCAAAAGCACTAGCCTTCCCTTAAAGCAATAGCTACCTTGAAGACGACTGCAGGTTTCGACTGGAAGAACATAACCAGTAACTGGCACTACAATAGCTTTTGTAGACGCTAATGTATGAACAGGGGCAAGAAAGGATCCTTCGTTAAAGAACGAACCAAAAATACTGGTACTTTGGCATTCTTATACTCACTAGGCAGATTAGTAGATTGTTTCTTCTATCAGTTGTATTGTTTTAAACTTCATACTGAAGCCAACAAAAAAAAAGGAGACTTGGAGAATAAGAGTGCTCTGCAAACACAAAGTCTTGATGATGGAGTTACAGCATGGCCAGGGCAAGGTTTGCATATCACTGAAGACTATGTACAACCCAACTGGCAGACATGGAAACAAAGCATCATGGGGAGCAATGCCAGCCAAGACATTAAATATATTATCTACTGATATTTTATGTACATTTTCTTTCAAAGAGACCTAAAACAACATCGAACCTCCTCTTTTCCATGAATCAACCTGCTCGCTTTGGCATAGCCCTGCAGTAATCTCAGTGCTCAGCAAGTCTTAAAAAATTATGCAAATTGGTAATTACTATTGCCTAGATATGCTTTAGTCTTTAAGACACCATCATGTCCTGCCTTTTGCCTGACATCAGGCTAGTGCGGTTAGCCATCTTTCTCTAGATATGCTTTGGAAGCCATAGTCAAGTTATTTATCTAGCATAAGCAAAGTTACAGTAAGTAAGAATGGTTTCCAGTGTGAAAGAGGACAGAAAAGTCGAGAGAGAAAATGAACATGGCCCTGGAAACAAGGGTTGAGTGGCCTAGTGAATTTGCTATTGTTACTCAAGCCAGGATAGACATTTCTGCATTCAAGTGTGCCTGTGCATGTTTGAGTTAATTTGTAACATCAATATTTTCAAATACAAAGATTTATTTCCTTGATCTGATAAAAGGTCAATCTCAATTTAGAACAATTATGAAAAATGGACAGTGGGATACGTGCTGATATTTAGGAGGGTTATGGGGAGGTTAGATTGGGTTCAAAAAGGCTGTGATCCAAGGTAAATCAGGATGGGGGAGAAAATGGGAGTGTAAGCAGGCTTAGGGGCATATAGGGTGTCTGTGAGAGTGATCAATGGGATTGGTGATACAGGTGGGACCTGCAGGGATCTGGGAGGGTTTGGTATGATCAGGGGGCTTGCAGGATCTGCAAGGGAGTACAAGGGGGACCAGGGGATATTTTTAGTCCCCCAACCTCCCCCACCCAGCAAAAATATATCCCCCATCCCTCCTGCCCTTCCCCCCACTGACACTTACTTGCTCAGCTCTGTCAGCAATGAATGCTGATAAAATTGGTGGCACCGGGAGCAACGTGCAAGATGAAATGGTTGGGGGTGGCTGGTTGGTTTGTGCGGGGGGGAGCACCAAAAATAGCCCAGTGCCAGGGGGTTGAGTGAAAAGCAGCCCTGGTGGCCAGTAGCTGGGCATTCCTAACCCCAGGACTACACAGCTAACTGTACAGAAGTTACATGTCCTGGTCTAACCTAGATTAAGCAAGTCTGATACTACATCAATCCATGTCTAATCTCAGACTGGGTTCCACAATTTTTAGACTAGTCTGTCTGAAGATATTCTGTAGTTATGGGTTTATGCTGATTTCTGATCACCGAGACCAGGTCCGAGCGTAAGATCCATACCCTGAGCAAACAAAGTTACATTGGGTGGCCATCTGGAACCTAACCTAACCTCCCCCTAACCCTCCCAGAAGGGACAGAAGGGAATTGGTGAGGTTTTATTCACCAAGGGGCCCCCAGGGGTTACAAGAAATAATGGCCACAAGCTAGCAGAAAGCAGATTTAGACTGGACATTAGGAAGAACTTCTTCACAGTTCGAGTGGCCAAGGTCTGGAATGGGCTCCCAAGGGAGGTGGTGCTCTCCCCTACCCTGGGGGTCTTCAAGAGGAGGTTAGATGAGTATCTAGCTGGGGTCATCTAGACCCAGCACTCTTTCCTGCCTATGCAGGGGGTCGGACTCGATGATCTATTGAGGTCCCTTCCGACCCTAACATCTATGAATCTATGAATCTCCCAAATATCTGTATTAAGCCCTAATGTCTAACATCAAGCTGCTGCCTAGGAAGAAGTATTGTAAGTATGAGCATTTAATAGCAAATAGTCTTGTTTCACAATCTGATTGATATCTACATTAAAAAACTCTTAATGGTTCTGGTCCCTCTTATGCATTAGACCCTTTTAGTGCCTTTGAAAAATCTTGTCCAAATAACCTTTCTGTCTAAATTGGGCAAGTCAAATCAGGGTCCATTTTTATAAGAGTTGAGAAGCTTTCAGATCCTAGTTCATGGTTTAGATTACACTTCCTTATCTCCCCTAAATTTTTCATGAGCTACTAAAGTCAGCCATTGTCTCAACTTTTAACCATTCCAATACCTAAGAAATACTTTGGATCTGTAGATAATTCAAGTTAGGCTCTAGGAACTGAAACCCTACATCAACTCAAGTCGTCAAAGTTTGAAGGAACTTATATTACGATTCTGGTTTTGGAACCTTTATAATAGACTATTTATATCAAAACTATCTAAAGCAGTGGTTCTCAACCTTTATTGTACCTGGACCCATTTGTAAACATAGATGGCCAGCCAGTCTCAACCCAGTGCCCTTCACTCCCAACCCACTGCCCCCAGCCCTAGGCCCCAGCCCTCTGGGGGGGGGGGGGGGAGGGGGGGCCTGGGGGGCCACAAGCAGACCCTTGCAGGGTGGAACTCTGCCAGTCTGCAAGAGAAAAGCCAGTTTCCATATGTTTCTCCTATGGTGGTGGACGGGTCATTTTTGACCAGGAAGGATGTGGGCAGTGGGGTTCCTCAGGCCTGCACTGTTCAACATCTTCATCAGCGACTTGGACGAGGGGGTAAAAAGCACCCTGTTCAAATTTGCGGACGACACTAAGATTTGGGGGGAAGTGGGCACACTAGAAGGGAGGAATAGGCTACAATCGGACCTAGACAGGTTACAAGGGTGGGTGGATGAGAACAGGATGGGTTTCAACACTGAAAAGTGCAAGGTACTGCACCTGGGGAGGAAGAACCAGCAGCAGACCTACAGGCTGGGGAACTCCCTTCTCGTCAGTGCAGAAGCAGAAAAGGATCTTGGAGTCAAAATATTGATGCGAAAATGAACATGGGCCGACAGTGTGGGGATGCGGTCAGGAAGGCCAATCGCACCTTGTCATGCATCCACAGATGCATCTCAAGCAGGTCCAAGGAGGTGATCCTCCCCCTCTATGCGACACTGCTCAGGCTGCAGTTGGAGTACTACATCCAGTTCTGGGCGCCGCACTTCAGGAGGGATGTGGCCAGCATTAAGAGGGTTCAGAGGAGGGCCACTCACATGATCAGGAGGCAGCAGGGCAGACCCTACGAGGAGAAGCTAAGGGACCTGAACCTGTTCAGCATCCACAAGAGAAGGCCGAGGTGGGATCTAGTGGCCGTTTACAAACTAGTCAGAGGGGACCAGCAAGCATTGGGGGAGTCCCTGTTCCCCTGAGCACTCCCAGAAGTGACAAGAAATAACGGTCACAAGCTGGCACAGGGTAGATTTAGACTAGATATCAGGAGGTGCTACTTCACTGTCAGGGTGGCTAGGATCTGGAACCAACTTCCAAGAGAAGTGGTGCTGGCTCCTACCCTGGGGGGTCTTTAAGAGGAGGCTAGATGAACAACTTGCTAGGGTCATTTGACCCTAGTACTCTTTCCTGCCGTTGGGGGGGGGGGGGGGGGTCGGACTTGATGATCTGCTCAGGTCCCTTCCAACCCTACAAGCTATGAAACTATAAAGAAGAATTCATTTTTAAAGTTTGTTGATCCATTTTATAAAGTTTGTTCACAACCCTTTCACATATTCTTGCGACCCACTTTTGGGTTGTGACCCATGGGTTGAGAAATGCTGATCTAAAGCATCATCTGACACCAAGGCATTTTCACCTTTAGCATCAACCAGGAATTTACAGTAAATAACTTGGCTGGGCTATGTGTACACTCAAAGCACACATCAACCTGCCAGCTGCTAAATCAGATGATCAGAAAAGGAAGAGACTAACTCAATCTGAGAATTTCTTTCCATCCTGAAAATAAATAAATGCATGAAGCACGGGTTTCCTGACAAATCCTTTTTAGTCTGATATTCAAGCACTTAACTGAAAAGTATTTTTAAGCAAAAATCTCTCTTTTTAGCTATTCTTTTAAAAGCATAAACTCTTCAATAGTGTGAGCTATCTTCATACAGCAGTGAGATTACCAATTGCACCAAAGTATTATTATTCATACAGAAGTGGGTCTTAGGTCATCCTTCCATTTTTTTTGTCCCCATTTAACCAAAATAAATGCATGTTCACGGTTATGATATTAACAGTCTGTGGTGCCCGATATTGTTATAACCAGAAGTACATTTGAATCCTTTATATTAGCATCCCAAAAAACTCCATCACACAGGAGCAACACACACTTTTCATTTCTTTTTTGCTGGAATATGAAAGAAATGTTAAAATGAAGAAGTGGGTAAAAAACCTAAACACACTGGTTGGACTTGAGTAATAAATGTAGTTATAAAGTTTTTTCTCTTGAATACCTCCCAAACAATCCTTTAGACCAGGGGTTCTCAATCCCTGGGCTGTGGCAGGTCGGCTGCCAGTCCACAGCATGGTCGGCTGCCGGACCAGAAGTGGCCGCAGACCAGCAAACTGCGGCCCCCCCCCAGAGCCAAGCGGAGAGGCCGCAGCTCCTTTTGCAGGGCCCGCAACAGTGCAGGGTTTGGCCCACCACCCCCACCCCCCTGGGGTATCCTCACCCGTCTTCCAGCCAGAAATTCCAGCTACGGTCGGCTGCGACTGCTGGGCCACGGTTTGCCGGGCCACAGCCATTTCTGGGCCACGGTTTGCCAGGCCACGACAAAAACTTTGGGAACCCCTGCTTTAGACAATCAGGTATGAAATAAAGACAGTTTTGGTATGTCTGTTTGTTCCAACATTCAGTAAAAAGTGTGATCCTTTGGATGCCAGGCCTGTTGGGTTTCTTGTTATGCCACACCAGGGAAAGGCACCAATAAGAGGAGGTTAGTATCTTAGCAGTATCAGTAAAGCCTGCTATTTCATTAAGCCCATTCAAATTCCTACCCTACCCTTCCTTACCAAATAATCAAAACTCAAAAAACCCCCAAAATCCTAAACAAACCACCTCACTAAATTTTATGAAAAAAAGTATATTGATTGTAATTTTTTAAACCTGCCTTTATAAATAACCAATGTGTTTCAGGACTGGTTTCCCCCTTTAGATGCTTTGCCAATGGATTTTTACATGATTAACCTAATTGGCAGTAGAAGGAAAAAGTATGATTTCATAAATTTAAGGAGCCAATTCCTCACATTGAATGCTCAAGTTGCCTCGGAAACACTGCTGCTTCCACGGTCATCTAATTTTGCTTCTTTTGTCCCATGGGAACAAGCTTTTGAGAGGCATCGTTTATTTACAGGCCTTTCCACTGGGCCTCAGTTATCGGCCAATAATACTGCGGACACACACTTCTAATGGCCTATGTTTTGAAACCGAGTCTAATCTAATGGCGCAGCGCCCAAACTCCTTTTCCAGCATAGCCATTAAAGGATGTAGGTTATTGCTGTTGTCACCATTGATATTTGTCATTGTAATGTAATTAGGGCCCTAAAATGATGCATTACAGCCCTTGGCACAGCTTCTATTAAAATCTTTTCTTCTGCTCACTGAACTGCGACCTGCTTTCTGATGAATAACAGACAGACAGCTTTAGGGTGAGGAGCAGATTCATCAAAGAAGTATTTTTCAGCTTTGGAAATAAAAAAAAAAAAAAGGGCAACCCAAGAAGAAAAGCACAAGAAAAAAGCCACATAGCACATTTGAATTTCATCTGACCACTTGAAATTCTGATTGCATCTGATGAATCTTTCTTAGGACAATATATTCCAAGCCTGCGAATCACATGGTTAATCAGGGTTCTAATCTGCTATCCATCAGCCTATGCCAGGACTAACTTCCAATCAAATTTATAGGTTATGTGGGTCACGCATCCCTGAACAACTACATTCATGGATATCCCATTTAAACAGGCACAGATTCTGAAATGCTGTTGTTAGGGTTACTGAATGTTATAATACTATTCAAAGCTTTATGAAAGCTCCTGATAAACAGCTGCTAAATTATTGTCTGTGGATGCAGCATGATGTTCCAAAATACCATTAATGGCACAATAAAAGGGTGATTGTTCTTGCCAAAAAATACAAAAAAAAGACAGTTTTTGCTGCCATAGTTTGTCAAACACGTTAACACACACACCAAGACTTGTATTACTTCTTTCCATAGACACAAAAGATGTTCACTTCTTGCATAAATATGTAGCAATATTGAACCAGATTTACCACCCACCAAAAAATCCCTCCTTTGATATAAGTTTGCATCCTTTAGGAGATATCAGACAAACTATTTTAAAATATTTTAAATGATTTTGAGATTTTCTATATCTGTGGGTATCCATTAAGAAGGTTATCTTTTCTTTTTCTTGGTTTTTTTTTTTTGGTTTTTTTTAAACGGAGCGTCAACTTTTACCAATGACAGTGTACTTTTCTGCTGTTTGTTACCTACACAGAGACACTGTAACTAGATCACCGTGCTCAAGCATGTCCCAAACAAAAAGAACAAAGACTTATGTCAGGCAATATTTCCCTACCATTACACAAAACTGTATGGCCTGGAATCAGAAAAATCAGCCCTTGTAAGTAAAGCATTTGGAGAGAGGTTTTTTCTTGAAGACATTAAGTCAGCTAAAGATGAAGACAGAACTTGTTAGTATACAGTTTTCAAAAGCATCTTAGTGATTTAGGAACCTCAAGCCAATTTTTAGAGGCCGGAGGCTTTTAAGAACCTGCACCCTATGGACTTCTCATAAGCCTTAGACTCTCAAGTCACTTAAATTTTTTTTACCTTTAACTGACTTGGCTTTAACAGGACATAAATGTGTGATGAAAAGCTTGGAATGTGATTAAGTACTTTGATAAAACAGGAAAAAATAAGCATGCGTCTAAATGTTTTGCTCAATTAGGGCCTAAAATAGAAACAAGTGCCATATCCAGTCTACCTAACAATCATTTAAGATGTATGGAATTCAGAATCAATTTGTAGTTTAAAATAATGTAACTTGTGTTCCTTTATAGAACAAAAAAAGCAAAATTGGGATTTTATTTATAGCACAAACACCAGAAAAAATATTTCTACTGTTTCATAAGGTTACATAGTTATTATGATTATAAAAAATTGTTGGTAAAGAATTACACTGGCGGCTGTAGGTTTGTCATTGGAATGGAAACAAAACTACTATATATGTAATGTTGAAATAAAACAGAATAATAAAACACTATTGGGAAACCCATTTCAGCAGCCAGTGGGAAAAACATATGCAATTACACTTTGAGAAAAAATAAATAAAATAAATCCGGAACAATAGTTATTCCAGGTTTAATTTGTTTTACACCAGTGCAGCCTTTGCCAAAACAAAAACCAACAATCCAGTTTATTAAGTCCTTACCAAGAAAACATGAACACATCCATAATATCTAAAGAAGCATTTCACAAATTAGTGACAAAAAATACTACATTATAGAAGACTAATTATAGTACTTCACAGAAAATTAATAGAGAAGAGTGTATTTTGTTTTAAATTGGAGACTGAGCTGTCTCGAAATGCTTACCTCAGTTCAACAGAATTGTGGAAAATTCTAAATATAAAATTTATCCTCAGCAGAGGCAGGAAACTGAGCCAAAAAGCATCTAGTCTTAAAGTCAAATAATAAAAGAAAGAAAGAATTCTCCCATTGGGAAATTATTATATAGAATATTGCTTCTTCACTAAGCCAAGTCCTCAAGTTCAGGAGGTCTGATTTTTAATTCTCCTCAAACTGGAACACACGGAAGGGTTTAATACAAGTGTGACCATCAGACTCTGCCAAATAAACATAGATACACTATCCATCTTACTCTCCTTACCAGCTTTCATTATAAACATCCCAAATAAGCTCATAAAGTACTGTAAACTTGATACTTACACTTTTATAAATTAGCTTAGATGCTTATTTTGCACAAAAATACTGCATACGGCAACGTAAGCAATAAATTGGAGTGGCAGAATTTTCAGAATCAATTTACTAATGTACCTACAGCGCTCTCAGCTGCTGAGGCAAACTGATAAGACAAGGCTTTTATTTAATGTGTCTGGAACCACGTGGAAATCAATTTAGTAAGAAAAGTACATACTGAATCACTCATGATTAAGGGAATAAAAAGCACATCAACTGAGTTGACATATAGATACTAGTCAGGTCAGTCACTTGAAGGAAATCAACTATTTTTGTTACCATCTACAAGTGTGTGGGGGGGGGGGGGAGGGAAGAGGATAAATAGGACAAGGAAAGGTGTAGATTAAAAAAAAAGAAAGAAAAAAAGAAAATCAACATGGACTTTCACATCAGGCATAAACCAGATAATGGACTAAGTTCAGCTGGGATTTATACTATCATACACAATTACAGAGCAGCTTAGAGGAAAAGAATCCTGCAAATGAAACATCAGGATGGCAGAAAGTGGTTGCAATTTCCCTGCCGCTAAAGCGGAAGAACAAGCTTGCCCAAAAAGTGGGCAGTAATGGGTAGACGGGGCCACAGCTGAGGGATGGACTATTTCAGCACAGCCATTAGAAGAGCTCTTACATGCTCTCAAAAGGAATTGCCCCTGGCTCTTTCTTAGCAGAAATCCTAAGTGCATTCATAGCAACACCCTTGTTCTTCCACTAAATTCCCTTGTTAGTGCAATGCAGCTTGCTAGTACAGTATAGGAACAAGTAATTTCCACTTCTTCCTGCCAACTCCAGTAATCCATCGTGATATTTAAAAACTGCCCATTTTTTAAATATATTCAGTTCCAGTAACACACTGTACTGAATTCAGTTTGCTGCCTCAGCCTTGGGATTGTACTTGCACCATTATTTCACACTTTAATCCTTACCTTTACAGTAAGGATTAAACACATGCATGACCCATACTCTTAGCTTTTGATTCTTTCCCCTGCCATATGCAATAAGATTTTGACTGCAACCATTTTACCCCTAATGGAGAAAGCAGAATGAGGCAATCTGTACTCTTCTTTACAACTATATTTATAGCATTTTTACTGTGTGGTAAATGTGCCGTAAGGTACACAGCTTTAATTTAATTGGATCCATTTAAGTACCCCATTCATTTATCCAAACTGTTCATACTCTGTATTTTTGCAATGTTGTGAAGAGAGAGAGAGAGACAGACAGACGGAAAGACTCTGGTGGGACTCAAACCTACAACCTGATTGCCTCAACCTCCTTTGATCTAGGAGTGCAATGACCAAGGAGACAGACATACGAATTACTTTGGAGTAGAAAGGAAACACAGTAGAAAGCTTCTCAAAATCCACATACATTCATTTATTTACCCGTTTCATATTGTCTAGGTCCTAAATTGAAACCTACCAGAGACTGCATATGCAAATAACCTCACATAACCAGATCCCCTTATGGGACTGCTACCAGAATTGACTACTATAAATATTTTCCCTTAATTGATTCTTTCAATGTTTACACCTGGTCTTACTTGGTGTTGTCATCCCATCCACATTAATATTCAGTGTTTTCTTTTAAAATACAGAAAAGGGAAGATTCTAATGCAGCTGTGCATCCATTATCCTAAAAACATTAACTGTACTATGGTTACAGTAATCAGATACTGCTCCAAATGTTAAGAATGATTGAGAGGCTGATACTTTATCAAGGTTGAGAACTATGAGAATTGTACCAAACTTCCAATTACTCATACAAGGTCAAATCATTTCAATCTTGAAGTCTGCAAAATCAATGTAACAAATGTTATCACCTTGTACTCTGCTCTTGCCTTCCCAGACAAAAAAACCAAAATAAACACCACTTTCTTCAGCAAACACAACTTCAGCTTTCAACAAATGAAATGGAGCTAATCAATTAACCTTATTCACAAGTGAGCCAAGGTCCCACAAGATTTAGTATCACAAGTACTGGGAGTATTTAATACACATATTATAAATAAATTCAATTTACACCCAAACTAAATGAAAACAGAGCTCACTGACTCTTCTTAAGGTGCATACAAGTGTTCAAAAGATCCAAAGAAACTCAACCACTTTTGCTCTCCTTGTAGAAGAACCTTCTGATGTAGCACTGCACAAGGCTTTATAAGGTCTGGCTGGCTTCTTCACAGACAGCCTGTGCTGTTCGTGGTACTCAGCCAATGGACCCCATGCGTGCATCTCAGCATGCTTTAACCTCCCTGTCTATCAAAGAAGCTAACAGCACCCAAGGGATAGGTCAGGGCTGGCTGGCCACCCCATGAGACCACACTCCCCTTGCCACCCACAACACCCTCCTAGCTGTCAGGCTTTGAAAAGGAAAGACAACAGACATGGTATGTTTTTCTAAGACTGTCAATGTCACCTCCACAGCCTTCAATGGACCCCCTACCCCTCTAGTGTCAGCCAACAGACCCAATTCCAGTATAGGCTAGGTGAGTCTGGTAGATGATAGGTACTGGTAGGTTTGATCATACTGTGTTGGATCCTGCCATGGGGGGCAGGGGGTAAGCCTAGGGTCTCCACTCCCAGTAACAGCCAGGTCCAGGACGTGCGTGCGTGCTGGGGGCAGGTAGGGTTTGGCTGACTGAACCCCAACCCAAACCCTACTTGAAAGGTCAGTCTGTGTCCTTGGGGGGGGGGGGGGGGGGAAACAGGGAAGGAGGAAGAGGACAGAGCGGGTCTAGAGTCTTAGGTCCTTGTGGGACCTGAGACCCCCACCATGGGCCTGATCATCCTTGACAGATCGGGGTGCAGCATGACTGGACTGGGATCAGCCAGAGTCCCCCTCCCAAGCCCTATACCCAAACATTAGGGACATGTCCCCTGCCAGGACCAGAGACCCTAGACCTGTCCCCAATCCATAAGGTACTGCAGTACCAGGGACCTGAACAAGCTTTACAGGAAGGGTCCAGGTGTGGGAGTTTGGGGGGCAGGGAGGGGAAAGAAGAAATGGTGAGGGGTGTCAGGCAGGGCCGTGTCTGTGGGCAGGTTCAGAGGTCTGGGGTCTTGGGTCCCAGTGTGGACTGGGTCCATGACTCTTGCATACAAAGAGAGGGGGCAGGTAGAACCTGGCTGATCCAGATCCAGTGCAACTCAACTTGGATCAGCCAGACCCAGCCCTCGGCCATGCCCAAATATAATGAACCTGGCCTGCACTGGGTCCTGAAACCTCAGACCCACTCCCTCTGCCTCATAGACATGACCTTGCCTTTCAGGTAGAGCCTAGGGCGGGGGGTCAGGAATAAGGGCGTTCATGTTTGTGGGCTGGGGGAGGCAAAAGTCAGGGGGCTCCAGAAATGGCAGGGGAAGGGTTGGGCTTGTCTGGGACCAAGAAAGTAGTGCTGGTGAGTTGTGGTCCAGTGCTGGCAGGTCAGTTTTCCTACCAGCTCATCATTGTGGGCAAGGTGGGGGGGGGGGGGGAGGGGGAGGTGGGTCAGGCACTGTCAGCTATACAGTCCAGGCCCATGAATAGGCTGAGCTTTTTTAGCGGCAAAGCTGACAGAGGGAGGGATTTGCTCTGTACTTGTTTTTCCAGGGAGCGGGTGGGGTGTGGGAAGGGCTGCACCAAGCAATGTATGCTGGGATGCCAGAGGCCATTGTGGAGGCTTGTACTGGAGTAGTCAAGTGTACGTGCATTCATTTCTGCAACAAACGCTCTACCAGAGGCCATTTCTCCCTTATTACACACAACTGATTTTCCTACTGGACCCACTATTTTTGGTCTACTAGAAACTGGTTTGAAGACTTATGGTACACTTGGGGTTTTGGTCAGCAAAACTGATTCCATTAGTAAAAACCAGTAATGCTTGCATGCATCCTTAGTCAAGAAAATCTGCCATTTTGACACAGATTTCAAAACAGGAGTGCTCCCAATCAACTATTGGTTTCTACTGAAGAGCTGATCTCTCCACTACTCCAATTCTTCAAATTGTTATAAACAGAAGAAGAATATGGGCCCATAGAGAAAGGGAACCAGACTTGGCAATAAAAAATTCCCCCATTAGGAGAACTTCTAATGTCTTCTTATGCTGTTATTTTTGGAAGAAAAGGAAAGGGTTAAGAAAAACAAGCCTACACAATTAGCATGGGATACACCCACAGTTTGCTCTAGGTTTGAATGTCTACTGGTAGGGAAAATGGTAGGGGAAATGTTCTCTCCAAGCAGGTGACTGCAAGATAATTCAGACCATCAGTGCAGGATTTTTTAAATGCCAAATAGCATCAACTGGAAATAATGAAAGTTGAAGACACTTAGAATGTGTAGGAGCACAACAATTTGCATGTTTGCTTACTAAGAGAATGTAGAGAACTAAGAAAAGTTAGTTAAAGAAATACAGACTGAAAGCAAGAGCTATAAAAACAGTTCACAGTTAAAGAGCTCTAATAAAAGTGTTCAGCAGTGTAGGTCATAATTGTGGATTTCTGGGGTTTTATTTTATTTTTTTTAAATGTGCATGTGCATTTCAGTGAGAGAAAATTGTGCAAAAATATCCTAAGAGCTGCTCCTGTTCTTGCCTATCTGTACAGTGGAATTTGCAGTTTTCAGAGCTCTTATCTCTTTATTCAGTGTGTTAGCTTACTTTATTTGAAAATCTGTATAACATGTCATATTCCAAACCTCCATTTTGACACACATTTCACAGTTTAGTAACTAGTTTTCAAGTAGTTCAGGAAATCCAACATAAAAGTTATACATTTACAACATTCCTCTTGAAATACTCAGCCAAACAGTAACTACTTCCCCACTATAACTTCTTCTGGCTCTATGCCAATTAGCAATGATCACATGATTCCATATACTAAAAAATAGGTTATGGGAAGAGATTCTGTATTTGGTAAAATTCAACATATTAACCTTAATATAAACATCTTTTCTCTTTTGTGGAGTCTAATTTAAAAGATGTCTAGCAAAAGGAAAAAAAAGAAAAGGAAGGTCAGTTTTACAGGATTCAGAAATCAGCTCCAAATCTTTCCAGTAATGCAAATTCAAATAAAGCACAACTTTCTAGTCTTTTAGCTAAGAACAACTACATCAGCTTCGTATCTGATACTATACCAGATTCAGAGCTCAAAAACCAACATGAGAAGAACCCAAAATATATTTTTAAGGTTCAAATGCTTGCAATCTGTGAAGATAGAGAGATAGAGAGATAGATATCTTTAAGATTTGCGTTGACATTACTGCACTTCTACTGAGGAACTAGAACCTAACCAACCATGGCTGCACGAGGACAACAGTTGGCTGTGCTAGTTTGTACTGTACACTGGCCTTGTCACTCAGAATACTAGGATTCCATAGTATGTATATACTGACAGATATAATCTTTTATAACTGTTTCCTTTTCTCTAAACACAGGCTACCATTACAGTAATTCTGAAGACATCCTGGAACCTACATATTAATCAGATTTTCACAGTAATAAAGCATGGAAAGCTCCAGCATACAAAACCACCCCTACTCTGTTGAAATGGGCCATGATAAATATATAATAGTTCACACTTACATTTCCCAGACAGAATGCAAATATAATCTGTTCCGCCACTAGTTAACTCATAATAGGAAAAGTAGTCTTGATGAAGCAGAATGCTGGATTTCTAAATTTTAAAAAAACCCCACAAACACAACAGTGGCTCAATATTTTGCCCCTCAAGAAGATAAAAAATTGTCACAGTTCATAATATAATAAATTGCCCCTGATCACAGTTTCTGTTGGCAGAGCTTCTGTTTTGAACTCTAGAAACTGTGCATTCATACTTTTTGATACCTCTGACCATATTTACTTTTAGTTGAAGGAATGAGCTACACAATTTTAACCTTAACCAGTTTAAGTAAAAACTGCAATATTTAACAAGTGTCAGTTTCACTAGTGTAATGCATCTGAAAAACGACAAACAGTTTAACCTTTTTTTTTTTTTTTTTTTTTTTAATAAGCTTCTTAAAGAGGTGAGCTGGCAAGGACAAAACTAAAGGTGATTATAAGCAATGAATGCTGAAACATGCACAAAATGCATTTGTCAAAGATAGCCAAATACACAAATGTTGATGATAAATTCATTCAAATGATCTTCCTCCAGAAAAAAAACACTCTAGCCAGTACAAATTCAGGGTCCAGTAAAACTACAGTTTTCAAATAACTTTAATACCCATGACAGATTTCAACTTCAAATGAAACTTTTTTCAAAGCCACATACCAAATGAAAGAAAATGATAAAAAAAGCAAAGCTAGAAGTATGGAGGAAAATAGAATTGTCAATATCAGAAGCAAATGGACTGTTTATCAGGTGCAGCTCACTAAAACTTTATGAAGCCACGTTCTACTGTTAGATTACAACTTGTTCGCAAAGACACCATAAACTACTAAATTCAGATGAACCATATACTACCCATACACTTCACTAAACCCATTGCATATAGATTAGCAGCAAACAAGCCCAGAAGATGAATAATAAGGTTAAGTATAAAGAACTGAAAGGAGCCAGAAAGGAAATTTTATATAAATGGATTAATTATCCTAAAATAAAATCAGTTTAAGAACACACTACTTATGATTATAAACTGGGTGGTCACAGCCCAAATCCCAGCTGACGTGTTATCGCAAACAGTTATCACTAGACCAGTGATTCTGACAGTGTCAGATGCTTGTCTCTATGACCCTGCTGTCATTTAGACCAGAAACGAAACAGCCCAGTGGTCAAATATGGGGAAGCTTACACTCCCACAGATTATTCCGAGTTCTCTGAACAGAGAGAGGTTTGGTGCCCAAGTCTGCTGAACTGAGACTTATTATGAACAGTGAAGTAACCTTCAACCCCAAGTTAAAAAACAGCACAGTTAGAAGAACAAACCACATAATACTCTCTGCAAGCTGTGCATCTTGTGACACATACTGATACTTCTCTCAGGATGGGAAGGCACTGTTTCACTTCTTCCACTACACAGAAACCAATGCAAGCTGCTATCATAATACATAATATAGCCTTTTCACCTCTCAGGTTAGCATCATATTGTGAATTAGCTGCAAGTTCTGCCTAATCCTTCTCAGCCGCCTATGGGTTCATTTGATAAAGTCCCCGAAAAAAAATCTCCATAGTGAATTTAAATTCTTAACAAATAAATTAAATCTTCCACGAGTTGGCAGTGCACACAATGCGATGATGGAGAAACTGAATACTGTGGTCAGACTTGTGAGAACAGACTTATAAAACAATGTGTGTTTTGTCAGTTACAGCAGACTGCGTGACAGACAGCAAAACCACATTTCCGTGCATTTTTTTTAAATGGATCTGTGGCTTTTTGCCACGGAGCAATACTACGGTTGACCAAAATGTAGCCTATGGGCTTATTAATTTCATATTTATTTAGGCAGGTTTATAATCTTGCCACCATTGCAAAGGTTTCAGACAAGTGTCTATAGGAAAAATGCATATATTCATAAGTAAATATTTTACACCAAAAAGTTATTATTTTGGTTCATGAGAGGTTGTTTTACACAACTGTTACAATTGTTTCTTTTCATCAATGCTAGCTTCCTATGACAATTAGAGACTTAGTTGTGCTATTTTCTTTTCAAATTGTAATGTTGACAAATTTCTAAACAAATATATTTATGAATAATCACTACCCAGACTTCACAAAGCTATAACAGAAGAACAATGTGGGGGAAAATTGGGTTTCATAGCTGTTGGGTAGTTTAGAGTTTGCGTTATTTTCATTTGTATATGCTTCACTGAAGGCTTAGAAAATAAGCTGAAAAACATTAGCCACCACCATCCAGTTTAAAATAATTTAAATTAGGTTCTCACAATTCTAGCATACCAAGTTCGGTAGGCAGAAGAAACAGAAGTGAGAAAACATCCACTTTCTTAATGCATACATACACATACATTGAGCATGGCTGTTTTACAGTCAAAGGTATGACTGCAGCACATGTAGGTATACGCAAAATAGCTTTAAAACTAGCTGCAAAACCAAGCCAGGAAGCTGGGTAATAATGCAGTTAGCCTGCACTGAATGCCACACTGGGGCAGCAACTAATCGTATATAAACTAGCTTAAGTATTTCTAACCAAGCTTCGTTATGGTTTTTGGTGTAAAGATACGCCCAAAGCTGTATACAACCTGAAACTTCTAAACTCATTATCTACATGAAAGCCCCATCTAAAAAAAAGGGAAAAGATGCGATTTTCAATGGAAACAGCTCAACTCTGAAGGCCATCGCTGCGTAGACATTTTAAAATCGTTTGAGCTGGAAGTAGTTTAGATTTTGTTAATCTGTATACAGAGGGCCTCCGAGTATACTGGAAGACAAAGAGCAGATTAATAAATATGTAAAAATTAGCACCATGTGCAGACCAGGTAAATGGATCGACTTACTGACCCCTAGATGTAGAGGTCCTTAGCAAATCTAAAATCTACTGTCCCACTAATGATGAAATAGTGGAAAAGCAGGGTCAATTGAAGAGCTTCAGAACTATCAAACCAACATCTTTTACAATTTACTCATTTCAAAACTGAAATTGCATCAATGTTGCGCTATGAATAGATCTCAGTTATAGTAAAATTTATGGGACACAAACTGTAACCACTCTGAAAATTTGTCTCCCTTTTCCCACGCAAAGTAGCCCCAGGACTAACACCTGCCCTCTCCACTACCCCAAAGGGTAACTTTATTCTGAGATTCATGCTTAACTAACACTTTTGACCATTTGGGGGATCATGAAATGCTTGTTGTTTGAAAACTGAAGTCACTCTACCAAAATAAGGGGCCCTCAATGCTCCCATACTAAGGAAATACTTATGCTTTGTAAAAGTTAAAATGTTAGTATGCATACGAATGCCTGAAAGAAAAAAGAAAAGAAATAAAGCAAGAGAGTCTGTTACAGCCTTCTATCCTTCTCGAATGGAAGGAAGCTTATCTATAGGTTAAAGCAAAGAACTGAGAATCAAGACACTTGCACTTAAAACTTCTGCTAGCTAACTGTGGTTAAAAATACTAAGGCACAGATGGGTTAAAAGCAAAACTGCATGGTATCCAGTCTCCAAATAATAATTTGTGTTTCAAAGGTACCTAGAAATATCAGTTCAGAATTAAGACCCCACTGAGCTACACCCTGTACAGACATAAACCAAGTTCTTACCCCAAACAGCTTCCAATCAATATTTAAAAGGTAACTGTTTGGGGTAGTGTAAGATTTATTTCTAGACAGGGAACTTACATGGTTCCCATTATACTAATACCAGAGTGCTTCACTGTTTTTAATATATATTTCCCCCTCCCCCCCCCCCCAAAAAAAAATTAAAAACATTTGAGGTAAAGTATTTTCATTTCTACTTTCCAAACAGAGAGCTGAGACAGATGTCTAGAAGTTGTCTAGTAGGATTTTCAAAAACACTTAGGCTAAGCAGCTATATCCTATTGGAAACAATAAGCACATAACTACCTTTGAATACCTTGCACACAAAAACTAGACACAAAGTCTAAATCCAATACTGCAATCCTAACAACTGCACTTAGCTGCTGCCTTACTATGGAGGCACCTGAACTATTTAGGTGCCTCAGTGTCAGGCAATAACATTCCTCAGTTGTGCTTCTGGACACATCCAGAAATGCCTCAGTCTCAATGGGGCTGCGTGGCTTGGCATCCAAGCCCTATAGGAAGACAGAAGTTAAGTCATTATCTCCCTAGAGGCACTCTGTCTGAAAGGTTGGCTCTGAAAATTGCCTATCAATTTCTGGGCTGCAAAACGTGGCAGGGGACTAGGGGCCCCTTTAACTAACAGTTCAGTGAATAAAGCATTCATCCAGGATGTGGGAAACATCTGTTGGAAGTCCCTTCTCTCCATGAGGGAACTCAAACTCACATTACCTGCCCCCCAGGAGAGTGCTCTAAGCACCAGACGACAGGTTATTCTGAGATGAGAAAATTCTTGGCTTTCCTTATAAATAGTAGAAAAGAATTCTAGTGATTAGCGCACTCAAATGGATAGCAGGAAACCCAGATCCCAGCCCTAGCTTCAAGGATTGCTCATGTATTTGACATGAAAGAGTCACTGAATGGAATACATGAACTGTCCTGTGGAAGAGACTCGAACTCACTCTCCCAGATGAGTGCCCTAATTACTAGGATACGCTACCAAGGTTTAGGTGCTACTTACCCGGGGGTAGAAGAACGCCCATGAGCAGCTAATATGAACCAGTGGTCATTAACTTGAGTTTTGCTCCCTCCCTTTTCACCCTGTTGTTTGTATATCCATACCATAACCTGGCATATTTGTTCTATCACGGGATCCAGGCCCCTAAAAGATAGGTACTGCAACACTCAGTGTCATATGACTTATCACTGCTTATGGATCTGCCTGACTTGCCTGAGGTCACACTGGAAGCCCATGCCCATGATGAGAAACAAAATATAACCCCAAGGTCTCCCTAGGGCCTCATAAGCCCCAATTGCTGGGTGTCTGTGCTTTTCTAGCTTATTGTTTAGAAAAGTATAAGTATCATTATTTCATAAATAAATGTATTTTTTTTTTACTAATGAGTTCTAGTAAACTTGAACCTCCCTGTTTTCCAAGAAAAAAAAAAATACAGCAGCTTTCCCCTATTAATTTAAAGTTGCATTTCTTGCTTCTACAAGCTTTTTAATTTACCAATATTCTACCATGGGATCCTATCGGCCTTGTGATTTCCTAACACTCTGCACATTTTCAGTGACCTTTTTCTTTGCAAGTATATAGACAACAATTACCTAAGTGTTGTCCTCATTTTCTCAAAGTGATGTGTAAAAAAATCAATGTATTAGAAGAAGATGGACATAAAAACAGTTAAGTTCCAGATGTAAAACAGAAACAGATAAATTGCATCTATACTATGAGTAATAGTTGAGCCATTTTGTTTGTAGGCAAGTCATACAAACATTTTATTCCATTCCAAGTTGGCTACATACAGAGAAATTCTCATTAGAATCTCTTTCTAGAACATAAACTAACTTTGAAATAAAACAAAAGGGCCTAGCATTGGACAGACAGACTCCAAAGTTAGACAAAACTTTTGAGCGAAAGACATTCTTCCTCAGTCTCCAATCAACGTCTTACATTCGAAAGCTTGTAGAGAAAGAGAGAAGAGATAGAGAGAGTTATATAAATAGTTTTAGACAAGCTTTTGACTCTCTCTCTCTCTCTCTCTCTCCAAACACATCCATATCCATACCCAATGCTAGGTCCCTCCATTTTACTACAGTTAGTCTTACAACAGAGACCCATGAGAATCCCACCCAACATATATACCTTATCTGGAATCTTACACTACTTCTGTCCATCATTCATATGTCACAAGAGTGATGTAGTAGCCATGACGGTCCAAAAATTATGCAAAAGACAAGAATTTCTTAGGGCGATATAATAAATTATCCCAACTATACAGTTGGTCAAAGTTACACAAGCTTTTGAATGCAAGATACTGATCAGAGACTTGAAAGTGTCTTTCATTCAAAAGCTTGTTTAAACTTTGGACTAGCTACAAAGCTGGTCCACTAAAAGATACCACCCTAAGAGGTCCATGCTTCTCACATGGGGGATAAAAGAAATGTGAGATGCTAGTTTTCTTTACATCGATGTCCATGCGATCAGACCCAAGCACAAGTGCAATTGCAGTTTTCTGTTAAAATGTGGTCTTTAGAAAAAGTATCACATTTTTTTTCCTCAGAAGTTTGAAGGGTGTGTAAACAGAACTACAGGTGACAAGATTTATTTTATGTTCACAACTGTTGGAGTACAACACTCAGTACAGGACTGTATAGAACAGTCCAGCTAAAAGTCTTTAAGATGTGCTCTAGAAATGTATGAAGAATCAGTTTGTTTGCATTTGGTTTAAAGGTATACCATGTCTTTAAAGGTGCACTACCTCCCTGTATAACTATCTTCAATGGCAATGAGAAAACAAGGAAGAAGGTAGGGGGAAAAAAGTAAACCCCTTTGGACCTTAGGATACAAACAAAGCATTTCAGGAGTATTCAAATTAGAGAGCAAGAACCAATGATCTAAAAGTTGCCTGGACATTTGGCATGTTGGAGTTGCCTTTGCACAGTTGCTGCTTTAGGATGCCAAAACAGATAAAAGGGTTAGATTCCTTCCCCTCCCATTGTGATAATACTACAGCTAAGGGAGCTGGAAGTAAACCACATTTTCAAAATGCTACATCTTTTGCAACCAGGCAAAAGGAGGCATACAGGGCAATCTGAGTACTATTTCATCTATTAATACGTCATTGCTACTTTTTGGCATTACAAAAACGCTATGGGCCAATATCTTAAAAATAGGTATTTACTTTGTACCAAGTCATGCACTTTATAAAACAGTAAAATGCTGACAGCAGTGATGTTTTGATGGAGTCTATCTTTTACATTCAGGATAATTCAGCACCATCTTTCAAATCGGGCACTGTAAAGCAGGGTGGTTGTCATACACAGTGAATGGTACTGCAGGGAAATATAAGACGCGAGGAGAAAATTAAGTAAGTAATTTCCTCCAATTGTTCCTTCTTCTTTGCCTCTTCCCTCAGACCAAGAATCCAGCATGGGATTTTTGATCAATTTACACCTTATTCTACTTTTTCATTCCCTCCCCAAATATCATTCAGAGAACCAGCATCTCCACTTTCCCACATTTTCCTCTTTAAATAAAATCCACTTTGTAGAAGCTAGAAGAGCAACTCAAGTGTCTTTATTATATGCTGCTGACAAACCACAGTGTGACTTCTTTGGACATAAGGTCAAATGTAATTCCATGGATGCTTACATGCTAAAAGAATCCTGTTCTAGAGTTGATAAACTTGTACAATTTTAAAATATGCCCTCTTGCCCAACACAAAATATTCAGTTAAATATTTTGAAATTCTTGAAGGGAAAATGCAAAGCCATTTCAAATGCTAAAAAAAATATTAAGCCTCTCAAGAAAAAAGTGCTAAATAAATTAAGTCTCATGTAAGTATTATCACCACTTCTGAGATGGTAAACAGAGGCACAGAAATGTAAGCAACCAGTCCAAGAACACACACTGGACCAAGCAAAGAACACTTAAGTCCCAGTCCTGTTCTTTAAAATTACAAGGGGCTTTTTTCCTCAAATGGAAAGAGGTTCAAGCCAAAATGATAAATTAACTAAATGGCAATACTGTTTCAAAATGCATATCCACATTCTCCCACACATGGGAAAATCCCACATTGTAGATTTACTGATTATAGTTTACTGATTTAAATCTCCTTACTGCCAGCTCAGGACAGGTAATATCTGGCCCCAGTAAAGGGTTGAGTAAGGCATTCAAATCACTTCTGCTGAGACCAGTCCCAAAAAACTTATTGGACTTGCCCTGTAGGGCCTCTAAAGCAAGGTCAGCAATGACCTCTCAGAATCCATACTTGCACTGACCCCTTGTTTATACAGTAATAAAAAGCAGGAGATTACCCCATCAGAAATCCTACCCCAAATCTCCAAGTTCAGGCAAGAAGCATAGCACAGAGCAGAGCCCATCCTAGCTTTGCTCACAGAAGCCCAGTCCTTCAAAGCTCTGCTAGAATGGCACAATCCTTCAGAGTCCTTTAGGAGTTTAAGCAGGTATTCCCCTCTTCCTTAACTGCCATGCAGTTGGAAGATATTTTGGTTCACCTGCTTGCATTAGCAAGAGAGAAGGTATCAACCTGTTTAGGAAATCACCATATCTGCACAGGAAGAAGGGTTATTGAAAACTCCATGCTGGTACCTAGGAAAGGTCATGAATTGAAATGGATGATAATCTAACACAAGTGCCTTGATTAAACTTTGCTCAGCATCTGTGATTTGAGAATTGCTTCAGTACCTCCCCTTTCACAGAAGTTAAAATTGAAATCAATTGATGCAGAAGTAATTCACTGACCACCAAGCAAAGATTAATGAGAGATGGGTAAACCACCAGGAATTATAAATCTAGAAATCCACTCCCTCACTACCTATGTCACAGTGCTGGAAGAAGAGAGGGGTTTAAATTTTTACTGTTGTGAATCAGCACAGCCCTATAGCTATTCCTCTCCCCCTCAACTCCAGGCTATAGTTCAACACTAGCTATGATTAATTTTAAATGCAATTATGTTAATATGATAATTAGGTTGCAAACAGTAAGTGGTGGTCTGGAAGAGTATTCAGAGTCAGTCAAGTTTTCTGTATAGTGTAATTAATGAACAAGTATGCACTTTTCCTCATATAGATAGGATGGAAGGTAAGACAGCTATGGAGATTTAAGATTTGAGTTCAGCCACTGCTTCCCCTTCTTTGGTGTTTCCATACACTCAACCCCACCATTATTCTTCAGCAAGCCTTCTGTCTCAAGTACAGTGGGTAAAGACTAGAGCTGCTTTTTCACTCTACCTCTCCAACCTTCTCCAGTATTAAATTTCAAACAGCTTTTGCTGTCACTGCCTACAACAACCAAATGTTTTATTAAGTCTTTGCAGAGAGCATATGTTGGCCATGTTGTATTTTGATTTGTTGATTCTGGGTTCAAACTCTGAAAAGGCAAGGGGGATGGGATCCCTTTGCTTTCAAAAGCGCTTTTCTGAAACAGTAAATCTGTTTCACTGGCTCTGCATGCAATTGAAACACGGCTGATGGATTAAAAACAGCATTACCATATTCCTTATACACTACGCTGGTGATTCCAGAGTGTTGTAAACGCTACCTATTTCTAGGTTTTATCCTTCTGGAAGCAGATTTTAATGGTTTTGTTTTTGGCCCCATTTTCAAATTCTTCCATAAACAACCAAAAGGAAAAAAAAAAAAAACCAATAAAAACATCAAGGGGGTCCTATCACAAAACTAGACACAGTAAATCAGTTACTAGATGTTTAGCAGGTTTGTTTCAAGAGGGATGAAAGGAATATTTTAAAAAAATTAAATGTTGTCAGCACATATACATGATGTGTATATGGCACATTACACTGCAAAAACAAAAACAAAATCTGGTGGTATGACATGTTATTATGCAAACAGTATACTTGGTATAGCACAAATAAATGGGATAGTCTTTAACTTCCGCTCTACTATGAGATACTTTGCTGAGGTTTTTAAGCAAAGATAAGAAAAAAGAAATACAAGTTTCGCTGCCAATGTTCTACATCACTCGGCCCCTACTGAACTGGCAATAAGGCATGAGGGGATCTCTATTGTGTCATATTACAATTATACCTCCTGCCATGTGATTGTGTGGATCATGCATTAGATCACATCATGCCTTTACCTGCATGTGTAGAGGGGACCCCCAACTGCACATCTACCCTACCTTCTGCCTGACTTCAGACCAACACAGCTAACTACCTCTCTTCCCTATATGCCAGACACAGTAGCCCAGGATTTTCTCTCCTAGATAAGTTGAATGTGCTCCAGCATGCTCCCCACCAAGTCAGAAACATCTCTCTCATTTTCAGAGACCAAGAAATGACAATAAAATGACACCAAAGACTTATACTTTAACATGTCAAACAAAGTGTTGCAAGCTCTAGGTGCAAGATTCACAATAAAAAAAATAATGTTTTCTTAAGGCCTTTACCAACTAGAGACCAGGTCACAAAAAAAGAAAAGAAAAAAAAACTAAAGGGCAACTTTGAGTCTCAAAAACCAAATAAAAAAACCCAAGGTTTATTATTTTTCTCTCGTGATTTTTTTCAGAGACCAAAATGATTTAACATTTGAGGCTGGCAATGCTGCACATCATACTAACACATAAAGGGACCAATTCTAGTTTACTGTGTTGACTATAATTTTGACTTGCTTGACATTTGTGCATTTACATGTCAGCTGTAACACCGCTCTTCCATGCAAAATATTACATATCTGTCCTCAGATAGGAAAGATCATTCCGAAAAGGTCTAAAATCTCACATTCAGAGCCAAGAACAATACCATTTCTATACCTGAAATCTGTTACAAAGGTTTTAAATAAAACTATTTTTTTTTAATTAAAAAAAAAGAAGGCCACAAACACTTAGCTTGTGACATTTCACTAGAAACCTTCATACAATTGTAAAGGACAACAGAAGGGGTGGGGGGGAAAGACTTCATCAAAATATTTGGAGGAGAAAGTAATTTTTTTTTCATTCACCTTTCCACTCAAACATTGTCTTCTAAAGTTAGATTTTTCTGAAGTTCTATTTAATAAATATTTTTTCTAGTCAAAAAAGTATCAGTTTCTGTTTTCTCCATATCTCATAGCTAAAATGACTTAGAGAGCCAATGACAAAAAAGTAATCCCTCTACCAAGAGCACAAAAAAAAATAAAATAAAATAGAAATGACTTCTGTAACATTCACCATTCACAGTTACTCTGTTTGCAAGTTGGGCCCCAGTGGCAAGATGCTTACTTCTCAATTATTTTCACAAATCAGAGAATTAGGGCTTGAAGGGACCTCAGGAGGTCATCTGGTCCAACCCCCCCCCCCCCCCCCCACTCAAAGCAGGACCATCCCCAACTAGATCATCCCAGCCAAGGCGTTGCTATCCAGGTGTTAAAAACCTCTAAAGATAGCAATTCCACAACCTCTCTGGGTAGCCTAGCTTATTCTAGTGCTTTACTAACCTCCTCATGAAAAAGCTTTTCTTAATAATCCAACCTAAACTTCCCTTACTGCAATTTGAAACCATTGCTTCTTGTTCTGTCATCTGCCACCACTGAAACCACGCAAGCTCCACAGTCTTTGGAACCACCCTTCAGGTTGTTGAAGGCAAGTATTAAATTCTCCCTTAGTCTACTCGTCTCTAGACTAAAGCACAGTTCCCTCAGCCCCTCCTTGTAAGTCGTATCCCCCAGCCCTCTAACCATCTTTCTCTGCCCTGCGCTGGATTCTCTCCAATTTGTCCACATCCTTTCTGTAGTGGGGGCAGACAAAACTGGACACAGTACTCCAGATGTGGCCTTACCAGTGCCAAATACAGGGGAATCATCAGTACCCTCAATCTGCTGGCAACACTCCTAATGCAGCCCAGTATGCCATTTGCCTTCTTGGCGACAAGGGCACACTGTTGGCTCATATTCAGCTTGTTGTCCACTGTAGCCCCCAGGTCCTTTTCTGCAGAGCTGCTGCCCAGCCAATCAACCCCCAGGCTGTAGTGGTACATGGGATTCTTCTGTCCCAAGTGCAGGACTTTGCACTTGTCCTTACTGAACCTCATGAGATTTCTTTTGGTCCAATCCTCAAATCTGTCTAGGTCTCTCTGAATCATAACCTTACCCCTCCAGCTTATCTACTACTCCCTCACAGCTTGGTGTCATCTGCAGATAACTCAGGCATATTGTTACTTACCAGCAGGAGACATTTGAAAACAAAACAAACTAAAACTGAATTGCCTGGCGCTTCAAATACCAAAGCAGGTAGAAATGTGCTTGGAAAACCTGTTTATTCATATGAGTGAGCTGAATGAACAAATTCAGTTGCACACGTTTTTACTGAACAAGGAAAATATCTTCTACTTTCCACAAGAGAGACAAAATCCCTGCTGAGAAACTTACAATCGTTTTACAGACCAACACAACTTTGTATGAGAAGGAAAGTTATTCAAGTCACTAAATCAAGTGCTCCAAGATAAAAAAAAAATGCCAGATTTACAGTTGCCAGTGCAAATTTAATTCTGCCCCTGGCACATCTATTCCCTGCACTGAGCAAGGTCTTGTAGAAAAACCTCTATGTGATCATTAATCATGTAATTAAACATTGCATCACAGTGCAGACACACAAAAAGAAGGAATTAAGCTTGCACATTTCTTAACCCCCGAGTATTTGACTTTGTAACCTAACTTTCTTTTAACTAATGTTTTGTATTACACTTCGTAGGAACTTCTTCCGTTCATAGAAAAAAATTACAAAAACAGCCTTTATGATGTACAATGGTATTTTTTTAACCATCCCCACCAGCCATGAATGAATAGCAAGGTTCACCCTTTCAGCACAGTTTTCTACTGCTTGGGCTACAGGATTAAGCAGTTGACAGCACAAGAAAGTCTTGGTCCCAGTTGACTGCTAGTGCTAGATGGAAGCTTGACCTGGCCTGGCCCAAACTAGCCCATCCCAGTCATTCTTTTGCAGTCCTTCCTCTTGCCCACCCCTTCACCCTGGGTGGCAGCAGCAGAAAGGATCAGACTTTTAAGAAGGCTCGTGTTCAGTTTTCATTTTGGATGCCAAAATTTCCTGGACAACACAAACAAGAGAAATGGCAAACTTAAATACAAACTCAAAAGGAATTGCATTCAAAGAAAAAAGTGCTTTTTTAGATCGAGGTCTTTCTCTTTGTTGAATTTTCAAATACCTGCTGCAAACAAGAGGTGAGAAAGTGCTGCAAAAAGAAAGAAAAGAAAAAAATTGAAAGAATCCTGCATACTACAAAGTGTTAGACAACCTTAAGATGAAGGTCACCATTGGCTCCCCATATAATTATATACATACAGTCATACACTTACATATTGAATGAGGCAGCATTAAAGCAATCAGGAGCTTTCAAACAGAGAAAAATGTTTTGTTTAAGCGCTGCAGAGTAAAGCCTTTTGCCAGTAAAAACACAACATATGTCTTAATTTAAAAGTTTGCTCAGCACATTTTGTGCTATTTCCTGTGTCTTAAGCATCTGAGTTGCCAAGATAGTTAAAAAAAAAAAAAAAAATACATTTTTCTTTCCTTGTGAATGACAAGACCTCAATGGAACAGAAGTCTGCGTCTTGTACATTCTTTTGTAATTGCAGGGGGAAAGGTTATTTCAACAATAACTTACACACAAGTGGAAAGAGAAAACTTCTCAGTAATGAACGGGTTCCCTCCGCACGAGGCTAGTGCAAATTCTGCTAGCACAGCCAGGTACCCAGCCCAAATTAAACTCTGATGATGAAGTATTATTTTGTTTTTAATTGTGGCTTATAACAGATTTTTAGCTTTTTATCCACGAAGAGTAGGAGAGCTGTTCAAGTGTACTGGCTTCACAGTGTAGGCTAAATAACTTCAAACTGGGACAGATAAGGTTTGGTTGTCACTGATTTATCAATCCATTTTTTATATTTAGAAACTTTGATGAAAGAGCCACAAGCAGGTTTTTCCCCCATTTAATAGCACTCTGATACTGCAGTTTTCAAATCTCACTTCTAATCTCTCTCCATTTTGAAGTTTTCCAGTTCAGTTCTGATTAACCACTGCTTATATCTCTCTTAAATCCTTCCTACTATTTATGATGGAGAGCAAATTCAACCAGTGTAATTTTAGCTGGTTCTCCAGCTATTCTTCAAATGGAAGACACTACACCTTCAATCTCAGCCTACCTTTTTATTATTTTTTTTTAAATATGTATACATATAAATACAAATACAGCCCAGTCTCCTGTCATAAAAAATGAACACTTTTCTGTTACGTATGGTCTATACATACAAAGTAAATCTCAGTGATCTATACATGTTATGGCCACAAAGATGAAAAACAGTCAAAACTCAGCCTTAAATTAAACAAATTGATTCCCATCTTTGCCCTTTTACCAAAATAATTTACTAAGGCACAAGAAGTAAGCAGACTCAAGGCTGGGATGTCGCACAAGCAATATATTAACTCAGTCAACAATAAATCTCCCCATACTCTCCAAGCTCTATACTACTTTCTTAAATAGCTCACTATAAAGCCCCAACCTAATTAAAAACAGCTTCCTCTGCAACAGTGGCCTTGATTTCACTTATTTACACATTAACTGCAGCCTCCGTTCGGCCAATCCAGTTTATTCCCCGTTCCACACAGGGCCTTTTATCTGCCCTGGACAGCATTTTCTCCAGCAGATGAAGTAGATGCCGATTGATTTGCTGTCGAGCATGGTAAATTAATAGCAACAAATTGCTGAGGGCCCCATCTCGCTGCTCCACCATGCTTCGGCAGTTTTGCTTTATTTGCTCCATGATGGGCAGCAGTCAGGCCTCTTCAAGTCAATTTCTTCTTAACAACCTGCAATACTTTTCAATGGTGAAAATAGAGCCGTTCCTTGTAAGTCAGAAATCAATATCCTATTGCCCTTAGAAAATGCTAAACAAGCAGTATTGGCAATCCACTTGGTACTAGAGGGTATCAGATATAATGCAAATCCATACTGCTTCCCTCCTCGTAGTTATTACAGTTTGCTAAAAGGTTCCTAATGCCATTTATCATCATTTACCATCGACTACTGCAGCTATGATTATGATATCCTATCAGCTAGTAGAGCCCTTTCATTTCTATTCAATTAATATTTTAGCAGCACTCAAATGGTTGTTGCCCAAGTCTCATAATAAAATTTACATGGATTGGAATGGAAGGAGGGGGAAGGGGGGGGTTCTTACTGTGATTTTTAAAAAAATCATTGTGTTTATTTTTTAATATCCAGCTTTTTAAAGATCTGAACTTCCTTTAAAAATGCTGGAATACAGCATTTTCTCTAAAAAAAATTAAATGGAAAATTTTTAACTGGAGACAAGACATCATAATATAAATTTGTCATCTCCATAAACATAATCAAAATGAAATGGGACTTTTTATCCCGTTTATGTTCATCACTCATCCATTCATAAATGCCTATGCCTATAGTGAAAAATTGACACTTACTTTAGGCAATAATTAGTAATATTGGATTAAAACGATCAGAAAGCATGCTTGTTTGGAGCAATTTAAACCAACTGCTTATCATAAAATTCCCTAGTGCTATAAATTAGATTAAGTGACCGACAAAAAAAAAAAAAATAAAACAATACTAAGAATCTAGAACAGCTTATTAATTGATACTCACAAATTATTTTCTTAACTTTAAGAAAATCCCTTTTGAGACAATGTAGCAAGAACCAGACATTTTCAAATTACATACCATTTTTTACCTTTATTGTAATACTGAAATTTAAGGGTGTAGAGCTTTAGCTCACATTACAACCCACAACTTTTAACTTTCCATTATTTCTTTTAAATTTGTCTGCTCAGCTCTATTGATTCTGGTGGGATTACCAGAAATTAGGTTAATATTTTAGGCTTTAATGCCTCATGTCACAACATACCCCAGACTTGTCTCAAAAAAAAAAAAAAAAAAAAAATACAAACGACTAATTCAACCAGTCTAATGCTATTTACTCAGTTACCAAAATTTAAATTAATTATGTTCTCAAACATAATTGTTAAAAATTGGCAACATTATGCAGGCTTAATTAAGATTAAATCCAATTTACTAAATGTACTTTAATTGGTACTAATTACATTAGCTTTCCTTTCAGAATGACAAATTCCCCATAGGTTTCACTTTAATAGTCTTCTATCAAAATCAACACAGGATGACTGATGATGAGCATCACATGAGGGGTGGGAAAAGTAACTCTCACACCCCCCCCCCCCATACACACATGCACACACACTGTCACTGCTGTGTGCGTTTATCCTTTTATCAATTTGCTAAGTCACAGAGTCATGACTCCATCACAGCCATCATTTTCTGTTCCAATGAAAAATTTCTCTAAAAATAAATACTCTGTGGCTGGGAGCAGCCAAGAAGAACAGAAGCTTTAACAGAAAAATACACAAAGGTTTCAAATATCAGGGCCACCAATTACTAGGGTACTTCCAAGGACTCTAGGGAGTCCTACTCTTGAACCCTTTGAGACGTAAATCTAATAAGTGAATAAGCCTAACCTGATCTTGAGAACTAGGCCCAATTATGCTGCAGGGCAACTTCACTGCATTATTGCCTGCTTTCCATTACAAGGGCATCCAGTGAGTACATCTGGAAAAGAAGCTAAGAGGAACCAAGGCTGTCTGCCTAGGAAAACAAATAAAGACAGATATGCCTCTGTGCTAAAGGGGAAAAAAAGAAGAAACTATAATAAGTAGGTGGTTTGCAGGGCTGTCTGTATTTCATAATGTGATAAACTGCCCTTGGGATTTTTTTTTTTTATGTGATCAAATTTAGAAAGCCAGGGGGAAAAAAAAAAAAAAAAAAAAAAAGGGAATCGCTCAATTTCAAATAGGTAGAATTTGAAGATTAGGGGAGAAGAGGGGAACTTAGGGTGCTGTTTTGAAAATCTTTCACAGGGATCATAGGGAACAAAATTTGTTTGAATGAGAAACTGGGTCAAAACATTGGCATCATAAGGTGAAATAGGAAATGGTTTGTGGTTGCTAAACCAGCAAAAGGAGAGACACGCAACTGATACAGAGCCAAAATAGATCGCAGAATGATAGGAAACAGGATTCTTACTTGTTATTTATTTGAGTTACCGAAGTATTAAAGTATTTTGTTTAAGGGCGTAACATTCATGTTACTAATTTGAATAGGAATGACAATAATAGAAAATGATGTTCCAATTAAACTCCATCCTTAGTAATCCCTAACTTTACTTTTAATTAAATGTTTAATTTCTCCAGAATACTGTGAACACTCCTGACACTGTAACTGTATATAATTTCTAAAATTAAATATTTAGAGTACAATTGCTGATTTCAGGACTTCACTATTTTTGCATATATTTTCTTTGAGGGGGGAGATGTGAAGAAAAGAGTTTACACCTTTAAAAAAAAAAAAACTAAAGTAAATAACTCTAGATAATTTGCTTTTACATGTTTGACTCCAATCATTACTTCCCGGTGCTTATGGGAAATCTCTAACTAGGTGGCCTGTAGGTTCTTCTAATTCTTAATGTGTTAATTTTAATAGTTTAGATTATAAACATAGTATTGAAACCATCTAACTGTGCATTTAGGATCAGATCCAGAACCTGATGCACCCATCAGAAATCTTTCCACTGGTATCAATGAACTGTGAAAGGCCACCCACCAGTTATGAAAATATAACCTTGCTGTTGCTACTCTCATCCTTCATGTCCTCCTATTCCCTCCAATTGTTAGTTAAGACTCAATAAATGAGCATAAATTCTGTCCTTACCCTGTATATCCATGCACATGTTTAATACTGCATCTGAGTTGCACTACTGAATTCAATTGGAATAGTCGTACATAGGGTTTACGCACATGCACAAGTCTTTGTAGGATTGGAACCTCAGACAAGTCTCTTTGGAGTGAGGATCGCCTCTGTGACAAATGCTTAGTACAGTGTGCCCATGATCCTGACAGAGGCCTCAGAATGTTTAACAGGACAAATAAATATAAAACAGCATTTGACTGTGTCCTTGTTCTCAACAAGATAAAGAAATCCCATTAAAGAAAACAAGTTTAAAATCCCATGCTTTAAACAGAAATGCGTACAAACCAATTTTACCGTATTCTGGCCTCTTCCATTCACCCATTTCTGTAATTCCATAGATCACATTAGCTAGCAACACTTATGAATTACTCAAACATTTTCTGCAATGGGTTGCCTCCATTAACCCCCAACAAATACCAAGTTCTGTCACTAGAAAAAGAGGCGAGATTTTCGTTTCATTTTCCTCCCGACTACATTAGATTGAATAGGAAATTCTGATTTCTGCTACTTTGTTTACTTTTCATTCCATCCAGGAAGAGCACGCAGCAACTGCTGCAGCGTCCTTAGCCTGACGAAGGGTTTTTGAACCCGAAAGCTTGCTTAATAACTGTTCTCCAACCATTTGGGTTGGTCTAATAAAAGATATCAAATTCACCCAAGGAACCTTGTCTGCCTATATCCTTAGACCAACACGGCTACAGCCTAAACCCCTGATTTCTGCTACTACACTCCATTCCACTGCTTTTGCTTAAACTACGGCATGGGGTTGAAACTTAACATTCTCTCAACAAGTTCATTTACCCTATAGACATTTGGGAACTAAATAGACTTTTCCTGATGAAAGTCCAAACAAAGTAGCTTCAAGGGTCCAGCACATGATTCTGCATCAATCCCTTTTGTAGACTCGGTAAAAATTCTTCCCCTTCCAGTTCAAGTAAAAGCAACAACTCTTTTTCTATACTCCTTTCTATAGTACGCTTCTTCCCATTGTGCCCAACGTGTTCAGCGTGTAACTGTTACTCCAGAAGGTGACAAAGATCAGAGTTTAGACAGACCTGAACCTAAAGCCCTTATTCATCTGAAATAACCTTAGACAAGTTCATAGTCTCTTTGCAGTAAACGGAAGTAATTTTGTGATGGGGATTACAGAGAGAACAAAACTAAGGTCTGCTATTAAAATGGGAATAATATGAAATAACCCTCTAGGTTCTTATCATACATATCACTGAGATTTCAGAACACAAAAAATATTCAGCCACTTACACATGCAAGTAAGTCAAGTCACAGAATACAGAATCTACCTTAACATTAGAAAGAGGAGTGATATGTAACATCATTAAGTAGAAGAAAATGTTTGCCTACCTGCTTATGCATCTCTATATTCAACCCATAGGACATCTCATAATACTGAGAAAGAAGAAAAATTGATTCCATTAGAATTTGTAATCGTACAACCGATTCCCAAATTCACTTTAAGTCATGTCACATATAGAGGCACCATATACCATAAAAAGAGATACCAGCATTTGCAAGCTCTCAAAATTTGAACAAGAACTTTACACCACTCGATTTTCCCCTCTACTTTTAAATTTGGCAGGCAGTAATGTCAGTTTTTAAAAGAAAATAGCCATTAAACAAAGATTAAGCAAAACAAAACAAAAAAAAATCATAACGAGAATCAAAGATGAGAAGCAGTAAAAATACATGGAAAATGCTCAAAATTTTGTTCCCTAGCACACATTAAAGATACCAAAAAATGCCCGAATTATTGGAAACCAGACACTCACATAGATCTGCCATGTAGCCCAGACCGGTTATTCAATATTTTAAATTAAAAACAAAACAAAGCTACAATTAAATCACAGCTTTGCAAGAAATGAAAGAGCAAGGAAATTCAGAATTAAAGCAGACATTCCATTCTTAGTATTTCCTGTTGTGTCTCAGTATTGCAGGAAACTCAGTTCAATGTATAATGTATAATATAATATCATCTATGCTCCAGTATGTAGGCACATCTGCCATAGAAAAGACAAATGCAAGCCGTAACATGTTTGTCCTTTGGCAAATGTACTTTTTTTACGTTTATTTATTCTTTCTATAAATATCAGACTTCTGTGACATATACAAATGGAAAGCAACTACACTCTCTTTGAAACACAAAAGAGCAGATAGCAATAGCTCCTTTGTATGATGGATCATGATGACACCAATTATGTATTTAAGAGATTTCTTCCTATGCAAGTTATTTAACCAGACAGACCACAACTCTCAAGGAAATCCTTTCTACAGTTCAGCTCACTGATACTCTGAATAAAGCAAAACAGTATGAATGAACAGCTCATGAGCAGCAGTTATTCTAAGAATTAGGACTTCTTACATTTTGGTTCACTCCCTTGCCCCTACCTTGGTCTCCCCCCGTCCTCCCCATACACAATGCACGTACCAGGAAAAAATAATCTAAATTATACGGTCGACAAATAATAGCCACGAGAAGGGAGAGAACCTAGCAAAAGTGAAAACATTTTCTTGATCAGTTAATAAAGTTGCATCCCCCTTTGATAGACTAACAGTTTGTCTGTTAGTATTTTGAGGAAAAATTCCCATGTTTAAAAGGTAAATTTCACGTAGAACTTAACTGATACACACACAAGAAAAAATTAGAGACCCCTGAAACTAAAGATTTATAATGGAAACACTGATGCCACTTCAACAAAGCAGCACTACTATTCTAATCTATCTGGTTGCCTCCAAGAATCTGAACATATTCCTATCTTAGTATAACCAAGCTAACAGACATTTTGAATTTGTTATGCTGTGCTTACCATAACATAGTGTCGCTGCATCTCGGTCTTCTCACTGGCCAGTTTTTCACATTCTAGCTTTAAACTGTTCAAGATATTAAAAAAAAATTTGAACTTCATAATGCTAGTTTTACATCTTTCTGAACATACATTTATTCCCCTGTCTGGTTTTCTTCTCAAAAAATAAAAGAAATTTAAGTTCAAGTTACCTTTTGGGGACGAAAGGGTTTTATTAGTTTCCCTTTACAACAGTTGTTGTGCAAAATCCCAATTTTGCAAACCAGCTGTAAACAGTATAGAGAAAAAAAATTCCCAAAGACTCTGGGTCATAGAAAATGCATGTTACAATGGTCAATATATAGAACATTAAAAAAAAAATCACCCTACCAACTTATAATTCAGTTTCTTTGCCTTTGACTTAATAATAGTAATAATAATAATCATCATCATCATCTTGGGAATTATGTCTGTGTTTTGAATGGAAGAAAGACAAGTAAAAGGAGTACTGCCACACTCAAAAACAAGAAGATGGGGTGAGGGAAATCCTCCACCCCTCTTTCCCTTTGATGGAAGTGTAACAAAAATACCACACATCATTTAAGAGCCACTATAGCAAGCATCAAAACCTTCTTTGGCTTTTTTTTTTTTCTGTTCCCAGAAGCAACCCAATCTTGTGAGAAGTCATTTGTCACTTTAAGAATAAAATGCTCTCCCATCCAAAAGATAATGAAATAGCTCACTAGCTACACTTCCAGGTTATCAGCACACAGTATTTCAACGTAAAGGGGCTGGGTCAAGACAAGCCATGAGTCGGGAGCAACATTAAAAAAAAAAACAAAAAAACTATGCGGTTATCACAGCCAACCAAATCTGTCCTCTTGACCCACCCCAAAAGCAGGAAGAAAAAAAACAAAAACCAAAAGAAACCCCACACTTTCCACCATCAACATCTGACTCTGTTTTAAGTCCTCTACTTCTATGCATTTGCCTACGTGCTTCATCCTTCTGAGGCGCAACCTTTTATTTAGGTCTCAATATCCAAACCAAGGAATCTCCCTCACTTCACCAGAGACTCCCACTTTTGGGATTAATTCTTAGGCAGTGCTTAGGTGTTCTCTGATCAAACCTGTTACAAACACATTTCCAGGAGACGCTTTCAATCCTGCTCAAAACATTTTGAAACCACCCTCGATCAAATGGTCAGAGCTCAAGACAGTCCCAGTAGGAGGAGGGAGAGGAAATGCTGATTCCCTGAAACAGGGCTATGAACTGGTCTTTCTTCTTCTGGGAAAAAAGGGGTGGGGAAAAAAGCCTAACCTACAAGACACCAAAATAAAAAAAAACAAACAAACAAAAACAGAAACCAAGAAGAAGAAAGAGAGATCTACACATGTTCACGCTTGGCAAAAAAAAAAAAGAAAAAAAAAAAAGTGACAAGAGCTAAGCAAACACGAGGATCAGGGAAAGTAAACATCATTACCTGTGGTACTGAGCCTGCAAAAACTGAAACTCCTCCTTAATCCGATCGCAGGATTCGGAAATGGTGAATTTAAAGGGTTGAGCAGGCTGATGAGGAGCCTGAAAACAACCAACATGAAATATTTTAATTATCCCGCATCTCACGCAGTCCCAGACAGGGGCGCGCGTGCGTGTGCACACACACACACACACACACACAGATCCCCACCCACCCCAAGCAATGTGTGCAAGGGGGGTTGGGGTCACCCCCACACAGCATTATGGAATCAGGCTATTACAACTCACCTACTTTTGCGGGCACCCCCCCGCCAACAAATATGCCCCAAGCAATGTGTAGGGGGGGGTTCAGTCACCCACAGTATTAATGGAAGCAGACTATTAAGCCTCCCCTACTTTCTTGCACAAATGCGCACACACACACACGCTCCAAGCATTGTGTACAAGGGGGTTCGGTTATCCACAGTATTAAGGAAGCAGGTTATTAAAACTCACCTACTTTCCCACCCCACCCCCAAGCAATGTGTACTGGGGGGGGGGGGTTGATCACCCACAGTATTAAGCAAGCAGGCTATTAAGCCTCCCCCCTACTTCCCCCCCCCCCAACACACAAACACACGCCCCAAGCAGTGTGTACAAGGGGGGCTGGGTCATCCACCTGGCATTAAGGAATCAGACTCACTTTTCCCCACCCCCCCACACACACACCCCCTGCAAGAGTCCCTTCTTTCTTTACACCCCCCAGCTCTATCCATCACTCCTGTAAGCCAAGGGAAGGAGACAGTCATGTGTGGATCCCCCCGGCCCCTGGGCAGCGGGAGGGGGGCCGGGACCCCGGGATGAACACCACACACACACACACACAAGCCCGGGTCCCCGCCGAGCCAGGACCGAGCTGCGGCGATAAGAAAGCAGCTGAAGGCGCTGCCAGCCTCGCTCCCCCTTTCGCTCTGTAGTTTGCCTCGGAAGCTGGAAAAGACGGGAGAGATCGCAAGGGCCGGCAGCAAAACCCCCGCACACACCGGAGAGCCAGGAAAGCCAAAGACAACAATAAGAAAATGGCTACAACTCAATTGCCCCCCCCCCCCCCCTTCACCCTGCTTTTCGTTTCCCATCCGCGCCCGGCAGAGGAGAGGAGAGGAGAGGCCGGCGGGCGGCCGCGAGGCTCCCCCGCCCTGGCCCCCCGCGTCCCCCAGCCTGGCAGGCGAAGGCGAGGCCGGGGCCGGCGGCAAGTGTCAAGCCCTCGCCTCGCCTCGCGACGCCACTCACCGGGTGCCGGGTCTGAGGATACATCTTGCTCAGATCGCGAATCATCCAAGCCGCTTTACTGGGCGCTTCTGGCCGGAGCAGCGCGGTTCATGGGGTTGAGCGGCAACAATGCGAAGAGGAAAGGAGGGCGGAGGAGGAGGAGGGGGGGGAGGAGGAAGGGGCTGCCTGGCGCTGGTGCTCGGAGGAGCGTCTCCGGCGGTCCCCGGCCCCCCCTCCCGCGCGAGCACACGGGAGGAGGGAGCGGCGGCGGCGGCGTGCCCGGCCCCGGGGGGCCGCTGCCACATCCCACGAGGGCCGGCGGGCGCGTCCCCCGGCCCCGCGGCGGTCCCGGCGTTTCCTCGTCCACAGCCCCGGGCGGGTGGGGGGTTCCCCGCTCCGCAACAACTCCGCTCCCCGCGGCTGCAAACTTTTGCGGCGCTCCCCAGCAGCCGGGCGAAGCGGCGCCCACAAAAATAATAATGCAAAAACAACAAAAATAATCAATCAGAGCCGCTGCTCGTTTTTTAGGATTCAAGAAGTACAGCAATCGCTCCGGGCGGCGGGTTGCGGGTCCCCTCTCCCGCCCCGCGCTCTCGTTCTGTCTGTCCTCGCAGGTTCAAGTGCTGTGTCCCCGCGGCGCCTGCCCCTCGGGCCGGTGCGAGCCCCGGGGCTATGCTTGTTTGGGGGCGGGCGAGCGGGCTGGCAAGCTCCCCCCCAACTCTTGTGAGGAGCCGCGCGGCACGAGCCCAGCTCCGCCGCGAGCAGCGCTCCCACCACGCTCAGGCGAAGCGCGGCGACTTCTTTGCCCGAATGTAGCGGCCACTTAGACGTTTGCATGCTGATACATATTCAGAGCGGCCGGGCCGCGGGGCAGGCTGGGAGCTGTAGTCCCCCCCCGCGGCGGGGCCCGGCTGTCAGGCGGCACAGCCCTACAGCTCCCGGCAGGCCGCGCGCGCGCCCTCCTCGCGCCCCCTCCCTCCTCCAGTTTCTACTCCGCCCCTCAAAAGGCGTCGCCGGCGACCAATCAGCGGCGGCGGCACATTAATCGCCGTTCTGTATTAATGCCCATCATTTCGCCGCTGACAAATGGGCAGAGAGGTAGGGGAGAAAGGAAGGGCGGGGGGGGGGGGGGAGGTGGCTCGGCTCTAAGCCCCCACGTGGGGCTCCGACGTGGCAGCGGAGGGGCGGCCAATGGGAGGCAGCGAGAGGCTGGGCCGCGCCCCCGTCGCCGCCCACCTTTCGCTCTGCTCGAGGTGGAGCTTTGAGATGGCTGAAGTTCCAGAGCGCCGGCGTTCGAACAGGGGAAACATTTGTTCAGCTGTCAATCAAAGTAACGTGGGGTGGCTGATGCTGCTGCCGCTCCCGCACCGCCGCAGCATCTAGTGTGAGGGGTGGTGGCACAACAAGGGGAGGGTGGGGGTGGCGGGGGGGATGCACCCCCCTACCCCGTGCCACTCCGTGCCGCCGCCTCACCCACCCCGGGAGGAAGGCGGACTAATTAGGGGGTTATGTCTCCTTAAAGAGACAAGCTCGGCCTTGTGTAACGTGCCGAAACCCCTGTTGAGACAAGAGAGGGAGGATCACGCTGATCCCACTTCTTTCAGTTCACATCAATTTTACGCGCCACTGGAGCTGGCATAATTTTCATGTGAACGGGGCTGATGCTCTTGCGCTTACTTGGAGCGAGCTGGGCAAGGAGGGGGGGCTGCCTGTTCGCTCCCTTGTGGCTTTAATGTATAGCCATTTACACACACATATGCACGCACATACATACATGCACACTGGTACATACACACAACAGGACTCCAGTGCCTCCCCACACACACATGTACACATGTACATGCACACGCATGCGCACACAAGCACACACACTCAGGTACATACACGCACGCACCCAATAGGACCCCAGTGGCCACCCACACACATACACATTTACATGCACATGCATATATGTGTGTGCCCAGACATGCACACATACATGTGCATGCACACAAGCATGTACATACACACACATACATACATACACACACACACACACACACCTTCAGCTGAGGGATCTAGTAAGGTTCCCTCCCCACCCCATCAGTCAACATGGCAAACGGGAAGGGCAAGGGTTACAGCACACACACAAGCCCTGCCTGAGGCGATGCACTGCTCCCAGGTACATTTAGGTCCTTCATTTTTTTTGCCCACGGGAAAGAAGGATTTGAGGCCACTTCGGTTTGGTGGCAGGCAACCCATCCCCACACGGGACACAGCTCCCACTTGCTGTTACTGATGAATGCTGGAAAAAATATCTATGGTAGCTTCACTAAAAGTACCTCTTGTTCATCTGCTCCCCCCCCGCAATGCTCAAACTTGCAGAGCTGTCCAGCTCAGTAACTCAGCCTTCTCCAGCTGGACCCCTCAGGCAGCACTAGGCTGGTCCAACATGGCTGAAAGCACATAGGGATGCAGGTAGGAACCACACAGCTCCTATGCAGCTTGCACAGGACCCCAGTGGGCACCCAGCTCGCCTACCTTTACATGTAGATGCTTGTTAGGAGACAAGGGGGCCATTTGTTTTCCCCATCTCAGATCTGTGACAGTAAGGAAATTCCAACTGAACCCATGCAGAATCTTTTACCCTAAAGGAGGAAAAATGAATTGAGGTGCATCATTAGTATTCCAAAATGTGTTGCTGGTGTTTGGTTGCCTTCTGTCCCTGCTGATGAAAGGGTCTTTATGTCACTTTTATTAACACAGACACAACATCCTATCCACTCTGTCAGTAGTTCTCCTGTGGGATTCCTATGCATTTGACTGCAAGAAGGATGACATGGTGGAGAGACATCATCATGTCCTACTATGGAAGGACCCAGATTCCTATCACTGGGTTCAAAAGAACCCATTGGTTCCTTTTATTACTGATCCCGACTGTTGCCTTTCTGGTGCACTTGTATCCTTATTAAACACACACACACACACATGAGCCAGACAAAAAAACTTCCCCAAACACCGTATTTTACAGAAGTTTTACCTAGGCATTTTGGACCATAAACAAGCAGTAACATTCTACTAGTGACATCTCTCTCTTTACTACTGAACTACTGCACCAATTGCCATACCTCTCAGCTGTTTTTATTGCCAGAGACTGGCTTCATTTTAGACCCTCTATCCTATACTACTGTAAATTATTTACATCAGAAATGCTAAGCAACTGAAAGTGAGGTTATAAAACAAATACTTATTGATGTCAAAGAAAGCAATCCCACATCATTTAATGCTTCCTGAACTGTTATTTTCCTCCTATACCCAGTTATATAGTGGCCCACAATTTGTCTTTGGCAGGTTGAGGCGTATAAGGTTAGTAGCTACTGTGGGCAACATAATTTAGGGCTTGTTCCTACAAACTTACTTATAAGAGTTTTACCTGAGGAAGACAACTTGCTGAAAGATAGCTATGGTTTTTTGGGCCACTCATAAAGTTTACAGGTTTAGATGTTTAACAACGTGCTTTCAAGACTCAGTCACACATGTCTGATAGGGATTTTTCCACTGAGGTCAAATAGGAGCAGGTCTCCTAGGAGTGCTAACAGTATTCAGACGTCTAAAATGCAGATAAAAACCTCAGATTCAATCCCAAAGACACATCGGGCTTGTCTATACCTCTCCAGTAGCTACTCCTGAGGGCTAGTCCATGCAAGTTCACCAACATCCTCCAAACCCACAAATTCACTACTTAGGCTGCCCTGGGCTCATCCTCAGGGAACACCCTCTGGCCCTAAGCTTGGAGTACGCTCTCCGACCAGGGTGGGTGAGACTTGCTTAGGCCCATCCTCCTTAGGATTAGCTGCTGCCACAATACAGACAAGCCTAATAGCCAGCTCTGGTGTCTCTGACTTCTCAAAGCTTCCACTAAGGATCTGCCCAGTACTCAAGGTTCCTAAATTCCCTAGGTTTCAGACAGGAAGTTTTTACCACTGCAAGTTTTTGGATTCTGCAAAGTATCTGAACATCTGAGCCCAGTGACCTTCCTGGAGTGGGCATTCCCCCGCCTTTCTCATTGGCATGATCTGAAAACACTTACTGGTTTGGACCTTTTATGGTAGGAGTCCACTGGAAGACTTATTGGTGGGCTCCTACTATTGCCCACACCACCACCTCCTCTGTCTGGTTTTCACCCTCACCATGGTTTTAAACCCTGATTTCCAGCCTCCTAGCTAAGTGTTTCTAGCACTAGGCTGCAGGGTATGCTGAGGTGGGTATCCCTCAAGGTCTCCTGGTGAAGCTGTTTTGCTTTGTATAAAATGAATATTCACTGAAGCAGGAGTAGAACCCTGAATGCCCAGGTCAGTGTCCAAATACCAAGCTATTGCTTTTTCCCTGGCCTACACTATTGGCCATGATTTGGGCACCCAAATGTGTGTCCAACAGGTAGATGTAACAACACTGAACCTAAGTGTGATTTAAGAATTTTGAGCATTTTCAATTGATTATTGAGCTCTGTTGATATTTTTTCAAGATATGGGCTTGAAGCACTTTTCTGAATCTTTGGGCACCCAAGTGATTTTTTAAATCTGGCCTTTAATGTATCCCCTTAGATGCTGAGTACATTCAAATCCCACTAAAGACAGGAGCAAGCTTTGAAGCAAGAATATACAAGTGCCCAGCATTCAAACACTTAAAGACAAGCATACCTAGAGTCACCTGACTAAAGCAGGTGAGTTGATAGTGGCAGACCAGACTATAAGGAGAACTAACCATCTGAATTGACAAAGTTCTTAGCCCCTCTTGGAAGGTACTAAATGTTCTCATTCTACAATTTGAGGATCAGACTCTAAAATCTGGAAAGGGGCTCCAGCTGATATAAAATGAAGACAACAGCTGAAGAAATTTCAGTGTGAAATCAAACATCAGTTTTGTTTTGTTCTGCTTTATCCCTCCATTAATGTGACATCAGGCATAGTGCTGTAATATGAAGCATAATGAAGTCCTGACATGGAACCCTTTGGTCAGAAATGGACCTCTTTCAATAATAAGCAAAAGGCAAGACAGGGCAGCACCTTGCAAACTAAAGACATGAGCTCTTTTTCTATAGGCCACAGCCAACTTGATCAGATGCATTCAGCTTAATGGAATAGTTCATTGTGCATGAAGTAAAGCAGGTGCATGTTTTTCCAAGATCAGGCCCTAATCCCATAAGAAAATCCATGAAACTCAAAGTTTAAACAGATGCTATATCATAACTTGCCATTTGAAAATTATGAGAATTAAGATCAAAATGTCAGTGCCATTTTGATTTTGCTGGCTTCTGTCATTTTTGACACAACCCTGACAGGTCTTTAAATATAGATTGTTTTGTATGTAAAGGTTCCTGTTTCTTTTCTTCTTTTATGAGAAATCTTTTATGGTAGGTTATATAACCTCTGTTATTACCGAGATAATAGAGAAAGTAGCTTTTAATGTACTGTATGTACTGTTAAAGGTTTTTCAAAAGTGAAATGACTGCAAAAATTATTTAGGCAGCTTTATATGTACAGCAAATGTACAGAGTTTTGACTGTCATAGCAAAAATCTTTATGAAATATCATGCCTGAGCCAAGGTTTGTTGTTAAATATCTCAGCCATTTACATTTCTTTAAATGTCAAGAGTAATTGAAACACTCATACGATAAATTTCAATCATTTGAGAATCCTGTGACTCCTGAACTAGTCCACTTTTAATTACATTTAACATTCTAAAATGAACAAATCAATTTGTATATATTTTTATACATGATAGCTAAAAAGAAAAAACATTTACAGACTAAGATTTTCTAATCCACTATCAGCCTTTGATGATTTTTTTATATATCAGTAATAAACTTAGCAAATACAGATTTCTCAGGGCCAGAGGACCTTTAACCATGGGCCCTATCCTGAAGTTACTTTATGCATAACCCTATTGATCTCATGTAAGTAATTGCTGTAGCTCAAGTCCAAAGGTACCAGGTGCACAGGTGTTTCAATACAGTTTATTTTGGGAGCAAGTCACCAAATCAATCTGCCCCACTGGCTATGTCAGTCATGATAAAAGGCATTAGATGCCTTGATAAATTAATCAGTGCAAAAGGTCTTATAATACAATCTTATACTAGGGCATGCATTTAAATGCACAATGTAGCAAGCTTGTAAAAAGATACATTCAATGAGGTTTTCAGTTAAATGCATGCTAGGCTCTCAATTTAAAGTTTCATTTATTGTGGCATGAGGCCAAATGTTGGGGTTTTGTTTGTTTTTTATAGTAGTGTTTCATAGTACAACATCCCAGTTAAATACCTGATTTTTGCAAGTACTATGAATTGGCCTTGGCAAAAAAGATTGCTAAAATGCTCCCTATCCATAGCTTTCCATTTTAACCATGCACAATCTTGAGGATATATAGTAGTTAGTAAAGAAATCAAGGGAATGATGGTACTCAGTTGTGAATAATGTGATATTCATGTGTTAACAATTTATAATGCAACTTGTTTATCTATATTATTACAATGACAAGGGCACCCAGCTTTAAATGTTGTTGACCCCCATTTTGGTTAGACAGTGGTTTCAACTTGTAGTGATAGTTGGACTTCGATAATATAGCACAGTCTGGCAAAGGCAGACATGAGAAAATGCTTCATCTTAATTATATCACATACACAGGCCCCCTCTACACTACACAGTCTTGATGCAACTAGATCAGGTAACAAGGATGCAATCACACATCTCCATATCCTATTCACAAGATGGTTAACCTCAGTAGACTGTATTTATCAATTCAATTACAGGGTTGGAGTCAAATCTGGTTTGCTTGTCTGAGAATTTAAGTCATTCTAAAATATGACTGTTTACAAAAACTAGACGTAAAAAGTCTCAGCCAAAGAGAATCATGCTGAGAAGGAGGAACTGGCCCATTCACGTGGTATGGCCTCAGCTATGTTTTACAGGAGTGAGGCAGGAGCAAGGATAACAGAGCTAAGGGAAATAATGACTCTGTTGCAAAGTATGTTGCTTATAATCTCCCTCTGACTTTGCTCTTTCCCTAAACCCTACATATCCAGAGTTGGAAGCTGCATCATTATGGAACAAAGAAAAAGAGCTCTTTCTCAGTCCTCTTGTTATACAAGGATCAGTCCAACTGCCACTCAAGTCAATGGAAGCCTTCCCAGCCCTTACTGTACCTTTAATTTAGCAATCACTGTTTATCCCCTTATGCTGATCGGTTACTATATAAATCTAAATAATTATATACAACTTCAGAATGAAATCTTGATTTAGTTCTCAAGCATTTTCACATTCTATGAATAGTGCTCAGTATTTTCCAAAAAATTTGGCACCTCTAATAAAAAAGTCCAGGAGTAAGATAAAATGGGATTGGGATAAAATGTTTTTTGAGAAATAAATCTGAACCGTAATTTAGATCATGCATTGTACCAACATTATTTTAATTAAAACTATTTTTGTTTATTGTAAGAGGTTGCCATATCAATTAATGGCATTTTTCAAATTCAGGATGCCTTAAGTATGCAGAAGGAAAGCCACACCAAAAGGTAAGAGGTTGAAATAAAGAAACGTATTTTAAAATAAATGTAATAGTTCCTCAGCCTCATGTTGATTCTTTATATTGGCACAAGTGAGTAAAGTGAGAAGCACAAAAATATTATCTAGGGCAAAAATTCAAAAAGATATGGAAATCATTCTGGGAGTATAAATAAGATTTTGAACTTCTCTTTCTCATACTGCATGCTGCAAATTTCCTGGCTTCTCTTAAAGGGTAAAGACACCATTCTCTTTTAATCTTCAATTACACATTGAAGTTGACTTGCATGCTATTATTGTATTGCAGACTCAGCAACTACAGTAGTTCAGGGAATAAAAAGTTTAGATATTGCATATAGTTGCATTGTGGAACGGTTTTATTTTCCTTATTTCATCCTTAGGAGTGAGATTCAGTTGTAAAAAAATGTACATGCCTCTTTTGGTGGATACAGAGCTATTCTTTAAAAGGTTTTATATACAAAGCAGAGAGAGAGAGAGATTCAACAAATGGCTGCTGAATACATATTTACTCCAGCAAGCAAGGGAAAGCTAGGGAAAATTCACCTATTGTTTTCATCTGAACAACCAGAAGCCTGTTCTTTAACACACGCTCTGTTCTCTAGCACTGTGAAGAATAATCACACTCTAGCTATTATTTAGCATTAAAACAAAACAAGAGGAAAGCTTTCTGGGTAAATATTTCAAATATACAGTAAACTCTATCTTAAAAGCATCAGGAAATTTCAATTTTATAGTATATTTTTTTTAATTGCCAGTCTCTTCCAATTGTATTTTGGTGAATGCCAAGTTCATTAACATATTAAGTAATGATCAGCTCTGTGTACCTAGAAATAACCATGAGAGGTGAGCATCAGAAAATGTTAAATTTAAGGCAGTTGTTTCTTTCATGCATGTGTTGCAATGCGGTATAGTGCCAGATCCCCAGATATGCCAAGCAGTATTTTAGGCCACTTTTCTATTAGCCTCATTCCCCCTGTTCTGGAGGCAGTTTGGTGCTCAACCTATCATTGGCACAAATTAGAAACACCTCATGCTTCAGTTTTGCCCTTTTTGACCCTGGTGCATTTTTCCTCCTTCCTCCAGAACATCCCTATGCCGGGAAAAGGAACCAGAAGTAGGGCATATCTGTACATTCATTAATGCACTGTAATTATAGTGCATTAAAGTTTAGTGCCTGTTCTTAATGCGCTGTAATCAGCAGTACTGGGCAGTAGCACCGGCGCACACTTTTTTGTGATGCTAATATGCTGTAGACTAATTCCTTTGCACATTAACTTATTAGCATGGTTTTTGCCTGCCATGCTAACGTGTAGTAGAATTAACCTACTGCTCATTTAGTGCTTCACGTAGATGCACCCTTAAACTAAGCCTGCTACAAATTCTGAGTCCTCTGAAACAATGCATTAGCTTGCTTTATACTGGAGTGGCACAGGACACTTAGGAAGAGCTAAGAGTCTGGCCCATATTTAGCTGTGATTTATAGCGAGAGCCATATCCTGATCTTACTGAAGTCAATGCCAAACTCTACTATTGCCTTCACTGCCTTTGGATTATGGAATTTTACAAATAAAAATGAAAGAAAGCAAAGAGTAGGAAATACATTGTTATTTGAGAAGATCCTGATACCTGCTAGGTTACGCATTATATAATGATCCCTACTCTGCATACTTTTACAGCAGTGGTGACACACACTAATCCTAAAAGTAAGCAGTGAGATTTTGTTATGGATAACAAAGTATTCTGAGATATTTATAAAAAAAAAATCAGATTTAAATGAAGTCAGGCAGAATTTGTTCTCAAGTTACTCCCAGCATAAATTTGTAATAATTGCAGTGACTTTTGGACGTACGCTGCAGTGTAAGCTAGAGACGAATACAGCCCTGAGTGTCTGAGTTACTGGGTAATAAACCCGTGGGGAATCCAAGTGTTTGTTTTCAAAACCTTGAACAAATGTATTGGGTTGGACTGGATGTGAGAGGGCTGAAAACAAAACAGGGAGCAGTTTACTAAACAAACCTTTCTTCTGCTTGTAACAACTGAAACAGTGCCTGCCATATCTGAGCCCCTATCAGAAAGGGGAGGGATAGAGGCAAGCATAAGATTGTCAATGAAATAGTATCCTTTAACAACAGTCAGTAACTTCCTGCAATCAAAACCCTGCTAGCATGTGGCTTGTTCAAATAAAAATTACTGGACTGAAGCCAAACAAGAAAAAGTAATTGATAATGTGGTTTTTCAGAACCCACCCATCCATCAAATGTGTCACTCCTCCATAATACTTTATTTCCCTTCTGAACAAAGATCTTTAAAATTCATTGTGTGCACTTAAAAACAAAGTGTCCTTGTGCTGCTTTATAATGATTCCCTTTTAGTTTGGGTTTGTTTTGTTATTTAATTACATTCCCTTCTATCTTGCATTTTTGTCCAGATAGTTGCTGGAAATTTCTGCTGTTCTTAAACAAAGAATCTTTGTGCTGTATCAGCTTGCATTTTCCTTGGATTGTGTTGTGCTGGTGTCTTTTCACTGACTTCAGCACAGGAGTATTGTAGCCACAGCTTCACTAAGTAGACTGTAACAAACAGATTCATAGGCCCTTTCTCCATGCTGCATCTTATTAACTGATCTGTGGGAAATGCTGTTTAGATTGTTAAGGCATATGAGCTATTACAAACAATAAATTAACCTCAAATGGAGAATGCTTTGAGACTCCTAATACAGTAACCAAGCAGAAACAGCAGTTTCTAAAAAGCTCTTTACCTACCAAAGCATGTACATTTCAGATAGTATTTTGTTAAAATTCATTATCCTTATCTTGACATCAGCCTTACACCTAGGTCTTTACTGAAGTAAAGAGCTAAGGAATATTTTATATTCTTTCATACCAAATAGCAATGTAGAGGCTAAAACACTGAAAAAAAATTCAGTAACAATTCAATAACTATGTAATTCAGGACACATTTCCTCCCAATCAAAGGACAACCTCTGCGCCCCCCCCCCCCCCAAAGTCCCAAATCTAACAAACAAAACAAGGGCAACAGTATTAATCGCAATTAGAGGGCCATGTTCACAAATATCTTGTATCAATTTTATAGGGGCTGCTAACGATAACCCTCAAATTACAGACCACTCTCTTATTAGGAAGTCAAATGCTGTGGAGATAATTAATCCATAAGGAAGTGCTTTAGGTTTTAATGGCCTAATATTTCATTTTATGTTATTTAATAATAGGTCTTAATACTAGGTACAGAGAAAATCCTACACACTGGTAGCAATCCAAGACTAACACTACATCCTGAGCTGAAAGAAATGTGGGTGCACACAGCTGTTCTACTAATGGGAGAGTTCTGGGAAGCTAATGGAGAACATAATCAGCCCATTTCAACTCTATTTTTTTAACTAGACGAAAATGATATTCACAACCGTCTCCCTACTCAAGATAAGTCTTATAAAAATCCTCCATCCAAGACAGGTTCAGATAAGCTGATATACCTGCAGCACCCTGTAACCATCTGATTGGCCTAGCTGAGGATTTGGTTTAAATATTTAACGAGAGAGGAAGCATTGTTTAGCATCTAGGCAGGCAGGCAGATGAATGGGAACTAGAGCTGTATTGCTAACTCTGACACTAACTCACTGAATGACCTTGGACAATTTCTGTTTCCTTGTCTAGTTCCACTATAGGAATGTAAAATAACACTTACCTAGCTCTGTTTATTATTTTTACAAGGCTGTGAAAACTATCAATCATTATTTATTACATCTCAGTAAGGGGTCCAAAGTCTAATACATACCAACCATGTGAAGACCTGAGATTGGTCACAGTTACAGCTTTTATCAAACTTCTTGGAATAGTCTCAATAGGAAGTCACTCTCTTCCACTTATCACACTAACTCTAAGATCCCAGGTCAATATTATGCCTTGATTCAAATGGACCAACTTCAAACTCACGAAAAGTTCTATTTACTGCAATAGAACTCCTCAAAAGTTAAAAGTTAAGTATGTGCTTAAATGCTTTCCAAAAATATAGAGCTAAATCCATAATGCTGTAAACTGGCATGCCCCAATCAATTTAATTGGAGCTTCATCAATTTAAATGATCTGAGGATCTGACCCATTGTGCCTAATTACTTGAAATGTCAGTGTAAGCAGTTGTACTGTTCCAATCTAGTACATGAGACATACACAGAAATATACATTGTTCATTGTACTCAGATGAATTGCAAACAGACCACTGTAGGTAACAGGCACTGGTGAACAGTGCATACTGCCTTGCACTATCACACTTGTTATTTGTATTATAGCAGTGAAAAAGTAGGGTATGTTGTAAACTGCTGCATTTAACTTTTACCTCCATAAAGGTAAATAAAAATCTTTGGGCACCCATATGATTTCTGAGGTGGAATTAGAGGCCATTTAAGGGTAACAGGGTATAGTATTTTAAGCACATAAAGGTAAAATATGTAATCATCTAGCATTCTATCCAGCATTATTCCAACATAAATTTGGTATTGGAGTTCAATATTCAAAACTAGGCAATACATTTAATAAATGGTTTGCTGTCCTTGTTTCCTGTGGAATGGTAAAGAACAATGAACATCTGTGGCACTGAAATATCTGCATTTTAAAGATGACACAGTTTTTAATAACCACATTAAAATACTGATACTTCAGTTTGCTGTAGGCAATTTTTACTTCTTTCTGATTAGTGTTTTGGAATGTGTTATTTACATTTGGTATGACAATTTTGTTTTTTGAAATCATCTGCAGTATAGCAGCAATGAATAAGAATTTTTTAAGCCTTTTGGGATACCATTTTTTATTATTATTATCTTAAACATAGAACTTCAGTTCAAAATAGAATAGATTTTTTTTCCAATAGCAAGCTCATTCAAATGTTTTGATTTATCAAAGCATTTTATGTTTACTTAAAAAACACATTTTCTGCTCCCTGGAGAAGTCCATAATGTGCTCAGTGAAAATTGAGCGTCAGAAAAAATGTAGTCAAATGACAGAGTAAAATTCAGGAGAAACTGCTCAAGCTTTCATTTTGAATATATATATGTTTCTGAATGTTAGTAAGATACATAAACATACATATGTTAATGTGGAGATCCAAATAACAGTAATACTAATAGGTCAAATACAACTTTCATCCAAAGATCACAAGATCTTATCTTAAAATATATTAAAAGTATAAATCTAAAATTAATTAGAAATGAGAGGTCCAGCTAATGTTACCATTACAATGCATAGTACCTTATTTCTTGAATAGCCTACTGATTTCAATGGGATTATTTGAGGAGTAATATACTACTAAACTTAAATAATGTATCATATCTCTTTCTTCATAATTAATCTCTCATCTCTTTAACAAGGCAGTTATAATTTATAAATATACATGAGTTAAGCCGTCATTGGAGTGAAAAGCAGTCATTGCTTATCAGTGGGTAGTGAATGTACACAACAGTTTAGGACAGGAAATGGAAAATTCTTTACCCAACTGAAATTACAGAAGGAATTGAGAAAGGCAAAATGCAACCACTAGAACTGGAATTTGTCCAAGGAACTGGGGTTAACACCCCTGATTTCATAAAAAAGCACCCATATCTTTTTAAGCTCTTGTCTATGCTTCTGATGCTACTTTTTGTTTTTTTACAGGAAATTTTTAAAATAGATCATTTTCTTTGATCATTTAGCAGACTTCCAGGCAAGTTTCAGTCAAACATAAATGTCTAAAAATAGGTATGCACAGTCTTCAGTGATTAAGCAACCTGTATTTATACTGTGAAACCAGTTTAAATACAGCTCCACTGAAAATTGTTCAAGTGGAACTGCAGGCAGGCCTCAATGTACAGAAGTGGTCAGAAATGTCCTTTTACATCATTCCTAAAGGACACCGAGAAATCCCAAGCCTACTGAAGTATATGGCAAAACTCCCATTGCTTTCAAATTAAAAGAAGACTTTACCCCCAGTATTGCCAGACCTCACAATTCTATAACATGCCTGGTAATATTTAGTACTTTTATTTAAGTCCCAGATCCTGGATTCAGGGTCTCCTTATTGGGCTATACAGTCATGTTCCTTCTTGCCTGCTCTCCTTAAGCCTTGTTAATCTTGCACTTTTGGTTGCCCAGTGGTTCAGCTTCAACAGGAAGGGTGCAGCACCCCCCGCTCAGAACAGAGGTGCTCTGGATCACTTTTGGGTGGTACCTAGATCTCCCCATTCAATGCAAAAGAATCCATGATATCTAATCCTGGTGATCTGGATAGCCTCCTGGAGCATGGCACCTAAATTCTAGACACGTAGAATGCCTAGATGAAGATGTCTATAAGGATCTGGACCTCAGCCTCACAATTGCAATGATGTAGTGATATCCTCTAAAAGTTCAAAAACCAGAAGGCAGATCTAAAAAACCTAAAACGTGCTCTCTCAAACACTCTTTTTAATCCAATTGTTTTTAAATTAATTGCATGATTTGGGGGACTCAGGGTTCGCAATACTGTAGGTAGCTCTCTCAAACAGTATGTATCTGTAGTAAAATGCTGAGGGATGGGTTCAATAATAACATGTCTAAGGAATGCCACATGCCATAAATGTTTCTTGAAGTTTCTTATTTAAGTACTTATTTAATATAGTTCTTCCCATCTTGTGAGATAGAACAGGAGTGCAACAAAGCTGGTACTCTGCAGTGCCAAGCCATCCTTTGAAACCATCACATCTAACACTGTAATTCACACCTATGAGTCCTGAGAGATTTCACAGTGCCACATTGTCCTTCCAAATTACTATTCCATGGCAGGTGTGCCATGCATTTTCTTCTACAAACACCAGATTGTGACATGATGGTCAAGTTTTACTACACCAAAAGGTAGACCAGGCCAGCTGCACAGTTTCCAATAGTAAGTTCTATACTCTTGAGGTAGTGATAATACACAACAGTCGCATTTTTTTCTCTTTGAGACCCATGGGCAGTCAGTGCAGCCTGACAGGTAGGTGGTGCTGAACAGAAAGGGGTTGTGTCCAGAAAACCTGCTGTTTCAGTACATTCTTGGGAAAGCTTTTATTATCGGAATCCCTATGATAAAAACTCAAGTATCCTTCTTCTCAGATACACTGAGATTCAAATAACAGACTTCCATGCATTTGTACAGACACATCTAACTCAAGTTAAGTGTTTTGCCCAAGTCTATGTGCGAATCCTGAAATAGAACATAGTAATTGTTGAGTTGCAGAGGTCATGTCTACACATTCATTAATGCGCTATAGTTATGGCGCATTAAGTTTAGTACTTGGTTAACCAAGTGCTAAATCAATGCGTAGTAACTCGCGCTACTGCACAGTATTGCCAGTGCATGGTTTTTTAGTGATACTTACTGCGCAGTAGCCTAATACTACTGTGCAGTAGTGTATTAGCACAGTTTTTGCCCGGCATGCTACTGCGCAGTATTATTAGGATACTGCTCTGTTAGTGACTCGTGTAGACGTGCCCAGTAACACACACAGTTCGCTAAACCAAAAATCTGTTGCCTCTCTCTAATCCAATTATCTGTCTAGGTATTTTCCTGCACTAATCACTGGAGTACATTATCTGAGTGTTTCTGTAATACCCAAGTGCATCTCTACCAAGTGCAGTCAGGCTTCTGTCACTGATATGCATATCCTAAAAGTCCTAACGCTTTTGGTTTCCTGTAGTAGAAGGCTCATTTTTTAATTGATATACATCTTATAATAAAAACACTCAGTTACATTTGTTTAGGGAGCAGGCAAAATGGAAAGACTGAAAGCTAAAATAGAAGCACAGATTTCTTTACACCTTATTTGAGTGAATGTGTATGTTTTTGGATCATCTGAAAAGAAAACTGTTGACGACGTGCTGAAAAATAAAACAACATGGCATATGGCTCAAAGAATATCAGCATGATAGTTTATGTCTTTACATCAGTTTCCACTGATTTTGCCTGAAACCAATGTGTTAATATTTCCCAAAGTAGATATTGCCGCTGACTTCCTTTTACTCTCACATGCCGATTGTCTATTTTATTAATCATCTGCCATTATGCAAAGCTCAGAAAGAACATGTTCTTATAATTAAAAAATATATATCATTGAAGTAGTTGATTTTCTTTTAAGTATTTTTGTCCTTTTTTAGCTTTCTTCCTTGCACTGATTCCAAAATGATACACCCAACACCCAAATATGCATCATTTTTAAAAATAAACAATACCACACTGTTGCTTTTTAAAATAAACAACGCTACACTGAGTAAGACCATATTGAAAGCATTTTTCAATCCAGATGATAAATTACAGAACCACAATATACATTTACACGCCATGATGTTCCTCTTTTATCTGCTCTTAGACAAATAAGAGGAAACCTTGTAACTATATAGTAGGAAATATTTCTGCCAGTTCTGAGGTACTGAAGAACCTGATTCAGTGATGCTGAACATCTGAAACACCCAAACATATTATATTCATAGCTTACAATTGAGAAGGAAATTGTTTTGATACAAAAGCTTCATTATATGGCCCATATTTAAAAAAAAAAAATCAATTGTATGAATTGATCTGCAAATCATACAAGCAAAAGTAGTAAACGTAAACATTCATTTGGCATAATCATTTACCTGTTTGTGTGCTCTTACTGTGCATATATGAGGGTACAACATCTTCAGCTTTTCTGGCCTATGTGCCCTACATTTGCTAGGACAATATTTTTAGAGAAACAAATTAATATTTATTGAATGAAAACCCATGTGCTAATTAAATAATCCACCCATGTGTGAAAAAAACAAATTATATTTCCCTGTCCATATAGCATAGCTGGTTCTCATAGAAATCTGAAATACCTGAGTCTGCTTTAGTCACCTTAGTGCTAGTCTACAGTATAACTCGTCTTTTCTGTGCTTATGGAGAATTATCTAATCTCTCCCTAGTTTATAGGTTTAGAAAAAATAAGATGCAAATGAAACTAACATATGGCCATACTTATATGAAAGGTTTCTGAAACATATAAATCATGGGAATGAAATGTAAGTAATTTGTATATGTCACCAGAACCTCCAGATAAAGTTACAGTGCTGTAATAGTTATAACTGGAGTGTATTTGTAAATACTACTTATATATAAACAAAAAGCAAAGTAGGACCTACGCCTGCAAATGCTTACATATGTGCTTAGCTTTACTTCTGTGAGTAGTTCCACTGCAGTCAATGCAAGTTCATTTGGTACACGAAGAAAGCACAAGCATTAGGGTGAAGTTGCATGATACGCTTAGGACATACTAAATCTGTGAAATATTAAGCAGTGTTAAAGTTAGGATGTGCTAACTTGAATATTTTAACATTGTTAAAGTTGTACGTTAAGTGTTAATAGCACAACTCTGACTTGCCACTAATGGGAGGGCAAGCAGGGGCATGGCTTGGGCTCTATCCTTGCGGGGTGGGGTGGGGAAGGAGAGGAGGGGGAGGGGTAGTGGTGCATACTGGGATGCTGCAAATTGTTCATTTTATCTCTGTGGAGCAAACAAGCATTAGTCTAACACAAGCTAGGTAGCACAGCCCAGAGTTAATCCTCACCTGAAGTGGCATAACTTTATCAGAGGGCACTTAGCACAAGTTAGCATGCTTTAATTTGTGGACACTCCTATTTTAAATACCTTTTGTATAGTCTAAGCGTAACATGCAACTTCAACCTTAGCATTTGTGGAGTTGGAGACTACAATTTCAAAACGTCACTCAGCTTTTTCTGTTATTGTTCCTTTAGTTGCATTGCTGTAAAGCAGGGTCAGATCCTGCAAGGATGGGAGGGGGCTGGTTTGTTCACATCTTCCTTTTGCTGTTTATATGCATAACCAACTCTCCGAGTTCTTGGCTGGTCAGTGCTCATCGGCTGGTCAGTGGAGGCTTGTATGGGACTCTGGAGCCCTGGGAGTAAGCACCACTGCCCTTCAACCATCCTTTTCCCATGTTCCTGAATATGGCATTGGTAAACATGTGGGAGGAAAAGGGAAACAAAGGATGGTGGCAATCCCCCCCACCCCGCTGGGCTCCAGAGCTGTGCAAAAGCAATGGCTCCAGCTAGACCCTCCTCTGACCAGCTGAGCTTAGAGATGAGGTCAGAGAACTGCCTGCAAGGCAACACTCAGGCAGGAGCGCACACTGATCAGCTGTGATATGCACTGCACAGCCAAAGAGGGTATAGATGCACCTCCTCACTCCTCTCCTAGATTGGCACATGCTGTAAAAGTGATGGAAGTTGGCTGTAGCGTTTAAATTGTTCACTTAAAAATATTTCTATTTTTGTCCATAAATAAGATTCCATTAAGAAAGAAAAAAAAAGAGGGAGAAAAAAAAGAAACCCAAATGCACACCACCTCCCCGCCCCACACAACTACATTAAAACAATATTAAGGCAAAGATTCTTAAGTTAGATAGCAACAGCATTCTCTGCACAACCTTAATTCACCACAGTTCAGCACACACATTGCATTGGCATGGTATGCTATTTTTTCCACAGGATCCCTGCCTCATTCAGTGCAAAAGATGGACAGTGCTCACTGCATAATTAGTTATTTAATATTTCTTCTTGGCCTCATCATTTTAGTTCATTGCCCTAGGCCTTATTTATTTTACTCTATTCATATCTGCTCTGAAAACAGAATTATTAAATTTCTCCAGGGCTTATCTTAACGCCACTCATCACTGTTGTACTGGAGTGCTTACAAACACTAATTAATTTATTTTCACAGCATTCCTGCAAAGTACAATATGGTATTATTATCCCCATTTAATAAATTGGCCATTGAGGTACACCTGGATCAATGTCAAGAGTTGGCTGCTCCATTTAGGTTGACTAGGGGCTGATTTTTTTTGAATATTCAGCATTTGTAGCAGTTTATTTGTTCCAAGTAAATCTTCCATTGTCCCATGGAGACAAGTGCTATAACCACGAGACTATCCAGTTTCTCCCTGCAGTCCTCTGCCTCATTCACTACACATCTTCTGTTCGGCAACAAGTGAGGCAAGATCTCTACAGACAACCTATAGAGATCAAATAGCTTTTAAAAGTCCTTTAAGAAAAAAAATGTTTTTCCTGTCTGCACAAGCTGGCACTTGAAAGGGCAGATGGGCTGTGGAGCCTCTTGAGCATGAGAGCAACCACATGTATTTTGAAAGGTGTAAAGATCTGTTATTCCTCTCACACACACATAGTATGAAGTATGGGCCATATGTGCAAAATCAGAAGGATGTGTTTACAACATTGCTACTAAAAAAGGAGCACTGAGTTTCCTTGCACCTAATGCAAAGATCATGGAAAACAATAGATGTCATTCTTTGGATTTGAACGGGCTTTAGATCTTGCCCCTCGAGCACACAAGGCCTTAAGTCTTTATCTTTTTCAGTAAATATATTATGTTGCTAATTTAAGTAACAGCTATTAATGCCTGTCATTTATGAGACTTTATCAATTATTCATGTATTATGTAAATAGTGTTTGTACATATAACGGAATTGATGAGTTTACTTAAATTCCACATACTGGAGGTTTAATAGCCAATAACTTGATGCTGAGAAGTGCTAAGCTCCAGCAAGCCCACTGAAATGAAGGAAATTGAGGGTACCCAACAATTCTCAGGAAAAATTCCCAAAAGTCTAGTACTTCTGAAACACTTAGTCCTTGTTACTGGAAAGATTTTCCTCTTCAATATACTTTTTCCCTAGATTTAATAAATGAATCTTTTCAGAGAAGGCTTCTGAACTTTGGGCCTCTCTCTCAACATCAAGAAGACTAAAGTGCTCTATCAGTCTGACCCAGGCCATGAATGTGACCCCTGCCCCCAAATTACTATTGAGGGAAAGACCCTGGAGGTAGTTGAACACTTCCCTATCCTTGGTAGCCACCACTCTAAGAGAGTGAACGTTGATGAGGAGATCCAGCACAGGATCCAGAGAGCAAGTGCCTCCTTTGGGAAATTGCTTTGGCATGTCTTCATTCATCACAATCTCTAGAAAGACACCAAAATCCAGATCTACAATGTAGTCAACATCCCCACTCTCTTCTATAGATGTGAAATGTGGGTGACCTAACATCATCATCTCAAGCACCTGGAAAGGTATCACCAATCATGCCTCCAGAAAATCCTCGAGAAAATGGATGCCGACATCAAGAGCTAGGAGGAGTTGGCTGTTGACCAATTCCAGTGGTGCTGCAAACTCAACCAAGCAGCAGTCCATCTTGTGGTAAAGCATCTTGCCCATTGGTGACGCATAAGGGGTGCACACAGGTGCACATGCACCCCCTGGAAGCACCAGTCACAAAACCAGAAGTGCTGACAGAAGTTGATTGGCTGCTGGGCTCCCCCGGCCAGTTGGCAATCCGCTGCTGGGGGACCACCCCCATCAGCAATCTGGTGCCCCCCAGACTTGGGAAGTACCAGTCACCCATGATCTTGCCCTCAAGGCAGAGAAGAGAGAACAGAAAAGGAGAGAAATCCTAGCCTATGGTCTACTCTTCCCTGCAGACCTGCAACTTCTGTGGATGGGTCTGTGGCTCAAGGATTTGACTCTTAAGTCACCTCAAAACCCAACAATGAGCCATGGTAGAGATAATTCTCGAATGAAGGGATTGCCAATAATCCCTTTCCCGAAGTTTAATAAATGAATGCAGATATGGGAATATGTCACCAATGATTCAACATACTTTACTTAAAGGTACTTCTCTGGTGGCCATCATCATACTATCTGTGTTTAAAAAATGTTTAGCAGCTCTCAGTAAGAAAAGCTAGTTTTAGATTCTTAAGTTATTCGGCTTTACTCCTAAAGCTAACTAAAAAGTAATGTAACATTTTTTCTTCAATCATCGGAAATACTGAGCTAAAAATAAAGTGTTTTATTAAATACATGTATTTAATATATATTAACAGTAATAGAACTTAGCTGGAACACAGTCCAGTGGGAAGACTCCTATTGAGTTCAATCAGTACTGGCTTATGTCTATAGCATACTTCACCTGTAGATTTACAAGCAGTTTACAAGGGTGGATAAGCATAATTACTAGTATTTTACATATTAGGAAAATGAGGCACAAAAATGGAATGACCTACCTCAGGTCACACAGTGAACAAGTAGCATAGCAGGGAAGGGAAATCAGGTGTCCTGAATAGCAGTTCCATGATCCATGCAATGGACTATGCTGCCTCTTATTGTTACAGTTCCCATGCCTAATAAATTATGCTGTTTATCCAGTAGGTAGTAGTTTGGGGTGTATAAAAGAATCCATTAGTAAAAAAAAAAAAAGAGAAGGGGTTTAAAACTTACAATAGATATGTTTAAAGGTCTCACATATAGAAAGTGTCTACTTTATAACCTGCATTTTTAAAAGCCACTATACAGTGACAGCCTGTACCTTTGTAATGTGCTGAAAAAGTAATAATTGAAAACCTCTGAAGGGGTTATGTCACATTTTTAATGTATTCCTGTTCAATGTTCTGAGTAGAAGTTTTGTTGTTGCTAAGAGCAGGGGATAGATTGAGCTGATTACATACTGTGTTATAAATAAGTGTAATTCCCTGAGAAATGATTCTTCTTTTGGTAATGGGAAAATAAACAAAGGAAAGGGCAGGTTTAAGGCAAGTGTTGAGCCTTAACTATTTCCAGGCACTCTGACATTTATGCTGTTAACTGTACTGCTCTAACTCTCAAATGTTTGCTTCATAAGCACTTGTTAATTCCAAGTTTCATGATTTTGATAAAAAAAAAAAAGTGATCTTTCTTGCTGTGTACCCTTCCCTCGTCCTGCAGGTATATTCATTATTAGCAACATTCTTTGGTCTGGCTGAGGTGTAATTGATGCAGAACTGTGGATAGAAACAAATATGACTTTAAACCCTGTTTGCAGTCAGTAATCCTGGAGCTGGCAGGTACCAAATTGGTTCCAGTATAAATCAGAGCATACTGAAAGCTGCTCTGTCTTTTACCCATCTGCCCAGGGCCCCCTAGGATCATCCATCAGCTGTGATCTACACGTTCTCAGAAGATTTCCTAGATAGGGACCTTTCAGGCAGCCAACTGGATTGTCTTTCCAGATGCTTTGCAACACTGAAACTACGGTAAGAAATAACATATTCTAGCAAAATGTCTACAGTATAGTCAAGGCCTAACTGCTGCTGAAGCTACTTTTATACTGAGTAACTTGTGCTATCTGAGTGGCACAGATCTTGGTGCAAGCTGCAAAACCTGCTTGAGAAACTAGGTAAATACTCTGGTGGTGTAAACAACTAAGCTCCATGCTGTCACAGCTCATTTACTATCAGTAGCCAAAACAGCTAACTGCTAGCATGGGTATTTCTATGGAAACTGCAGTTAGATTTGGGACTGCACTGCATACATCCCCTTAGGCACCTTTTCAACTCAGGAGGCCACTTTTTAACTTTAGCTCTGGAGATCAGCTACCATAGATACTATACTGGGTAGCAGGTATGTTTTAGCATCTTTATCAAGACTATTCCTGTCACTTTGACTGTCATCAATCTTATTATCCATATAGGCACCAGGATACATATCACAGTTTGTAAAGTACATAGCAATGTCTGTATCAACTACAATGTGTGAAAATTTTATTCTTAAAATTGTAATTGTACTTTTCATTAAATATCTTGGGGCTTTCTTGAATCCTTTTTTCTTATTCAGAGTTTTAGTTTTGTTTTTTTAGGTAAGTGGTAACTTTCTTTTGATGATAGCAATGAGTAATAATTAGAACAAGAAGAGTTTATACAGCAGCCTTTCATCCAAGAATCTCAAAGGACTTTGCAAAGTACAGGCATGCTTTGCTAAGGGATGTTAATAATCATTTCATTTGCTGTAGTAATGCAGCCTACTGTGTTGGAGGACAGAACATAGCAACTGCAGAGTGACACAAACCTAGACTAGACAACCAGTAAGGACAGGTAATGAAATAACATTCTTCATCAGAAAACTAATATTGGGTATTATAGGGTGTGTACAAGCATTACATTTCTACCAGTGGAATCACAGTTCCACTGGCAGAAACCCTAACTGTAGAAGCATTGTCTACCTGACAAAAAACAGCAGGCCCAATAGAAACTTCTCTTACTCTCACCAAGGTAGAAGTGACCACTGGTAAAGTTGAATGCTTGTGCACTTGCGTCTCTGACAGAAGCCTCCACAGTGCCCTCTAGCATCCCAGCATGTATTGTTTGCCATTCCTCCCTCCTCCAGAGAGGCAGTCTGTGACTTGGCTGAATTCCACTGTTCCCCCTCCCCATCAGTTTTGAGGCTGGGAAACCCAAGCCTATCCTTACAGCCCTGGGGCTGTGCAGCTGACCACCCCCTCAGCTGACAGCCCAGAGCAGGTAGGAGAAACCCACCCCTCAGCATTGGACCCAGCCCACTAGCACTTCCTACCCCTTCCATTCCCAGATGTACCCCCTCCCCCCCCAACCAATGCCCTCCTCAACAGACACAGCCCAGCTTGGCTTGACCCATGCCTGCTGTTTCTGGAACCCCCTGACCAACCCATCCCTAGACCTGGACCCTACCGGAAAGGCTGATCCATGTCAGGGGTTAGGGCATGGGAAGCATGTCTATGCTCTTTGACTATGGGACAGAGTGGGAACCTGGATCTGCCAGACTCCCCTTACCATCCTAGTACCCAAATAACATAGACATGGCCCCCAGAGAAACGAGCCCATCAATCCCCCCACCAACATGGATTGGACAAATCTTTGCTGAGTGCCATCAGACTTATGACCCACAGCAGCACCCAAACCACCAGCCTCACCCCACCAGCACCTGACCTCAAACAGATGCATCTAACCAGGGGTAGGCAAAATGCGGCCTGCAGGTCAGATGCACCAGGCCATTCTATCTGGCCTGAAGGGCCCCTAAAAAATTTAGAAAATTAATATTTATCTGCCCCTAGCTACCTATCATGCGGCCCTCGATGGCTTGCCCAAACTCAGTAAGCGGCCCTCTGCCTGAAATAATTGCCTGGCCCTGAACCTGTGCTGGAACTGCATCTATCAGCTACTGCCAGAGGAGTAATGATCTATTGTGGGCTGCTGAAAGAGAAATTTTCAAGCTTGAAGAGACAGAAGACATGCTCTAGGTCTGATGTCTCAAAACCTGACAGCGGGGAGGGAGGAAGGGAGAGGGTTGTGTGGGGGGGCGTAGTCCCTGGGGCAGCCAGCCAGTCAGCCCTGACCTATGCCCTTGGTTGCTGTCAGCCATCTCCAGGCAGACAGGGGAGCCTGCAAAGTATGCTGGGATGCGGGTTCTTGGGCCTCTTGACTGGATGCCATCAGTAGCACAGGCTGTCTGCAAAGCACCCAGTTGGGCACTGTAATGATTGTACACTGCTCTACCAATAGAGTTTCCAGCCACTCAAACCAAACTGCTAAACCTCCACTGGTTCATCTGAATATTTCAAAGTAAATACCCAGGTTGGTGCTTAGTTAGGACACGCCCCCTTTTTTCCCCCCTTTTTCTTCTTTTTCTTTAAAATCACTGTATTGTTTTTAATGACCAAAAAGTGTTTAGGAAATTGATTTGGTCTCACCAAAAAATAGCACCCCCAGTCCATAGGACTCAGCAAAAAGAGCGATACACTGGGACCATATGACATACAGCAACCCTTTGGCGCTTGAGTTTCCAATGATTCCTGCCTAAAGCAATGTAACTGAGGGTGGAAATGAGAAAAAAATAGAGGTTATACTATTTTACAACAAAGAGGACAGTTGCTGAATTTGGATCAGATTCAACCATTACTTAGAATATCATAAGTTCTATATTTACATGCTTATTCATTACATATTCTATGACTACTGTAGAATATTCAAGCCCTGAAATCTGTACATAAATGGTATAAAAACACTGTACTCTGCCTCAAACCCTTTTGATTTCTCTATTATGACTTTCCTTAGTGCCTTTACTCTCAGTGGATTTTAAGTGGCATGAACATGATATATTCTCTGCCTGTCTTTTCTCTTTTGCTTGTGGTGTATTTTCTTATGTGCTTTAGCAAAATCATCTAGTTCTAATGCAGAAACATATTTTGTTCCCTCACTTGCCCATTTGTCCATTTTGGGCTAATATTAGTAAACATCCGTTAAAGACAATCACTTTTAATCTTGTCAGGGGTGTCTGTGTTGGGAGGATGAAAATTAGTTATTAGCTTAGCTTTTCATCCATGCATAATAGATGCTAAAATCAGAGATGTTTGCTTGGAGCCATGGGAAGCATCCTACTCTTAGCCTACAAGTTCTGAATATATAAGATGTGATAGATTTTAAAATAAGCAAACAGAAGGCAAATTCCTTTTAAAACAAAACATCTGCTTCCTAGACATTGTTTATTCTGTGTGTAAGGGAGTCAAAGCACCCCCTCACCTGAGAACAGACTGACTCTGTAGGGCTTTTTTTTCTTCTTCTTTTTGTTATTGTGGTTAATAATAATAATAATAATAATAATAATACAATAACCCTGTAGTAGAGTCTTCCTATTGCAAGGATTTCCCACTCCCTTCCCCAAACAGGAATGTTATTTTTGACTCTGCCCCATGAAGTCCTCAGTGAAGGCCAAGAGTACCTTGCAGGGTTAAGTCTTGTAAACAGACAATAACTGTTACCAGGAGAGGGCCCATCTAACAAAAATAAATAAATAAGAAAATCCTTAGAGTAGTGGTAGTCATTAATAGGGTACAGGGCTCTCATTCACCTCCTGCTGGAGTTACTTGGGAACATGTCATTTGGAGGGCCACCACTTCACTTCCTGTTGGGAGCAACTGTGGGAAGACTGGGAGCCAGGAAGTTTTGGTAACTTCTCTTTTCCTCCCCCTCTTCTTCTGCTTTGGTTAAATCAGCCAGAGCAAAGGCGGTGATAGTCTCCTTGGGGACATCTATTTTAGGATCTTTGTAATTGTCAATGAAAGGGATCAGTAGGTTTAGACACTTTCAGAAAAGCCTTTTAGTTTCCCAGCCTTTTCCTCTGTCATGCAGGTGCAAGGCACATGACATCTAAACCTGGCTACTGTACAAGTGCAGGAAAGCAGAATGGCTCTAAGAAAAAAAAAATTATGCAGAGTTTTGCACCAGTGCACTGGTTGACAAGATTGAGTATTTGGATTGCCTACCAAGTGTTGATGAAAAGCCCCACAGATTCTTAATTCAGAGACTCCAATTTTTTCTCTGTTCCTGTGTTCATTTTCTTTATCAGCAGGGGATGACTTAGACTTTCAAAACTGATTAACATTTTTAAACTGTGGGATTACTTGGTATGGCATTTCAAATTATTTTAACCCTGTAGGGGCTGCTCCTTTCTGCAGCTCCTCTTTAGTTTTGTATACAGGTTTCACTAGAGCAGCAGCACTTCAGAAAAGGTTTTCTTCACATATGGGATTGCCTTGGAGGTAACATTTGTTTTATTCGCAAGGTGTTAGACATATCAGTTAATTCAATTAACACTTTTGAACAAAAGATGGAATATCATTGCAGTGCCTCACCGTAAAAAGCAGAACATACTTTTTCAACATGTTTTCTAGCTTTCTTTTCCTCCCTGCACCTTTACATAGGCCTGTACATGAATTTAAGTAAGAGCAAGGGAGTGAACCTCTCTGCTTCCTAAGGAAGCATCTTCTAACCATGTGCTGCACAGTAAACAGCTTAGAATAATTTTTAGCATGATGGAGGAGCCATAGACACTCAAAAATATGTACAGAACACAAAGGCATTTTTCTATCCCCATAAATCTTTAATGTGTAGAGGCAGTAGACATACAATCAACTTTCACTTTCAAGCACCAAATGGGTTCTCTTTAGTCCACTTAAAAGTGCTGCCACCCGTGGATTCTAGAGATCATTCTCTGTTCAAAGCCTAGCCGTGGTGGCACAGTGTGCCAAACTGTACAAATGCAGGAAAGCCGAATGAACCTTCAGATGGATTAGAACAATTTACGTTTGGGAGGACAGAATTTGACCCATGGCATCAATGGAGAAGGCCATCAATCTAAGCATGCAATAGGGGATTCTACTGATTTGTTTGAGGACCTGCTGAACAGTGGTACAAAATACAAAAAAGTCCACGTTATTTGTTTTCTTTTTATTTATTTGTTAAATCAAACAGCAACCAAGCTTTATTCTCTGTAAATCTTGTTATGTATCTATATAGAACAAAGAAAACATTTAGGAAATCATAGACCTGTGATGTTCTTGGGCCAGGGTGTACCTTCAGGCAACAAAAAAGGAAAAAGGCAACAAAAGCAACAAAGGAAGAAGGCACAAAGGAAGATCTGGGGTGCTGTGGAGGGACTGATTTGGTCAGCAGGGGAGAAGGTGCATGGGTGGGTCTGCTTACACTAAGGTGTAGCCTAGAGTGACAGCTACACCTTAGTTTAACAGGAGCTGGGTAACATGGATCAGAGATAATCCTGCCCTGGAGTACCATAACTTTGAACTATCTAATGAGTGGTTAAAACTAATTTCAGGTGCTAATGTGCAGCCGATCCAGGTGTTAAGAGCTCCAGGAGCCGCCCAAAATTACCATGTAGCAAGGCCCTTAGTTGTCTGTGCAAAGCATTTTTCATTTGTAAATAAAAATAGAAAGTCTCCATGGGATTTTTACAAACATCCCAGCAGTTTTGCTAACATGTTATGCCAGTTTCTTTTGATCCTGATTCTATGCCTTCCCCCTAGAGGAACTCAGATCCACTTTTTCTTCTTTTTTTTTTTCCTTCTGAGGTGAAAAGTGTTTTTCATTAGAGAAAACAGATGCATCCCATCATGGATGGCTGAAGTCTGCAGATTCACATCCTCCTTTCATTCCAAAAAAGGCAAATTCACAATGCCACTCCTACTTCTATTGAAGAGTCAGTCAGCTTGCCTGCACAAACATCAATGTTAAGTCAAGTTACTGCCTTCCTGATTTCTTATGTAGAGTACTGTATATTTGTTCCTCTTAAATCAATTGCCTTACAAATGAGGCAAGAAAAGAACACACCCACCTGGTAGAACACTCTCAATATTGTTAAAAAGTTTTTAAAAAAAGCCAAGACAGGTTTGTGTGATCACTGATCAGTACGTTCAGCTAATGATGAAAAACTGCCCCTCATTTCTACAAAATTTGTACAATGCCCATTTCCACTCCCCTCTAACCACACACAGACTTGTAACCACTTGCACTGCCACAGTTCATATTTGACTTGTAACTTTCTAACCTATGGAATATAGAAGTTCATTTTAGCGTTTAATCAAGAAAAAAATACTTCTTTAATCCTCAAGCATTATTTATGCCAGGAGTGTTATATCTGTAGCTTGTAATGGCTTTCCAAGTGCAATGCAAACCAGATATGATAGTAGAAAAATTCATTAAAACACAAGTTAATAAGAAAAACGTTAGTGCACATCCTCAATGCTCATTCAGACCATTTATCAGTCTGACTTCCTTAAGAAGAACTGTACTCAATTAGTTATCATATCAGAAACATAGTCATGCAAAATCAATTTTTAGAGGTTTCTTCCCCTTCCACTTTGCTTGAACTGTCATGATAAGAAATAGAAAAACCTGCAAAATATCAACTCTGTAGTTTTCAGACAATTATAATTCACAGGAAGGAAACAAAAAGCTTTTTTGGCTCCTATTAATATTGTCATTTCAAGGCTATATTTTAAATACTTTTTTTCCTCCAAATTAAACACTTTTCCCTAGAGAAAATATACCAATTATTTCGAAACTCGGCAAAGTAAAAACACAGAAGTCAACTGTCCAAAATTAACATTTAAAAACTTGTCAAAGAAAGAAACCACAAGCATTTAATAAGCACATAACTGAAATTATTCATCACCATCACGAGGTGTTAAATAAGAAGCTGAAACAAGAAACTAGTTAAATTCCATTCTGAAAACATTCACTGTGAGTTTGCATAAATCCCCCTTTATTTCCTTGTGAAGTTTTTTAAGGTTTTTTTTCCCCTTGCTAGGAGCCTGATGAAACTGAAATGTCAAGTGAGGGTTGCTTTATATCATGTTCTGTCAATCAAAGTAAGGGAGGCTTTATGCATCTGTTGCTAGTATATTGGCACTTTTTGAAGAGTGTTTCGGTGGGAGCGAGAATAAATAAAGATCCTTCAGGCACTTTCTCATTTATGGATGAGGAATCAAAGCAGTCTGAAACTTCATTTTCAGCCTGATACCCTGAAGATTGTTGGCTGATAATTCTGGATGGAACAGCTTATCTGGGAGGATTAGGGAGAACATGGGCTTCCTATTACTGCTGGCTTCAGCCTATTCAGCTGGGCAGACTTTGTCACACAGTATCTGTGCCTTTACATATGTCACTAATCTTATCTATATCTTTTCAGCTCCTCCTGTTGGAGCTGTGGTTTCCCGTGCCTAAACCTCCCATTTCTTCATTATACCAGCTGTATAGGCATTAGCCTTCTCTAACAGCCTTTCTGCACCATGTCATTCAGTAATGGCTAGTAATGCAAAGGTATGAGAAGGTAATGGTAGTGCTTTATCTCAGATCTTACAGGTCTCACATCAGTATATTAAATGCTTACCACCTTTCCCTCCCTGCACCAAAAAAATCTCACATTTAAGACCAAATCCGCTTAACAAAATGAAATCATCTCAAAAATAGGATATCTTTGTAAACATTAGAAATAATGAAAATGTATGATTTAGGGCAATGCTTTTGCCTTGCACTATAAAGTGTGTATAGTATACAGGCTATACTAGTTTTTAAGTTAGAAAACAAATCCATCATCAGGACCAACGCTCATTTTGAAGAGCCACATTTTTTTCAACATCCTCCAAAATACAAACTTTGTTAGTTAATGGGTCAAATTATGCTCATCTCTTTCATGTGAAAAGTCACAATCAGGTTAACAGAGAGGCCAGTCTGGACTTCCCTACATTACATAGACCTTAGTAAAGAAAAAGCCTCTTATTATTGCCACCCTATTACAGGGACAGGGAGCTGCACTAGTTTGGCCCTGCCATGACACCTGGGCTAATAAAAGTAGAACAGCTATACCTAAGAGATTTCTTGTTGCTCTCCCTGTCTGTTGTTTTAGAGAAAAATCCTGTCCGTTCAGCCATGGAAATCTATTTCAGAGGTACCAGTTCCCATCTGCCCTCACTTCTCCAAGCCACATGTGCTGAGGGAAGCAGAGCAGTGTCATAACATTGGTTACTCTCTTCCTTTTCTTTCTCTGTACTGATCTTTACCTGTCATTCCCTCTTTCTTCAGTCCCTTTCTCCAAAATAAAGTATAAAATAAATGAACACATAAAAAAGAAGATATGGAACTAACAAGGCATGACCCCCAGTTATTTTTCCTGTACATTGTGTCCCTTCTTTAGGTCTTTCTAATTTGCCTTTTTGAGCTTTACATTTTATGTTTTCATTTCTACCTAGAAGAAATTTTACATTCTGTGCTCTCCCCTATGCCTGATGAAGGGTGTGCCAGAAAGCTTGCAAATAAATAAAATAATTTGTTTGCAAATATCTAGTTGATCTAATAAAAGATATCACCTCCTGCACAAGTTTTGATTCCTTGAGCTTTACAAAGCACCTAACAAAATGGACCCCTGTCTCCTTATCTTGATAGAGTCCTATAGTGATATCACAATACAAATAAGAAGAATACTCATCACTGAACTCTAATTAATAACTGGATGGAACAATCTGACTCATTATTTGCAACAAGTCAGTCAATCAGCTCTATGTGCTACTAATTTAAAATTCCATAAAACCTTCCCCTTTTTTGTTTTTTCTTTTCTTCCCCCTTTATTTTTTAAAAACTGCCCAGACTTTTGTTTTATTTTAAATTGCTGAGTTATTAAGGATCTTTATCATGTCTGTTCCCTCAAGGTTGAAACAATAAGCTTTATCTGAAACAGACAAACATAATTTCTCTTCTTCATAAATGAATGCCTTGAATGTCATGCTTTCCCCACCCCACAACTGCTAGCCCAGTCAGGGCCGTGTCATTTAGCATAGGCCTATTTTTTATTCTGTGACAAGCAGGAGCAACAAGAAGTATAACCTATATCCCAAAGCTGTACAAGTGCTGCTGAATTGGGGACAGCCCAAGAATGCCATGGTTTTTTTGCCTGCAACCTGAGGAACCTCAGTGCTGGGAACTGCAGGAAATAATGTTACAGTAATGGAAGGTTTCCTTGACTACTTGCAGGACTTCTGAGATTTCCAAAACCCCTTACTGTGGGCCCTGCAAGTAATAGTTCATTTCCGCTGTACATAGGACATTCATGATCACTCAAGGACTTGGAGAAGACAGTTTTAGATTATCTATATACTGTACATCTATATCTATATATTTGCCATTTGACTCCAGTTGATTAGTTTATCCCTTATCTCTTGTGCATGAACATTTTCAAAACATAGTGAGCCAAAATGAACCCTGATGATAGCATGCAACTGTTCTACTTCAGAAGCCACCCTACAGAGGAACTGTAACTCAGGAAGTCACAGCTGTTCCACAGAGTGTGTTCTATTGATTTCAATGGGATTGGGGTCAGGCTGCACACCACAGCACCTCTTGAAAAGTGAAGTTTACTTTGTGCCTCTGACTCAGTCAGTTATTCTGCTACTGAAGAGAGGGCATAAAACCAAGCAAGCATTCAGCTAAGTAAGCATCTACCTCTATGCCATCCTCCTCATAGCTGTGAGCATCCAGAGAACAGGGTTTGCACTTGGTACCAGGCTTACACTATGAATCGAGTTCTAAGAAAATCTTGCAAGGGAAGAGAGATATAGGGCTTTATTCCTCTGCTTAGCCACTTCAAATAAAGGCATAATCTAGCCCAGAATGGTACATATAAACACAGACAAAGGAGTAGAAAAAATTAAGTAGTTATGGGAAACCATCTTGTAATCTGACCTAGCCTAGAAAAATTTCTCAGATGAAAGCACTTCATGGAGCTGCCATGTATTCTAAGAACTGACTAAGAATTGTGAGGTAGGATTTTTGATTCTTTTCCTACACTGCTACTAATTTTCTATGTGATCTTGCACAAATCACTTAACCTTTCTATGGCTCATTTATGTATTGATAGAAAGGCAATCAGATGTTAATCTAACTCACAGCAGGATGGTGCAAATTAATTCTGCACTGCCTGGCATCTTTTGCAACTATTTACACTGAAGTAAAATGAATGTAAAATGCTTTGTAGCATTATTTAGCCTCACTTTGCACAGATTACCTATAAGGCAGCAGAGACCCTTGGGCTAGGGACAGACATTAAAAAATCCTGAGCCTGAATTGATTCAATCTTTGCAGGTTAGTCTAACCTTGCTAGGCTAAACCAGCTTGTACCCATGAGGCATGGACTGAAAAAATGCAGGCACATGTCTGCATTCGCTCAGGCTAGAAGCCAGGGGGCACTAGAGCAGCCCTCTTGCCCCTTCTACAATGCTGAGCTGAGGAGGGATGTAGCCAGGCCCTGGCAGGACACTCTGATTAGGGAGCATTCCACCTCCCCCCCACCTCCCTCCTGACCAGTCCAGCAGGGAATTGATAACACAGTGTTTATGACCCCTAACTTAGTGTTTGTCACCCCATTAAGAAAACAACAGAGGAATATTGCCAGCTACCTGTTGATTCTGCCTTTGTCCCATCTGCCACAGCACAGAGCGTAGCCAGCATGTGGTCTGCTAGCTAATGCTGTGTGTCAATGTAAGGCAGATGGAACAGGACAATCCTTGGTTGGGGGCGGGGGGAACAGAAGCCAGGCAGATGCCTGCAGTCTCTGCCAGAGCTGAGCCAGGGAGCAGAGGGCCTGCCCTTCAGCAGGATCAGAGAGCCCTGCCCAGCCCAGAGAGCATGCTGGGATGCTGGGGGAGTCTGATTTAACTTAAACCAGCAAGGGGTCTGGGATAGACATTGCATAAACCAGTTTGACTCAAATCAGTTAAGTCTGATAGTACATTCAACCAGGTTTATCGCAAACCGGTTTCAGCCATTTTCAAACAGGTTTATGTGCACTGAACATCTGTTCTGTTACATGTTTAAACCAGTTTCTAATCACGTAAACCAGTTTATGTGTAATGTCTGTTCCTACCCTTAAAGTGCAAATTAGTTCATCATTAACAAAAGCTGCATATCAGGATGTAGAGATGACAGCAAAAACTTTCAGCTATTCTTAGCAATTTTATTATTGTCAAAATTTCAAAATGGGAGGCCTGTGCAAAAATAAAGACCCAGTTTTGTATATGTCAATGAAAACTGGGTGCATGTATGCAGAAATATTGATTAACTGCCTAACTAGGTACAGGTGAACTGAGTCACTTCCTTTACAATAACTGTGTGCGCATATGCAGGGGAACAACTGCATGCATATGGTATACAATACCCCCAGTTTTGAATATCTGTCCTTAACACTAGTTCTTTCAAGAATAAATCAATGTGGATTTTAGGGCAATTTTCCATTAAAAACTTGAGTTTGAAGTATAACATCATGCCATTTAGTACTATATAGTTTAATTTTAGAGGGTATGACTTCATTTTGCATCACATAGAGCTATGAAGTGTATGATATGATATGTTTAGCTCAGTATTGGACAGATCTAGTAATCAGAATGAGAAAATACTAGTCAAGAGACCAAGGTTTCCTTCCTCACTAGATTGCTGTATGACTTAAAAAACCCTAACTGTGTACTTATTCCATATCTATCTACAACTGAAGAAATTCCTAAATCAGTTATTATATTCACTTGTCAAAGACTATCCTAACTTATATGTCTATGCATTTGTATACATAGATTTACATTCACAATGAACATTTAAACAGCAGAATGGGTAAGCAAAAGTACAGGTGTCTCTTTGTATATGCAAAGGACAGGTTTTGCAAGCTGGTATACAGAGACTGGCACAGGAGTCTCTCAGAAAACATAGCCTAGAGAATAAAAAAATGATGGGTAATAATTAGAAAATTTTGCAAAGAAACAGTGACATACTGAGTACTTGTAAAGTATTTAATGCCAACCTTTTAGGATGATCAAAGAACATGGAGATGAAATTATGTACTAACATATTATTTTTAGGCTGGTACCCTCAACAGGATGACTCTTTTTCTATGAGATATTTTTATTCTTGTTCAGAATCTCATGCAGTGCTAAGGGGTCACACATTCCAGTCACTGAAGCTGATGAACTCAAGCCAACAGAGCAAACTGGCATTGTCATACAACAAAAGACACCAATCTTGTCTGTTTGTCTGAGTCACATAATGACTTCATCCTGTACTAACAGCAAAATGTCCACCAATTAATAGTAAGGCTGTGCGAAGCTTTGGGTGTTAATTCGATTCGGAGGAGATTTGGTCTGATTCAGCAGCTGAATCTCTGAATCCAAATTGAATCAGGAGACCAATAAAAAGGTCTGAATTGATTCAGAAAAGATTCAGACAACTTTGGAGATTCAGGCAGTCCCCACTTGCCACCGCAGGGAGCTGGATCTGGACTCCAAACTGGTAAGTAGGGGGAAGGATGGGGGTGGCTGAAGGAGAGGGGAGGGGACCATGGGGGGACCCCCGCCAGGCCCCATCCCCTGCCTGCTCCCCCAGCCTCCCCAAGTGCCACTCGACCCCTGCCGCACCCCATGGCTGCCCTGCCCGGCCCCCACTTCCAGTTCTTTAAAAAAACAAAAAAACCCCACTCACCAGCTCCTGACAGGTGGGTGTCAATCCCTGCTGCCCCCCACTACCCTGCGCTGCATGGGTGGGGACTCTGCCATGAGCCCCCATCCCCCACCTGCTTTCCCAGCCCTGTCAATGTCTGCTCCGCCTGGCCCCAGAGTCCCAGCTCTTTAAAAAAAAAAAGCCCCACACTCATCGGCTGCTGCCATCAGGCCTTGTGGGGGCTCATGGAACAACCCTCCCATGCAGCACAGGGCAATGGGGGGCAGCAGGGTTCACCCCCTCTCCTGGAAGGAGCTGGTGAGTGGGGGCTTTTTTCTTTTTTAAAGAGTTGTAAGATGAGGCTGGAAGAGCAGGTGGGGGATGGGGACTCATGATAGAGCCCCCCACACAGCATGGAGCAGTGCGGGACAGTGGGGATCGTCCACCCGCCTGGCAGCTAGCTAGTGAGTGCTGGGCTTTTTTTTTTTAAAGAGCTGGGATGCTGGGGCCAGGTGAGGCAGCCATTGACACAGCTGTGAGAGTGGGAGGGGGATAGGGCCTGTTGGATTAGGAGATTCAGCTGATTTGGCAGCAGCCGAATCCCCGAATCAGATTTGGCTGAATCAATTCAGGACAGTGATTCGAATCACCAAATCAAATCACTGTCCCTCAAATTGGCTGAATTCAAATCCAAAATGTATACTAGCTGCTTCACATAGGCCTAATTAATAGCTCAAGATTAGATCTTTTATGTTTTAGGAACCATGGGGGAGGGTGATATGCCCAACTGCCTTTTCAAATGAACCTCAGAAACTTTATCACCAGGAATAATTCATTTTTTATAAGATGGAAATGATTAAATATAAATGTTCAAAGCCAAGTGATAGTTTGTGGTGGGGACCTTTTTTACCTCTAAGATGCTTTAAAACTCTGATGAATTAGGAAGAAAACAAACAGAACAAGTACTTCTTTCTTTTTAGTTTGCTTTTGCAAACCATTCCAGAACATTTATCTGTAAAACCTCCATACTTTTAAATGATCAAAGCAGCATGTGATCCAATCAGGTCAACAACTGCAACAAGCCAGAACAACACAAATACACTTAAACTCCCTGTTTACTAAAGATGTTCACTGAAGATAATGATGCACAAGTCCCAAGACATTTGAAGAAAAATAAATAACTAGAAAGTAAGGCAGCTTGATTATGCCTATAATAAGTAAGATCTTTCTTCTTCTCTGTCTTTTTGTGTTTCATAAGGACTAAGCTACTTTGAGGGGCAGAGGGCTCTGGAATTTAATTTCTGCTTTAAAGGTCTGGTTACCAGCATGAAAGTCTAGCTTGGTTTTGTTGAAACTTTAGACACCTTTAACACTATTCCAGGAAACTTCTTTTGCTTGCTGCTAAAATCCTTACATATTTATATTAATGTTAACTTAGCTGTAGCCCATGCTAGAAAAGACTAGATGCTGTCAGAATATCTTAGCTCTGAGTTTATTATCATTTGAGTCAGAAAAAATAAATGTGTTTAATGGAAAAACATGAAAATAATAGTGATGATGATAATGATGATAAAAAAGGCATTGTTGAATTTATTTCTAAAGAGGACAAATAAAGCTACTATATAATATTTTGGGATTTCATTGGCTTGTTGGCCAAAAGTTAAACATGTACTTAAGTGACTTGGGTCCTATATCACCAATATGGCCCATTTCTCCTCAGATTAAATAGGGTTCCTGTTGTAGTTTAAGGTCTGATGAAAGCTTTAATGGCATTTTACTGCTCATTCAAGTCCTAGAACCATCACTAACAGTGAACAGTTTGTAGTGCATTGAAATATGACTGATTAAAGGAAATGGTTTTTGTATCACAAAATAAATAAAACTAAAGAGGTGTTCATATAAACATTGCTTGATTTGTGTAGGGTATGTTTTGAAAGATAACCTTTCCTACAAACAGAAAAGGCAACTTTTTATCTGCTTGACCATGAAGCCTTTAGAAATAGCATAGAAAGACCTCCTAGCTATCCGTCATCCAACATATATCTTCCACATACAGCAAATGTAATCTTTTTACCCTCTCAATGACTAAACCTTCAAGGCAATGAATTTCATGTCTTTCAGCACCTTACAGAATAAAGAAGCAAGTGCAGTTAGTGCCAAATATACCTTGAAATTTCTTACATTTAACTTAAAATATTTTTCTAGTCCTGCTAGAATGGTTCAGCTCCAATGATAACAAATCTCACACCCACATATATTGGGTGGGTCCCTAGAATCTCACATTTATAAATAAAAATTAATCTGTATGTCATCAGCTCCAGTCTTCAATGGCATCTGCATAAGTGTGGTTTACAATTTTTTACCATCATAATGCAAGTAAAAAAAAACCTTAGATGATGGAATAGAGTAAAAATAACTATTCAGTGAATATTTCAGATCCCAAAATACCAGTCAGTATTTGTTTGTTTGTTTTGTTCAGTGATAGTGGGTTTAATTAATTTTACTGCTTGGGAAAATAAAAGACCAGCAACTGATCTAGAATGTCATGTGAGCTAACTAGAGTGAAATTCACTTCTTCTGTTCAAGGGAAGCCAGGCATAGGCATAAATATCACTTAAGTGCAACTTAAGTCTTCAAAAGAGTGTGTAAGTAGTGCTTAGACCTTGTGCTGATCTTCTGCACAAAATTCAGACTCTTTGGATTAGTCTGTAAGGTGCAAATCTGCCCTGCTCAATTGCAGATAAACATAGCTGGCTACCTCTAGGGAAAAGTGTGCAAAAATGCCCCATTCTGAATAGAAAAGGCTGTCAAGACCTGCTCAAATGTATGTAACCCTACTGATTACATAGCTACAACAACTAAAAAAAAGTTTCCTCAACACTCGAAGTTCTGGATTTTAAGGGCTGGTCCAGCTCCCACTGAAGTCAATGGCAAAATTCTCATTCATTTCAGTGAGGTAAGACTGACCTCTGTTTGCACCCACTAAGGTCACACAGAGGATGAGTATCTCCAACTTGGCAGTCTCTGCAACCTTTATTTATATTTAGTTTCCCCCCCACATGCTTACAAATTTCCAGGTGAAATCTTCCCCACCTCCTCCCTGCATATATTCTCTCTCTCATACATACACACATGTCTAAATATATCTAGTCTTGGCAACACACAATTTTCAGCCAGTAAAGCATGAAGATAAACACAGGATGAAAATGTTTGCACTATTTTGTTGTGTTTTTTAATTTGTAAGTTATAGTAAAATTCAGTTGCATTCATACTAAAAGTTTTCAATGTATCATCAGAGTGCATAATTTGTTTTTTTCTTACTGAAGAACTTTTTTCAGGGTACTCTTATATATTTCTTTACTAGCAGCAATGCTAGCAAACAAATGCTAGTGACCCTCAAACCCTATTTACTATACTATCAAATGGCATTCCCTTATGTAGAAATTTAGAAAAATGACTTGGCCATTTTTTAAAGAACTTTTGCTGTAGGGGATATATATATGTATCAGATTCCACTTTAAAGCTATTAAAATAGTAGCATCTATCTATCTATCTATCTATCTATCTATCTATCTATAGATAGATGGATGCTGTTGTAGATCTAGAACTTCAGCATTTTTGTATTCTAATAGCTTTAAAGTGGAATCTGATACAAATCTTTACACAAATTGGTAAGCCTATTTGTCTCAATGCTTTATTATTTGTGTAGTTAAGACTGTACATGAGACCAGTTCCCAGATAATGTTATGAATTTAAGGTTCAGCACCTTTGGATAAATTCTCTTCCATATAGAAGGCCAACACAAACTCCTGGCAATATTCATATATAGCTTCAGTTGCCAAAATAGGGCTTAACTGAGACTTAGGTGGAACATACGCCTTGGAATAGTCCTCTACAAAGGTGAACTTCATCTGAAAAAGATTAAGACATACTTTGCATAAATATTAATAGCTACAGACTGCCTGTCTTCTCCTTGACCATTGTTTATTGAATCTGAGTAAGAGTTTGAGACTCTGATTATATTTTGCTGGTTTTTTTCTTTTCATTTCACTGAAGTGCAAATACAGTTGTGAAGGACTATGCAGCATTAGATATATGAAATACAAGCGTCTTGGCAATGAACAATAAAAAGAGAAAGGACTTCAGAATCAGATCTACTCATCTACTTCTCAATGGTCTCCTCTGGCTTCCAAAGTCATTAATATATTTCCATGGGGAGAAATAGTACCAATGAAAATATCTGTGCATGTGTGTAATGTATATACAAGTATATTGTATGTACATACATGCACACACACATGCCTTCCCTGGCAAGTTTTGTTGAATGCTTGATAAGTTTAGAAATACCGTATCTTAATACTTACTACAGTTTGGGACAAACAAATAATTCACAATGAATATTTAATTGATGATGTTGTTTCATTTTCACAAATAGAATACCTGAGAACAGATTGCAATTTCCTCAGAATCATCTGTTATTCGAAATTACTTTAAACATTTAACCCTGTAGATTAATCAAGAATGGTTACCTGCAAATATTTAATATTTGAGTTGGGTTGGTTTGTTGTGATAAGACAGATAAGTCACAAGGTATTGTTTCTATTCACTCATTGGAACAACAGGCAAATACTTCTGGCAGAAATATTTACACATGAGAATGTAACATTTAGTTTCAATGAATACCCATGCATGTGATATTGAAGTTTGCTTTCTGTGACCATTTGTACCAGTAAAAGTCAATCATTCAAATGCTTCTAGAAAGCAAACACAAAAGGGGATTGTGATTATGATTATCATGTAGCCACAACAAAATATAATCACATTTTTAAACAGTGGAATGAATTAACAATATGCCATTTGTAGGGGTGGTAAGAGAAGTCAAGGTCATAAAGACAAGGCAAAATAGTAGATAATTTGCATGCTACTTCCCCCCCCCACCTTTATTTATTTTAATTTTTTTTACAGTTAGAAACTTCTACTAATGTGAGAAAAGCCCTTACAAAATTACAGAATAGACCTCCCACAGTAGCAACAAACAGGATCCAACAATATTAGGCACTCTAGCTCACTTTAGCAAGGATAGAAGTTAATTAGACCTCTATTTTTCCTGTTTTATTTCATTACACATTTCAATAAGAGATCATATTGAAGCTTCAACTGTTTTGGAGGAACTATAACAGTTACTCATAAAAGTATTGAATAGATTTTGCCTACAGAGTATGAAATTTTTAGGAACTTGGGCATAGGTGGTTGGGAAACGTCACCTGATAATTGGGCAAAGTCCAGGGACTATGGTCAGAGGGAGCCAGAAGTCAAAACTAGGGTCACGGTAAGCCAGGAGTTGAGACCAGGTACCTGAACTGAAGCAAGGATGAGCTAATAGTTATAGACAGAGTTCAAAAAGCAAGTCAGGGAAGCACAGAGGGGTCAGGAGCAAGTTCCAAAGTCTCCCTAGACATTGAACTGCTGGCCAGGACAGGTAGGATTGATTGCCCTAATTGTCCAGTTAGGACCAAGAAGGAGGCCTAGGGCTCTGATCTGGTCTTGCTGCAGGTGGGGCCTCTTTCTCTGCAGCCTCAGGAGTTGGGTTGTCATGATCATTCAGTTGGGACCAGCTGGGCCCTGATCTAAGCTTGTTATAACACCAGTCCTAGGCACTGACTCTGGGTGGGGGTGTGAAAAGAATAGGAGACATGCTGCTGGCACTGATACAACTATTCTGGCTGTGGCACAGCCACTGATGCTGCCCTGTGCACAACTGCTGCCCAAAACACTGAAGCAACCAGTTACATCTCTGAGCTTAGAGACACAGGCTGCCTATACAATTTTTAAATGGCCGTGAGAGCACTTTATCTAAATCTCATCGAATGAACTTTAGATAAAGCAACCCACAGCCATTTTAAAATGTGAAGCCATTTAATACATGTGATGGTGACATGTTTTAATTAGAGTAGTTGTCTGGGAATGGCTCTAATTAAAACAACCCACCCCACCTGCTCCATCTCTGAGCATGTGTATAGGCCACCACAGTGGCAGAACCCTGTCTCCTGTCTTGCTATGTCTTCAGAGGCATGAGTTGGAGTACTGCAACACACTTCTGCCAAGCCAGTTGGCCCAGCTTTAAATGAATATCTAGTTTTTCAGGCTGGGGAATCAAAGGGACTCAGATGCAATTCTAGCCACATCATTCCATTGTAGACTGTTGGTTATAGGAACTGGAGTGCCAAAACCATGTTGGTTTGATGAGTTACTGGGTTCAGAAGGACCTTTACCCTTGACTGCATAGCTAGGCACAGAAGAAAAACAGAAGCAGATGGAATGATACCCACATGGAAAGAAAAAGCAGCAAGACCTAGCTCTTCTGTGTAGCTACTGATAAAATATATAACTTTATTTTTATGCATATAGGGCTGTGGCCACATGGAGTAGGTAGGAGAGAGGGAACCAAGTCTTCAAAGGGGAAACCTTTGCAATGTGTGCATCTTTCTTATTGGCTTAATTCCTTTT